>NC_056522.1:10401909-10404328 GCF_019175285.1 Sceloporus undulatus | reverse complement strand
CCCTACGAAATTTTCGGGATACGAAAAAATCCCATAGGGAATTATTGTTTCAGGTTACGAATGTTTTTTCGGGTTACGAAAAAACTTTTGGTGCTTTTTTCGGCTTTTTCGCACGGAATTGCGGCTTTTCCCCATTAGCGCCTATGGCAATTCGGCTTACGAAGGCTTTTCGGGTTACGAAAGCGGCCGCGTTACGAATTAATTTCGTAACCCGAGGCACCACTGTAATGGTTTGGAGAGCAAAAGAGTACGCACTAACGTTGTTAAAATTGCCCTTTTACATTTTACATAAAAATCCAGAAATGTAAACTACCAGAGGAATATATTCCTTACAAATTACCAAGGGGCGAGATTGTTCAAAATGCCTTTTGAATACAATATCAAAATTTAATGATAAAAAGGAGGTCTCATCACTATAAGAAAAGACTAAAATGGACCATTCAGTTTCCAAATTTGGGTGTATTGTGGGGGAGGAAGAATGCACATGTGCAACTAAACAAGGTTCAAATTCATGAAAGCGATATCCCTAACCTTCCATTATGAAGCCTCGCCCTCCCTCCAGTCCATCTGCCTTGGTCCAGGCCTCGGAGGTAGAGAGGAACTGCTGGACCTCTTACCCTTTCCCTCCACCACTCCCTTCTCCTTCTGTGTCATGTCTTTTTAGATTGTAAGCCTGAGGGCAGGGAACTGTCTAACTAAAAAGATTGCATGTACAGCGCTGTGTAAATTTACTGCGCTTCATAAATAAAGGTTAATAATAATAATAATAATAGATTTCCCTGTCCTTTTTTACAAATTCAAAAGCAGTCCACAAAGCTCTTTCATGTTACTCTAAAGTCTTGCTGAGTTATTGCAGGATCTGTTCAGTTCTAACCATCTATTTATATTTATGCACAGACACAGAGATTTAATTGAAGACTGAGAAAAACATTGTTACAAAATTAACATAGCTACTTAATGTTTTTTTTCCCTTACTGACTTCAAGATTCCTGTAGGACAGTTAGCCTTTACAGTGATCAATGAGCTTTTTTACAAAACATTTAAAAAGATAATTATCTTGAAACCTTTCCTGTTATTTTTGGAAAACGTAATTTCTATGAGAAAAGTATCTTATGACAGTCGTTGGTAATGCTCACAATCTCACCAATACAGAAACAAATGGAAGCGAGAAACCAAAACTATAATTATTTTAAAGATATCCCCACAATTTTACGTCTTCCCTCTTTTTATAAAATTTGGATTACAAGGCAACAATCTTGGGTTTCATTGCATAGGGTCCATGATTGTTCAAACATAAGCTTTTAATTTTTTAAATTTTTGTTTATTTAAGTGATTTATGATTTTGTTCAAAAGGACCACATTAAACCATCCTTTTCCTTTCTTCTGTGGGACCGCATGGGAAATAGGGTGCAGACAGGTATACCCCCAAAGGAGAAAAGAAGTTTTGGGAAGCGATAACTCTGGGTTTCCCATTCACACTCCCTCTTTATTTCATGTTGGGGGTGTTTACGAAGCATTTTGTTTGTCTTTTTATAGGCTTCCTGAAATGTTCGTGGAGACATTAACCTCAACCTATCCTTTTGTTTTTATATATAGCAACCTACAAACCATGATATTTGGGGGGGAAAGTATTCCATATTTCACATATATATGGTGACAGACATTGTTTGCCCATTCTTTACTACCTTATCAAAACCTAATTCATATCAAAGATTTTTATATTGATTTAAACAGGTAATTTGAATAACAAAAACATTAATTTTTTGTTAATATCTTCATTTTCTTAATGACTTCGCTTCACCTTATACTTTTTATAATTGAACAAAAGTATAATCCTATACATTTACCAAAAATTCTTATTTCCCCATTTATTTTCTATCTCTTTCTCTCTCTCTTTTCTCCTTACCCCAAGCGCTCGCCATCACTAGAGTCTAGTATGTTCATAAAGCCGGCTCCCGGCCAGCCCCTGAAGAAGACGCCGCCCGCCCTTCTTCACCTGGGCAGCGGCCCAGGAGGACTCCTTTTCGCCGCTGAAGCGGCGCTCCTTGGCGGGGGCGGGGCCGGTGAGAGCGGCCCCATAAAGCCGGCTCCCGGCCAGCCCCTGAAGAAGACGCCGCCCGCCCTTCTTCACCTGGGCAGCGGCCCAGGAGGACTCCTTTTCGCCGCTGAAGCGGCGCTCCTTGGTGGGGGCGGGGCCGGTGAGAGCGGCCCCATAAAGCCGGCTCCCGGCCAGCCCCTGAAGACGCCGCCCCCCTCTTCTTTTTTCACCTGGGCAGTGGCCCGGGAGGACTTTCTCCCGCTGCCAGAACAGCGCTTCCACAAGGGCCATCAGAGGGCAGAGGAGACGCACCTGTCGGCCTGCTGACGAAGAATGTGCATTGCAATTTCTCTTCGTCTCTGTTGCTGGACTGTGGGGGGG
>NC_056522.1:10370863-10401884 GCF_019175285.1 Sceloporus undulatus | reverse complement strand
TAAATATTGTTGTTCCTGCTAATATATTTTAATGTAAATATTGTGCATTTATGTACCTGGAGTGGTTGTAGCACAGTGTATAACGGTACATTAGAAATGCATCTTCTGTCGAAGGTGCTAAAACTTTGCTTTAAAAATGCACAGAACCAGCTCCAGCTAACCCACCAAAGTGGCGTTAGGAACTGTTGGCTGATCCTCTGTAACCCTTTCCAGTCTGTGGTCCTCTTCCCTTTTCTTTTACCAAGTATTCGGATATAATTCGCTGGTACAAGTCCTGTTGTCTGGCCATCACGACTGGCCAGAAGCCAGCCACGTATTTTGGGCTGTTGTTCTGGTAAGGAAAGAAAAAAAGAAACCAGCAGTTAGGAGGAAAAAAGTCCTCACCACCTTACAAAAGCTACCATAGTCATGAAGAACTTGCAACAACCAGTTGGGTTAGATTTTGTATCAACTCTCTAAGCTTAAGACTTCAATGGGAACCAGTCTAAAGAATACCTCAGATATAAGGACTGAGATATGAATGTTCAAATATTGACTGTTAAATAAGCCATAAAATGCACAATAGAATCAAATACCAGGTTTTCCAAAAGATTGGAATTTTATAAATAGAAATGTAAGCATAATTTCCATATTGGAATCTCTGGATAAGTGATCTAATAGCAGGGAAGGGATATAGAAGGGTTTTCGCCTCCCAGTAACTTGTTATAAACTGGGCATTATATATTTTTATAAGCCCCAAAGTTAGTTATTAACAGCAAACTGTGGGTAATGTGTCGAAATTCGGAAGAGACCTCAAGCGTTATATAAAGCTACATGCCTGTGTTTCAGGCAGAGGACTCTTAAAAAATCCAGCCTGGAATATGTTCTGGGCACCAGCAACTGAAATTCATAACAAACTGATCAGTCCTGCAGCTGAAACCTATAGTAAGTATGTGATGTACACAAGTGACTGTCAGGAAGCCAGAGCTGACAAAGTCTGCCCAAATAAAACAGGAATCAGGTCCAGTAACCTCATTGGCCAGGAAATATAAAAAATCTTTTCTGCAAGCTCTATAAAAGAGAGAAATTACAACAGATCAAAGACCAGACTGCTTGAAAGTAGCTGGCTATATACAGTCCCCACGATGGCTGAGATTATGTACTGACAACGTTCTGACAGATATGAGTTTTACTCTTTGATCATACTAGTATCATGTATGGAAATAAATACTGTGCCAGAATGTATAAATGCGGTTTTCAGACATTCAGTAGATCCAGTGCATATAACTGCCTGTCTGAGATGTGTATTTTCTTTAACAGATGCAATGCAAGAAATGAAGCTAAAGAGCACAAACATCTGTATAAGAACATGGCTACACACTGAGAAAACATGTTTGTGTAATGTAACTGATTGCTGGTTTAATTAAAAAAAGCAAAGGAAAAAAGAGAGCTTACAAAGCTGCTATTCATAGAATCTTTGAGTTGGAAAGGACCACAAGTGACATGTAGTCCAACCCCCTACTATGGCAGGGATACACAACTTAAGCACTCCTGGGAGATACCTACCTAACCTCTGTTAAAGATCTCCAAAGGAGGATAGTCATCACCCTCTTAGGCAATCATTCTATTTAACTTTAGAAGGGAGCCAAACTAGGAAAGTTGTGAATGCCTAACATTTCTCATTGTGAGAAGTGACGGGATGGGGACTTTTAAAGAGTTTGTATGGAAATTGTTCTATTGCCAGAGGAGATCAGGAAATTAGTTATTTCCAAACAACTAATTTGAGCTGCTCAGAAGGAAAAAGACAGATGAAAGAGATATTTTTTCTCTGTAAATATGACAAGAGATATTATATAAAAATTCATGTCTTCCATTCCTTTGCCAGCATTTTGTTTCTAGCACTCACATTTGTGTGTTGTAATGTCAGTCAGTCATAATTATTACAGTCCATAGACGAAAATTTTCACATTCAGTCAGCAAAATCACATATCATCAGTTTGATGATACGTGTTGTAATGTGCTTCTCACCTTGCCTCTGATTATGGCAATCCTATCTAGGGTTTTCTTCAGAAGATTTATTATCAGATGTTGCCATTGCCTTCTTCGGAGTCTGAGAGAAGTGACTTGTCCAAGATCACCCATTGGATTTCTATGGCTCAGAGGGAATGTGAACCCTGGTCTCCCAGCTGCTAATTAAAAGCTAGCACAGGAATATGGAAAGACTAGTGGGTTTAAATGTGGAAGACTAAAACTGAGCTGATTTGGAAACCGAGATTAAAACCCTGGCAGCTGCAAACATAACGGACAGCTGCATTACACATGCTAGTGCAATCTTTGCCGCAGACATGTAAAAGACAATGCAATGCCACGTCCATTAATAACATCAAGTTGAATTTGTTGAGAATAATCCCAAATTTCAGGAAATCCTCATCAAACTATGAGAAATGTAATTATTATTGAGAGGATGTATTAGGTATGTTCATTTACATCAGAGTGGGATCATGAAGACCATAGGCTCCGAAGCCTCCTGAAAGCTCTTTCCATCAGGCTCTACAACCTCCTAAATACTGTATAGGTTGAGTCTCCCTTAGCCAAAATGCATAGAATCAGAAAGTGTTGGATTCAGATTTTTGTGGATTTTAAAATATTTGCATATACATAAGGAGATGGGACCCAGGTCTCAACATGAAATTATTCATGTTTGTATACACATAATACATAGCCTGCACGTACTTTATACATAATATTTTAAATAATTATGTGCATGAAACAGTTTGTGTACACTAAACCATCAGAAAGCCAAGGTGTCACTATCTCAGCTATTCATTGAACAATTTTTGATTTTGGAGTGTTTCTGATTTTGGAATTAGGATAAGGGATACTCAACCTGTAGCTAGATTTCAAGAGAAAACTACGGCACCAATATTTAGTACAGACTGATGAAAACAAAAATATAATCCTCACATTTGCTTTACTGATTTTAAAGGTTGGCAGCCAAGTTTCACTGGCAAAAATGTCAACATGTTTAAAGAAGGCTTCTTGTATTTGTTTGCTGCTGACATTCAACAGGAAAAATTTTCTTTAAATTGGGCCACCAAAATTCAGGAGTGGCATAGGGTGAGACTCATGGAAGGGGTGGGAGATGTTAACTGCAGTCATTTGATGGCATCTTTGTGAGTTTGAACAGAGTTTAGAGAGCTACCTTTTTAGGAGTATATTCCCCCAGATCCCACAGTAGCATAGCAGTGAGCCACACAGGTTGATATCCAGAAACGGTACTCCAAAAAGTAACCTTTCCAAGCTC
Organism: Sceloporus undulatus; assembly: GCF_019175285.1. Taxonomy (NCBI): domain Eukaryota; kingdom Metazoa; phylum Chordata; class Lepidosauria; order Squamata; family Phrynosomatidae; genus Sceloporus; species Sceloporus undulatus. The sequence goes on along the minus strand of NC_056522.1, from coordinate 10,398,601 downwards.
TGTACATGCATAAACCTATTACACAATAAAGGGCAAGTAAGGTTTTTGCACTCATCTGTATTTGTTGATTGATCTGACTAGACAGCCCAATCCATTAACAAGATCTGGTTTCTCTGATTGTGTATAAAAGAAAGCAGTTTCAAGTCAACAACAGTTCCCTTTCCATAATGGAAACGGTTTTATTTATTTAGGTATATGTAGGCTTGCCATTTCCCGCGGGGGGGGGGGGGTGGACTTTCCCGGTTTGGGCGGGTCTGCACGGTCCCGCCTGGTTTGGCCCACCCCAGGATTGCCCCCGCCCCGGGCGAGATATGGCAAGCTAAGGGAGGCTTTCCCTCGCAGCTTGGGCCAAGCCTGCAGGAAGCCCCTGAGGGGGGAGTCCCCCCGCTGGGCCCGCCCCATGAGGGCGGGGCCCAGGCTGAGAGGGAAAGCCTCCGAGGCCTATTCAAATGTAGGACACAAAAAAGTGTCCTACATTTGAAAATGTGGTCCTACATTTGTCCCGGTTGGGAGGTCCTGATGAATGGCAACCTATGCCATCTTTCCAGAGTGGAAAGGCAGCTCACAGATAAAATTGGTTTAAAAACTACCCTGATGATCATAAAGCTCTGACAGGGTTTGTATGGAGAGATACGATCTTACGGATTGTCTGGACCCAAACCGTACAGGGTTTATAGGTCACGACCAGCACTTTGAACTGCGCCTGGAAATGAACCAGGAGCTAGTAAATCTGTTTTAACAAGCAGTATATGCACCTATAACCTGGCCCTGGTCAGCAATCTGGCTGCAGCATCTGAACCCATAAAGTTTCTGAACAGTTTTTCAAGGCAGCTCCACAGAGAGTGATTTATAGCAGATCTGACATTTTAAGTAATGGACACAGCTGGGCACTAGTTTTAGGTGTGTAAATGCACTCCTGGCCACTGCTGAAACCTGGATTTCCAAGATAGGGCATGAGTGTAAAAATGCTGGTTTTCAAGAAGGCATATGTCATTTTCTTACATTTTCCTCGAAAGATAGAATAGTTATTTCTGAGCAGCAGTAACAACAGACAGCTAAAGAGTTAATGGAAAATTTAACTTACCAAGAGCCTATAAAACACTCTTGGCTAACTTCATAGCCCAAACACCTATTCAATAAAGGCCTGGTTTTGTGTTACCACTTTTTGGCATTTATCACACAGCTGTGTGCCAGACTGCCTCCATCCGTGATCACAGAAACCTCCTTTACCTGTTTCATCACACTGTAGCTGGACAGCAGCTTCCATATGAGGTATGGCCCTCCAAGAACAACGGCAAAAAACAGGAAAATGGGCCAAGATTTTGGCAGAGTTGGCTGCCCTTTCCTCAAACCATTAAACAGCACCATACGGCATTAAAGGGCCACCCCAATCAGTTTCTAAGCATCTAATGCATAAAAATGTTTTTAAATTCTGATAACAGAAAGCAAGGATGGGGCCATCTCGACCTTTCTATTGACAGAGGTCCAAAATAAGCGTCAGGAATAATCCAAGTTGAGACTGCTTTAACGCTTTGTGCTAGGGGAGTTTATCACACGTGAGGAATTTCTTCTTAATTTGAATGAAAAGAAGTGGGGCCAGAACGCATTCATGTGAATTCACTAGTTTAGTGAAATTACGTGAATTTGAATTGCATTCGAACTGGCTCCCCATTGCCCAAAAACAGCATGTCATCGCCTCAATTGCGTGTGCCAGTCATCACACAATAAGTGTGAAACCCGATTGCGCTCGGACTGACTTCCCATTGTCCGAATTTGGTGTAGAGGGTTATCATCAATAACAATAACCCCATGATTGCGTCCAGATTGCCATTGGATTATACTCCAATTCTCTTGTCTGATAAACCTAGGGAGTCCTGGGAATGTAGTTTATTGTGGCACCAGACAGAGTGCCTAAATGTCTCACAAAACGACAGTTCCCAGATCCCTAGTATTGAGCCAGGGCAGTTAAAGCCATCTCAAACTGGATTATTTCTGCAGTGTGTTTGGACTGGAGTTCCAAAGCCTGGGAGCAGCTACTGAGAAGGCCCTCCATTTGTTCCCACCAAAAGACCTGCGAAGCTTTGGGGACAGAGAGAAGAGCCTCTCCAAAGATCTTAGCGCTCCGATGGGCTCATAAAGGAGATACAGTCCTTCAAATAGCCTGGACCCAAGCTGAATAGGGCTTTATACAGCACTTTAAATTGTGCCTGGAAACAGACTGGAAGCCAGTGGAACTGTCAACAAGGGGCTTGTGTGCTTCCTACAGACAGCCTCAATCAACAATCTGTCTGCTGCTATTTGGCGACTAAGTACTGAGCACTTTCAAAGGCAGTCCACACTGAGCGCATTACAGTAATCCAAATGGGATGTAAAAAAGGCATGTTCCCATGGTCAGATCCAACTTCTCCAAGAATGCAGTGCAGTTGGCACACTTGCTTTAACTGTAGAAACGTACTCCTGGTTGCTGCTGAGACTTGGGCCTTCAGCCTCAGGGCTGAATCCAGGAAGTACACTGAAACTGCAATCCGTGTTTTCAAGGGAGTGTACCCAGACCTGTATTTTTCAACTGACCAGCAGCAACACCCGTCTTCCTAGATTAAGCTTCAGTTTGGTTGCCCTCAAGAAGAGGAGGAGGGGAGCAGGAGAGGAGAGGGAGGAGCAAGATGAGGAGGGAGCAGAAGGGAAGAAGGGAGGAAGAAGGAAGAAGAGGAGAGAAGAGGAGGAGAAGAGAGGGGGGGAGCAGAAGGAGCCAGAAGGAGGAAGGAGAAGAAGGAGGAGGGAGGAGAGGAGGGGGAAGCAGAAGGGAGGAGGAGAGGAGGGGAAAGAGGAGGAAGAGAGAGGGGAGCGCAGAGGAGGAGGGAGGAGAGAAGGGGAGCCAGAAGCGAGAGAGGAGGAGAGGAGAGGGAGGGGAGGCTAGGAGGAGGAGGAGAGCGAGAGAGAGGAGGAGGAAGGAAGGGGGAGCAGAAGGACCAGAAGGGAGGAGGGGGAGGAGGAGAGAGGAGGGGGGAGGAGGAGGAGGGGGGAGGAGGAGGAGGAGAGAAAAAGAGGAGGAGGGGGACAGAGGACAGAAGGAGAAAGGGAGGAGAGGAGAAGAGGAGGGAGGAGCAGAAGGAGAGAGGGAGGAGGAGAGGGGGAAGGGAGGAGGGGGGGGGGGGGGGGGGGGGGCAGGAGGAGGGAGAGGAGAGAGGAGAAGAGGAGGGGGGAGCAGAAGGACCAGAAGGAGGAGGAGGAGGGAGGAGGAGGAGGAGCAGAAGGAGGGAAGAGGAGGAGGAGGGGGGGACACAGGAGGAGTTGTGAGTGAGTGCCAGAGGCCTCAAGAGTTTTTTTAACTTTATTTTGGTGTTTAATTGCTAACAAGTCTCCTTTGCTTTGACAATTAGTGTGATATGATGATGATGATATGAGTCAGTTGAGGCATGCAGGCACTTTGTCTGAAGCGAGAAGTGTGACTTTCAAAGTGCTTTCTGTGTCTTTTTGTTCTTTAATGGTGATATTGATATCAGCAAGCCTTGAGGCATGGTCAGTGTAAACTGCTGTGATTTTTTACACACTCATGCGCAGTGAAGAAAAAACCAAAGGTCCTTGACCAAGTACACACATTCTGAGAGTACACATGGTTGCAAGAACTGTGAAACCACCTGACATGTTCAATATGCATAGCCATGTTAAACCATGCTAAGTGTAAACCCAAGGGTTTGGTTATGGAATAAGCCTCTTGAAATATGCAAGAGGGCCTGTTAAGTAAGCCATGTGAAAGCTCAAAGTGCTGCTGTGTTTGGAATGGCGGGGTGGGGGGTGTTTGGCAGAAAGGGAGTACATTTCTGCCATCGTGCTAGAAATAATGCCAAATGACCTCCATTTGTGACATGCCTAAGAACATGCCAATTTTTAAAAAATGTGTCCTACATTTGAAAATGTTGTCCTACATTTGTCCGGTTTGGAGGTGCTGACTTATGGCAACCCTATGTGCATGTAAAGGAACAATTTGATTATGGGCATTGAAAACCAAAAAGGTACACCGTTCTCCAAGATTTTACAATTTTACATTGATATATAAGTACCATAATGAGGGACAGGGACACAAAAAAATAGAAAAGCATAGCTCACCCACCCCAATAAATCCAACTACGATATCTTACCATTGATGATTTTGAGAGTTGTATCCTTGGAGATGTGAAAGTTCAAGCCAGGGAGGGAGGGTTGGTTACCTTTCCTCTGAGGGCAAGGATTAATACCCGGGTAGGACAATATACCTTCATTACATCATGCTATCAGTGTCCTGGATAACATCCGCCCACCACCTAAATTCCTCTCTTCAACATTAAACCAGGAACAGTCTCTCATGCCCAACTTAGGTGGACCCAGAGATACAATGCAAATACAAGATAGGTATAAAGAGATGGCAAATAGTAAATTAAATAAAATAACTGTGGAATTAAGGTAATAAAGGAATATGAAGAAGAAAGGATTGTGAAACAATATGGAAAATATTGGTAACAAAGGCTTTTTTAAAAAAAGAAGAAAAGAGAGAGGTGTTTAACCTCCATTGTAAAAGTTACAGTTTTGGAGGAGAGTGAATAGAAACATACTAGACTCTATGATGGCGAGGGCGCTGGGGTAAGGAGGAAAAGAGAGAGAGACAGGAGATAGAAAATAATGGAAGTAAGAATTTTGGTAATGTATAGGATTATATTTTGTTCAACCTTTATAAAGAATAGGTGAAGCGAAAGTCATAAGAAAATGAAGATATTAACAAAAATTAATGTTTTTGTTATTCAAATTACCTGTTTAAATCAATAAAAAATCTTGATATGAAGTTAGGTTTTGGATAAAGGTAGTAAAGAATGGGCAACACAATGTCTGTCCACACATATATAGTGAAATATGGAATACTTTCCCCCCAAATATCATGGTTTGTAGGTTGCTATATATAAAAACAAAGGATAGGTTGAGGTTATTGTCTCCACGAACATTTCAGGAAAGCTATAAGAAGAAAGAAAACAAAATGCTTGTCGTAAAAACCCCCCAACATGAAATAAGGGGAGAGAGTGTGTGATGGGAAACCCGAGGTTATCGCTTCCCAAAACTGCGTTGCTCCTTTGGGGGTTAGATGGTTAGACCTGGCTGACACCCTATTGTCATGCTTTGGGGTCCCAACAGAAGAAGGAAGAGAAAAGGAGGGTTTAATGTTGGTCCTGTTTTGTAACAAAAAGCAAAAGCACGGAAAGAAAAAAAATGGGAAAAAAGGAAAAGCTTAGGTTTTGATAACAGCATGGCCCTATGCAATGGAAACCAAGCGGTGCTTGTAATCCAAATTGTAATAAAAAGAGGGAAGACGTAAAAGTGTGGGATATCTTTAAAATAATTTATAGTTTTGGTTTTCCTCGCTTCATTTTGTTTCTGTATGGGTGAAGTGTGAGCATTACCAACGACTGTCATAAGATCTTTTCGCATAGAAATGACGTTTTCCAAAAATACAGGAAAGGTTTTCAAGATAATTATCGTTTAATGTTTGTGGTAAAAAAAGCTCATTGAATCACTGTAAAAGCTAACTTTCCTACGGAATCTGAAGTCCAGTAAAGGGAAAAAAAACATTAAGTAGCTGGGTAATTTTGTAATAATGTTTTTCTCAGTCTTCAATAAATCTCTGTGTCCTGTGCATAAATATAAATAGATGGGTAGAACTGAACAGATCCTGCAATAACGCAGCAAGACGTTAGAGTAACATGAAAGAGCTTTGGTGGACTGCTTTTGAATTTGGTAAAAAAGGGACAGGGAAATCTATTATTATATTATTATTTAACCGTTTATTTTATGAGCAGCAGTAAATTTGTACACAGCGCTGTACAATGTACAATGCAATCTTTTTAGTTAGACAGTTCCCCTACCTGCCTCGGGCCTTAAAAGTCTAAAAAGACATGACACAGAAGGAGGAAGGGAGTGGTGGAGGGAAAGGGTAAGAGGTCCAGCAGTTCCTCTCTACCACCTGGGGCCATGGACAAGGCAGATGGCGGGAGGAGGGCGAGGCTTCATAATGAAGGTTAGGGATATCGCTTTCATGAATTTGAACCTGGTTTAGTTTGGCACATGTGCATTCTTTCCTCCCCCACAAACACCAAATTTGGAAACTGAAAATGGTCCAATTTTAGTCTTTTTCTTTATAGTGATAGACCTCCTTTTATCATTAATGTTGATATTGTATTCAAAGGGCATTTGGAACAATCTCGCTCACTTGTTAATTTGTAGGAAGATATTCCTCTGGTAGTTTACATTTCCTGGATTTTATGTAAAAGTAAGGGCAATTTTAACAACGTTAGTGCGTACGCTTTGCTGCTCGGCCAACCATTACAGTACTTTATATAGTTAGTGTAATGCTCAGGCTGTCCTCATCAATAAATAAAAAAGTTTGGCTTCCCTAGTTTAGTCTAAATGCGGAAACATAACATGGAAATAAATTCCTGAAAATATGAATTAAAAAGGCCTAGCTTGAGCACCCCATCAATTAACAGGCCTCCCACACACACATATGTTCATATTGGATAGGGGCTTTTGGCCATGGGCTTCTGGCGTCTTAGGACACATTCCATCATGGAACAAGCAACCTCCATAGTGACCCCGACAGCAATTTTAATTTTTGGCCTGTCGTACGGAGCGAATTGGTGTACTTTAAAAACAAAGCTGCTCCCTTGAGGCCACCCCACAAGCAAGGCCCGTGGATAGTGTGTAGGTAGAGTCGTTTACTTTGGCTCATGGGTTAAACGGATGCATGGTGCATACCAAAACAAACGACTTATTTTGCAACAGACACACACAGGTAAACTCTAAAGGAGTTTTAACTGCTGGATTGAAAAATGTAAGAAATTTATTAGGAAAAAAAATCCAGGGACAGGAAAGGAAAAAAAGGGAGGCATAGCATCTGCCCCGTATAAATCCACCCTTTGACCCCCCCCCCCCATTGCGTCCCTATGGACGTAGAATAGCACAAGCTTCCTTGAGGCAACCCCCGTTGTAAAAGGCCTTTTATAGATATTTGAAGAGAGACTGAATTGCCTAACAATCACTGGCAGAATGTTGCATAGCAACAAAATCTTATATTCAACTAGCACACCCCGAGAGAACCTCCATACTTTAACATCCAAAAGAAATATAAAAATGGAAATAATGATTCAGGGCCCCAAAAAGGAGAAGGTGTTTTTTTTTTTTAAAGGAAGCAAGGCATGGCACCCCCTTAAATTCACCCAACAGCCGGCCACTCCCCGGAGAAGACCCCACCAAGGGTCATCCCAAAGATGCACCCCAATGATGAAATTTCACAATGGCTATAATAGAACACCCGTATATGGTCATGAAACACAAAGGGAAGTTTCATATCCTGAATTAAACTTCTAAATTAGCCATAAAGAAAAAAGATCCATGAGCGGAAAAATAAAAAATTATGAGGCAGAAAAGTAACGCAATTTTTTAACTCCCAATGATCTCCATCAGAGATCTACATGCCCCTCTTGCCAAAGGACCCCCCCCCCCCCCAAAGATTTTTTTTGACATCGCAGAAGGATGTGGGTAACGGATTGGTCATCAAATTCTCTCTCTGTCTTTGCTTCGCGAAGAGATTCGGAAGGACTCAATCCCGTGCTTTGTACAAGTGCGTGGGGGATAAAAAGGCCAATTCTGGATAAACCGGATCCGGTACAGAAAGCACAGCAGAAGTCTCCTTGGTGATGTTTTCCAGGTCGGTTCTTTCTGCGCTGCGTTGTGGGTTTCTCTTTTCGAGGCCTCGTGTCGGCGGAGCTTTGAAAAGGCTGCGTGTCATGATATGTGTGTCGCATGGCCTCCGATGCGAGCCAGGGAGGGACCATTGTTGTGATCTATCTAGTCTGGCCGAAGCTGAATGTTGTTTTAGGAAGTCCTTGTATCTCTCGCTTCTTTGGTAATCACATTAACATGGATATAACAGCATGAATGCTAGATATTACTTTTGACCTCCACTCCCAAGGTCCGAGTAACCGTGGGCTTCTAGTAATAGTGATGCAAATCAAAATGCCCCCCCCCAAATGACACTATCGCCGGCGGTGTGGTACCAATCTAAACAGAAAGAAATTTAATAAAAGAAAAAAAACAAGGTTACCCAGGAAACCTTGTCAAGGAGTGCTCCACAAAATCTGGAATTTTTACTTTGGAGTGGGTGTGGTGCACCTTCGTACAGAACAACCTTTGCTTCAATTTGCTGACTACAGAACACAACATGGTGGAATTATGAAAGGTCCAATTTAATCTATGAAAAATAAAATGTATTTTAACAGAACAACAAAAAGACAGTCACAGACAATGAGATGTGAAATCAGAAGGATAAGCACTCCTGAACCAAACGAAGAATGATACTTAATTTTATTTTTCTTAACCTGCATGTGTGCATGAAATTTTTATTTAAATGACTAAAATTAAAAGGCTAGGTCAGTGGACATCTTCCACAAACACAGTGGGAATAATGAAGGCATAGAGTCCGAGCTGACGTCCGGTCACCAGGAACTACTTCCAGAAGGAACCTTCTCGTTGTAGACAGAAGTGCCATGGCTATGTAAATAAAACACATGGTAAATGTTTGGGTGGTAATCATATGATCAAAGAGTTGGAAGACACCACAGGGCCATCCGTCTACCCCCTGCCATGCAGGAAATCCAAATCAGCATCCCCAACAGATGGCCATCCGCATCTGTTTAAAGACCGCTCCAAGGAAGGAGCTCCATTACACTCTGAGGGAGTCTGTTCCACTGTCGGACAGCCCGTACTAATGCAGGAAGTTCTGCCTAATGTTGAGTGGAATCATCTTTCTTTGTAGCTTCCAATCCATGGCTCCGGGTCCTAGTCTCTGGAGCAAGGGAAAACAGTCAGCTCCCTTCTCCAGGGTATGACATCCCTTCAAGTATTTAAACATGGCTATCGTATCATCACCTCGTAACCTTCCTCTTCTCCAGGCCTAAAATCCCCAGCTCCTTAAAGTCGTATCCTCCTAGGACATGGTTTTCGAGACCTTTCAAGCAACACACCATTTTGTACTTTGCCCCTCCTTTGGACACGCTCCAGTTTCATGTCCTGTTGAATTGTGGTGCCCAGAATTGGACACATATTTCCAGGTGGGGCCTGACCAAAGCAGAAGAAGTGGCACGATGACTTCCCTTGATCTAGATACTATACTTTTACTGATGCGGCCTAAAATTGATTGCATTGGCCATTTTTAGGCTGCCGGCATCACGACTGTTGACTCATGTTCAGCTCTGTCCTACTGGACTCCCAGAGCCATTTCACACATAGTCCTCTCGGTCAGCCAGGTGGCGCCCATCCTATATCTGTGCATGGTATTTTTCGCATAAGTGCAAGTACCTGCATTTCTCTCTGTTGAAGTTCAGTTGTAGCTTGGCCCAACTTCTAGTTTATCAGGTCATCTTTGAATTTGGATCCTGGAATTTCATTGAATTTGTCTCCCTGGGGGCTCACCCACCTTTCGCATAACAAGGACCTTTCTTCTTTAGTATACATGCGGCTTCAATAAAAACAAAATTGCACCTTTTCCACCTGTCCCCATGTTCCCCAGACGGTGCCACTTGCGTACTCCGCCACTCGTAGTGGTCCAGCAGGAGAAGTGCAATTCCAAAGGGGAAACCCCCATTCCAGGCCCTCCTCTCATCTCACCATAAAAGAACTGTTTTAACTTGTACTAGGGAAATGCAATGTAATATCATAGAAATAGCAACATTTTTTCAAATATATGTTCATTAGTAATTAATTGCAGCTATGTCTGGCAATCGTGGATTTTTCTGTGACAGTGAGTCAGTCTGTTCTTTCCACACCCTCTATTACGGTGATCAAAGTGGTAGTCATGGAACTGTAGGTTAAGTGGAGGCAAACCGAATGTAACAGCAGACTCAGAACTAGTGGTTAGGATAAAAAGTGGTAGATGCAAAAGTGCCTGACTTAAAAATAAAAACTCGAGCAATTTGATTTATAAAAGAATGTTTCTTGTTTCCGGTTGGAAATTGTAGACATGATAAAAATCAAAAACTAAGAGCAATATGAAGGTAAATGCATACCTCTTTGATCCGCCCGCTCAAAATGGAAGAGAGGCAAGGAAAAATGTGGGACTTGAATAATGGGAAAACGGTGGACATGCATTTGGAAAATTAAGGCATGAAAAAATGGAAAGCGGAACAACAGCAATTTGAATATCAATTCTTGATTCTTGATCTTCGACAAAGTGTGGATGTGCAATTTCAAATTGTAGAATGATAAAAATTAAATCATAAAAGCAATGAGAAGTAAATGCATGCTTCTTCTTCTGGTGAAATGGAGGACGTTTAGGTGAAAATGTAAGATGTTACAAATGAAGCGAAAAAAACATAGAATATTATTGCATGCTCTTGGTCCTTAGCAAATGAGAGGCATGCAGCGGAAACTGTAGACATGATAAAATAAAAATGTGGAAAGCTGCAATAAATAGCATGCAATCATCTTGGTCTGTGCAAAGTGCAGGGACATGCTTAGTAAAAAATGTTGAACGTGTAGAAATTAAAACAAAAAAGCAATATTAAGGCAATTTGCATGCTCTGGTCCGGTAAAAGTGAAGGACATTCCAAATAATAAAAAATTGAGGCAGATAAAAATAACAGCTAAAAGCATATAAATTAAGGACATGCCTTCTTGTCCCTGCCCCAAATGGAGAACATACCTTGAAAAAAGCATGGCATAATGCTCAAACAATAGTAAAAGGCAATATATCAAATTCTAATGTCCCTGATCTGGGTCAACTCAACACTGAGTGCCTTTTAGAGCCCAGACTTGCAAAAGGCGGCAATGGAGGCCAGACCAGAAAGGCACAGTTTTTCTCTCTGGTGTGGTGCAGGGAACATAAAAATGGCTCCAGAGGCGTCCTTTGCTTCCATTCAGCCTGTTCAGGGAAGGGAGCGACAAGCAGCCAGAATGTGATGTCAGGGCTCTCGCCGATTAATGGGGTCCGTCGGACAGCCTTGAGAACAGATTCTGTCACTGATCCTACGTGATGCCTAGGGAACATGGGGAATAAAGGCCTTGGTGTGAAAACAGCTTTGGGTATGCCATTGCCCTTCTGGGTGCTAACCGTTTTGAGCTTACCTTTACTTCGTTTATATGAAACCCTTGTCTCCCCTGAGGAACCCAAGGCAATTCACAGATACATTACGATAAACAGGTAAAAGTTAAAATCATGAACCATATAAAACGGCATTGAAAACATAAGAAGTTAAAGGCATCAAATACTACATATTCAATACAAACCCACTGGCATGCTTAGGTTGTAAGCACTTAAATAGAACTGTCTTTGCCTCCCATTCGCTGGGCTCCTGAAGTGCTGGACTGTGACTCTGAGACCAGGGTTCAAGTCCCCAGGGCCCAATGGTGAAGCCCATGGGGTGGCACTGGGCAAGTCACACGCTCTCAGCCTCAGGGAGGCAATGGCAAACGCTCTTCTTTCGTAGGCTCAAGTCTACAAAAGTTTCATGCTTCTTTCTTCCAGTGAGTCTCAAAGGTGAGGCAAGATTCCTTTTGGGCAGACTGATTTTCCAACGAATATGACTATATTTTTGAATTCTACACATATATACAAGTGCTCTCTCTCTCACTCTTGTAAGGAAAAAGGATCGGTTGGAGTCAAAGAAGTCACAAAATGGAGGGGAGATTTTTAGGTCTTGGCACCGCGCAAGCCCTCTGAGGGGCAGGGGACTGAAGGGGCCTCTGAGAGGAAGTGGGGACAGAAGGACCTCCCAATGCACCATTGGCCAACGTCCCTTGGCCAGGGATGGTTCGGCTGGCTGGATTCTGCGCTGGAGAGACTGAAATATCACTAGAAGAGGCCCATTTTTCGAGTTTAGAGGTAGGCAGATTTTTGCTCTCACCTTTCCCAGACTGGCATCCAGGTTGTGACAGACCTTCAGCACCATGTCCATTTTTGTTCAATAACTTTTATTTCAAAAATAAAGACTTACATAACAAAACTTTCTGAGCATCCTTCACATTGCCACATTGCAATGTGGGCGGTTTCCCATTACTAGCTGACTTTTTTTCTGGGGGGAAATGTTAGGATAAATAGTTTGCTACAGGGTGGCTGCCGCTCGCTTTATTTGGTCCAAATACTGGCCTCCAACAAGGCCAGCAAGCCTTCCTCCTCATTTGGTGCCATGGCTCTTACAAAAAGACTTAGTCCTACTCGTCAAATGAGAAAGCAAGGGATCTGTGTGCAAAGAGGAACAACAAGCAAGTAAAAAACCCCAGCTTCTTCCGCTGATGCCTAAACAAAAATTCATTTTCTCAGGAGATGCCCCTTGAGGTAGTAAAAAACCAGGGACCCCCCGGAAGCCATGCCGGCTGCCGAGGACAAGAGACCACCAGTTGCTGTGACTGCGGCTTTCCTGCCACTGGGTTCCCATCAAAGGAGACCAGGAAGGCATGCCGACTTCTTTGACCCGGATGGTCTCCGTGGCCTTGATGGTGAAGGCAGGGTTTTTCTCCACAGGTAGGTGAAAGACATGGACCGGCATGAAGACTTCTTGAAAAGGGATGGTGGTGCTGGGGCCAGCCTGATCTGGATAGGGCCCCTGCGGCTTCGGGGGGACACAAGTGCCCATAGGGGAATCGTGTATCGCCTCCAACAGCAGACGACAGGAAAAGGGTCCCCCTCGAACTCACCAGCTGGCAAGGTGTCAAAGGTCACACCTCCACACTGATTTCGTTCCGGCCTGGGACCCCGGAGGTGCAATTGACTTGTCCCTGGGAAGTCAGGGCAGTCCAGCTGAAGAGAGACAAAAGGTCCGTCACAGGCAGGCGGCTGGTGTCAAACAGCAGGCAAAGATGGGGACACATTTTGCGACTGGCGACTGACAGTCACATAAGGAAAAATAGTCTGCAGTGGAAGAAACGGAGCTCTGAAGTCCCTGGCTGTTCGCTGGTGTGTTTTCCCTGTTCAATTAATAAGGGATTCCCACCTCCTTACGAAAACTAAAACCCAGAGAAGGTCTGTGGATGCGGAAACTCCCTTTGGGTTACAGTTTTGTTTATAAACTGGAAACCTGGAATCTGGTTGGAAGAGTGGGCTGACTTGCAGAAGTCTCACACACCCTAAAACCAACGGTCTCCGTCCTCCACCATAAAAGGAAGCTCCCAGTCAAATGGCGGGGAATAAAAAGGTCTCCTCCATTGAGGAAGTGGCCCTGTTTCCAGCCTTCTAGTCCAGTTTGCGTTCAATGATTATCAACCAACCTTGCAGGACCCACTTCCCCCACTGTTCTGGGCCACAAGTCTGAAAGGGATAACCAGGGCTGAGGTTCTGAAAGGACAGTTCCTGGTACGCAGAACTATTACTTTGTAAAAAGAAACAAAAAGAAGGAGTTATTTTACATGTGAAATAAATAAAATAAGGAATGTGTCTGGATCTAAGGATTGCAGAGGGTGCCTGTCTGAAACCAGCCAAAACAGGTAATTCAAGCCGCCATTTGTGAGAAGAAGGTGTTAGCAACTGGAAATAGACCCCCCCTTGGAGGACATCCAATCAACTGTTGGATCATGAACGGCAACAAAGTAATCCAATGTGTCAGATGTGTCTAGCCAGAGGAAACAACAGGATTTAGCCAACGGTAACTGAAACAAGGCACCGATTGTCCGTGGCTCTTTGCCCCAAGACCTGAGACTTTCTGGCGTGCACCCTTTGGGCTCACCTTGGTGGCATATTCTGTCGCTCTGGCGAGTGTAGTTCACAAGTTTGGCAAGCATAATCTGGCTGCTTCCAGCATGGGGCTGAAGTAGACGTCTTTTCTGCCCGCAGGGGTGCTTTCAGGATCAAGGTCGTATGGAAGAGCACAAAGTCTTGCTTGAGCAACGCAGCGTCCCACGGTTTTCTCCAGATCTCTAGGCTGGAACTCAAACGCAAGACTTCCCTGATGGGAAAACAGATGGAGGAAGGGATGGCGGGAAGGAGGAAGGAGGCAACTTCTCAAGGAAAGAAAGAGGTTGGTGCCTCGAACTGAAGACCTCCAAACACATTGCTGACGTCAATGAAAGGATGAATGCTCAGCCAGTGCACTCGGTGTTTTTAGGCTCTCTCTTTCATGAGAACAAACTTGTGATGAGAGGTAAGTTAAAGTAGAGCTGAAGGACCGTTTTCATCGTGCATTTAGGAGTAACAAACCTACCCCTTCCCACCGCAAATGCACTCATTTTCAGCGAGTCAACACAAACGTGACTCGTATGCCCTCCGACCACACACACCACACACAGCACACTCCAAGCAATCTGCTACCAAACTGGGAAAAGTGGATAGACATGCAGAAAAGGGAAGAGAAGGCAAGAGCAAAGGTCAGCATTTTTTAATAGTTCGCTGAAGGAGCCGAATAGAAGAGGAAAGGATGGAGGAAGTGAATGCTTGCAGAAGAAGGAAGACACATAAGCTGCAGCAAGAAGAAAGCATGGATGTAGTCGGAGGAGACCTTGAGCTTGGCCATACCTCAACTGAGCAGAACAACAAGGGGGCGGCATGTTGATGTCAGGCACTTTGCAGTCGTATTAAAAGGTCACGGAAAATGGAGGGGGTTTTCCACCTTCACCAGGAAGAGGTGCTTTGGCTCCGACAGGAGTTGTCAGCTCAATGGTGCCAAGGGGGCCGCAAGGGACAGCCCTGGAAAGTGACCAGATAGAACAAGAATTACTGGGTTGAGACTCATTGCGGAGATCACCTGCGGGCAGCCATAGGGGAAAGGGGGATTTGGTGAGATAACAGAGCGGCCGGCAAGGAACACCCCCCCCAAATCCTGGCTGAAGCCAGGTCAAAGGAGGATGCAAAGCCGGACTCTCCAGTGCTTCGGAATCCGCCTCTACCCCATGTATGCGCAACATGTACACACACTTTTCCAAGCAAGTGTGCCGACATACTGGCTCTCTTGGCTTTTCAGGGTTGTGGATCATTCACCAGCCTGAAATAATTAGGGAGGATGTCTCCTGCGCTGGCTGCTCTGATAGTTAAGGACTTATCACACGGGGGGGGGGTGTGCACTCCGATACGCAGTCACGCCGGTTTCTAGCATTGCAAGCGTGATGTTTTTTCACACAGATGCCATATCACTCCTGTCTAGCAAATGGCGAATTAAGGGTAAACGTGATGTTTTACACATCTGGTTGCCTTTCTCCATTGGCCTTTCCAACTGAGGGGGAAGCGAGTCCAGTTCTATTCCAAGCAGTCATGTGATGCAAATGCAAGCAAAGGGGAGTGAGTGCAAATTGTATTACCACAAACGAACAACCAGAGGGTTCAACAATTTGAATCAACCCCTTGCACAATGCGCAAAGGGGCTCTGGACACGGCCTACATCCCTGCCCCCTCCTTAGCTATCATCCTTAATGGGTGAAGAAACCAGTCAGGGAAGATGGATAGGTCGCTGGGGAGCCAGGATGGAGGCAAGGGCAGTCTAGGAATGATGGATAGGTGCACTGGGGTCCAGATTGGGAGGCTGGGCAGTCCGAGGATGATGGGATAGGTCACTGGGGCCAGGGATTGGGAGGCAGGGGCAGTCAGAGGATGAAGGGATAGGTCATGTGGGGACAGGATTGGGGGCAGGGGCAGTCCGAGGAATGACGGGAATAGGTCGCTGGGGCAAGGATTGGGAGGCAGAGAAGGCAGGGGATAGTGGGATAGTTCGCTGGGGCCAGGAGTGGGAGGCAGGGGCAGTCAGAGGATGATGGGATAGGTCACGGGGGCCAGGTTTTTTTTTACTGGTTTTCAAAATGGAGGTGTCACTGCGGAAACAACTGCTGCAGCAAAGGCAGCCCTCACAAGAAGCTCCCATAGAAATGATGGGTGTTTTGAGAACACATTCACTTGACAGAGGGAAACCACATCTTGGAAGAAGTCAGTCATAGGTCGAAATGGAGCCGGAACTGGGGGCAGAAAACCACCCAAAAGGTCTGTTGATATACTCCATTACAGATAAGGAAATGCAAATGGGTCTGGTGCTGGGGGTCTGAAACCGGCATGCAAACAGGGGCAGACTTTTAATGGGGAGAGAGAGAGAGACACCAAAGCTCTGACATGGGTTTTGGCAGAAGGGTCCCAAATCATCATTTCAACAAGAGCTTAGCCTGCCCGTGGAAAAAGGAAGAGAAAAGAGAGAGAAGAAGGGAGAAGAGAAGAAAAAAAGAAAAAAGAGAAGAAGAAAGAAAAAAAAAGCGAGGAAAAAGAAAAAAAAAAAAAAAAAAAGGGAAAAAAAGGGAAAAAAAAAAAAAAAAAAAAAAAAGGAGGAGGCGGAGAAGAGGCCTAGGCCGAGGACCAGCGCAGGCAAGGGGGCGGGGTAGGGGGCAGGAGAGAAGGGTGGGGAGAAAAGAAGAAAAGGAAAAGAGAAAGAAGGAGGGGGGAAGAGAAACAAAAAGGAGAGGGGAGTGAGGGGCGGAGGGACGGAGGGAGACAAAAGGGCGGCGCGAGGGAGAGGCGAAGCAGAGGAAAGAGAGGGAGAGAGAAGCAAGAGAAACAGAAGTGGGGGAGGGAAAAAAACACTAATCATGTTAAAAATTACTGAGAAGTCTTAATAGGCCTAGAAAAATGTCCGAAAACTGGCCATAACAATTCTCTCTCTTCCATGACAAAAAATAATGACCTTGACTGAAAATCTGGTGAATTTTAAATTAAATAGGAATCAGGAAACTTCAGTCCATGGGCCAAAATTACCAGTGATCCGCTTTTCACACTCTGCCCCTTTTTCTCCTCTATCATTATGTGTCTGTGATTGGAGAAGAGAACTGCAGTTTCCCCAGTCAGATCTGACAAAATACAGTTGTCCCTCCATATTCGCTAGGGTTAGGGGAACAAGACCCCCGTGAATATGGAAAAACCGCAAATAACAAAAACACAATGTTTTACCTGAGAGGACACCTCTCTAGGAATCTCTAGGTCCTCCAGTGCAACTCTGTGGTCAATGTCCAACATACACTGACCATAGAATGGCACTGGAGTAGCTACAAATGGTCTTTCAGTGCAACTTTTGGTTAAAGTTGACCACAGAGTTGCACTGGAGGACCTAGACAGTCCTAGAGGGAACATATTAATGAAATCTGTGAATAATCAAATCCGCAAATATCAAAGCCACAAATATGGAGGGATGACTGTACAGCTTTTTCAGCGCAGTGCAGGGAAACCTTGCTATCTCTGATAAGGTGGCATTTAAAGTCATATAAACTTCAAATATTGTACATTGTTCTTTTAAATAACAGGGCATTTAAATTTTCAATGACTTTGGAGTAGATATGCCTAGACCTCAACTGTGTTTTGTATGCTTGCATAAGCTCTGCTGGCTGTAGTGATAAGTAGAGTCTGAGACGACAGAGGTTTCATTATCTGACTTTTGGAATATTTCTTCAAGAATCAAATACTGAAATTAATAAAAATATTAATTAAAATATTTAATATAATAAAATTCAAAGAATGAAAGAGAAATTCTTCAATGGACATTGGAGGAGGACAGTGGTCCTTTAACTTTCTGCTTTCCCCAGCCCAGCAAATACACTCTGCTTTCTTAAATCATCTTGCTTTTTTTTCATGGCAATCTTTCATTTACAGTGTACAAGGTGTCTGCAGTGATCATCTGTGGAAGATGTTACACTCTTTGAGCCATCTTCGCCAGACTCCTTAGCAGAGCTTCTAAAAGTTACTTTTCAGACTCCAACAAGTATGCAGTATGAATGACGCTGCTCTCGCACTGTAAAATTAATGCACTTTGACACCACTTTAAGTGTCATAGCTCCATCCTATGGAAACCTGGGATGTGTGGCTTGTTGTAGCATCAGAGAAAGCTAAATATCTCACAAAACTACAAATCCCAGGATTCTGTAGCATTGAGCCTTGGCAGTTAAAGCGACATCAAATTGCATTCATTCTGCAAAGTAGATGCAGCCCAAGATACTAACTGCTAAGTTCTGCTCCCTAGTAGCAGCCCTGGTCACTATGGAAGCCATCCTTAGATAGACATCCATAGATCCAGCAACATCAGGGACTGCCTGAAGGAAGAGGCCTCTCCCTCCTTAACTGTCATCTTGGCCTCAGAAGGAGCGATCAGGCAGACCCAGCAACATCAGGGACTGCCTGAAGGACGAGACTTCTCCCTCCTTTAACTGTCACCTTGTATTTTGTATTGTATTGCAATTTTTACTGTACACCGCTATGATCATTGCGGAATAGCGGTCTATAAATAAAACGTATTTATTATTATTATTATTATTATTATTATTATTATTATTATCCTATTAGTACTTCTTTTCATTTATAAAGCAGTACATTCTTATGGATGTCTTATTGGAAATGTGGTTCACTGTTTTCAGTAGGATTTACTCACAAAAAGTGTTTTACTACTGAAGGCATTTTGGATTTTTTTTGGGAGGGACAATATAATAACAGACTGAACCCACCCACCCCCCGAAACACACACACACATACACACATTCTCCTCTGACCTTTTTTGAAGTGATTCCTATTCAACTTTTAACAATGTGTGATTTCTCAGTGAATTTATTTATTTCTCTCGTCAGTTCATTGATCTCTTGTTGATGTTCACTGCAGGAGAAGAGAAATTCCAAGACACAGGTGAATTGATGAAGACAAATAACCTGTTTAGCACTAACAAGTGACATTGGAATGCTTATCATGATTTGGCAGTCCTTCTACAGTTAAATTACTTGCCTAGTATAGTAGTAGCTATCATTTCTATTAACTCAATGCTAGAGTTCTCCTAGTACTCGAATTTCTCTGCTTGTGTACTACATGGAAACAGGTAATCCCAAGTCTTCTAATTTTCCCAAAGCAGGAAGAAGTGGGGAGGTTCCTAAGGAAAGAAACCTGTACTTGTGTGAATAACTTACTTCAACACTGAACACAATCTGCTGGGAGTGTCCTTGGGGGGAATGCTGCCTCTTGAACCTACAAGTTCTATTGAGCTTTTATAGCTAACAGCCACTGATAATTCTATCTACTACATCTCATACTTAAACAGTGGTTGTCATATAGTTGGCCTTTCTCAAGCATTACAAAGCTGACCTAGGTTTTTGACATACTCTCCATCAGAATTTAGGTTAATCAACTAAATAAAAGTCAGCTACTTGGTTTAGGAATACTAAATTTAGATCTGGTCCCACTGATCCTGACAGCCAGCAGGACTGAGCATTGGATTATGATTCTATAGATCAGGGTATGAATCCCCACTTGACCATGGAAACCCACTGGGTGACCTTGGGCAAGTCACGCTCTCTCAGCCTCAGAGGAAGGTCCTCTGAACAAACCCTGCCAAGAAAATCCCATGATAGGTTCACTTTAGGGTCACTATAAATCAGAAATGACTTGAAGGGTCACAACAACCAACAACTCACTCATCCTGCTCAACAACTGCTCCCTAAATTCACGTTGCCTTCATTTTCTTTCCCTCGTCTGCACAAAATGCCTCTGAGCTCCAGCTTGACCCAGAGGCAGTATTAGGAAATGAAGATGTTGTGTGACTGTAGTCCAGGCACTTTGCTTTGCAACCAGGCTGCTTACTAAAAGACAAAGTAGTAGCCACTCAGGCCTGTCACCATTATAAACTTTGGAGTAACAGAAGATGGACTGATAGGGATTCCGGAGTTAGTGGGAGAGCTGCATGGCAATCTCGTGTTGGCTGAAGAGGAATTAAATGTGGTAGAAGACACGGGCTAAACTGGAAAGGGGGTGGAGAAAAGTGATGGTTGTTCTGTATTATGAATGATAGTGAGGTCGAGGTGGTGGTGGTGAGGGAAGTGTTCAAAAGAGAAAGTTTAGCAGTGATCCAGAGGTAGTTTGAGTGTGCTTTGCACTTGCAGGAGCAATTCCAGCAGACTTATATTATGCGGACCTTTTGTGTTTGCAATATGAGATGGATGGATGCTGTATGTTTATGGGATGAACAAGAAAGAGACTCTTTGGGAGTACTGATCTTAACAGTGAGGAAAAAAACAGCAGTTTCAAAAAGGTAATTGTCTTCTGCCCTTTGCTTGGGATCATGGGTAGGTTACTTGTCTATTATCCTCACCAGTTTATCTTTACTTGAAATTGATGTTTTACAATCTTTTGTTGAATGGTGACCTCCAATAATGGCTTTTTGGTGAAAGTGTCCTTTGGTGAAAGTGCCCATGACACTCATATAATCTGTAAATAGAACATACAGTGCTGGCAGGCCTAAGCCAGACCACAAGCAAATTTAGTTTGCAGTCCTGCACAGAGTTAAACTGATTAGATGCTACTGACTTTAATGGGATGTATAGTGCAATATTACATGTATGCTCCACAGTAAATAACAGTTTAAATAGCACTTCTTGGTAAGTGTGTATAGGATTACAACCTTAAGCAGTTTTTGAGCAGGGACTGCAGCCTTAACGAAATGTTCCTTTGTCATTACATATTCAAGGCTGCCATCTGGGAATCCCATTTGCAAGCCTCAAACACACACTGGAAAATTCAGAAAATCATACCGGGATTTTTCTTGGAAGGTCTCAGAAATGTATTGCTTCAGCTTGGCAATCTTTTCTTCCCTGCACTTTATATCGGCCTCATTCTGCTTTTTTATTTCCGACACCAGCTCTGCATGCTGCACAAGGAAGCAATTACTAAATACTGTACCAAGAAATAAGTGTGAAAACTGTTTATATTCTAGATATGGATTTATTGTAAACTGCCTTAAGGGCTTCAGCTGGACTAAAACCTATATTAACATGGGAAAATAATAAAACAAATAAAGCAGGAGAGGACAATAATTCATATTTTGACAAACCTGAGTGTGCTGTTCTTGAATGATTTTTGTATAATGTCTTATTGTTTCATCAAGCAGCTGGATCTGTTCCTTGATTAAAGATTCTGATTCCTCCAGTCGTCTTGCAGTCTCTTTCTGATGTTCTTTTTCTAACGCAATTGCTGTATTATACTTGGTAACCTGTTTGGGGAAAAAATGCGGAGCAACTGTTCCTATTTTTTAAATTTTTACGCCAATGCTAGCTTACTGAGACACAAATCCTTTAAAATTCTACTCAAAATCCACCTTTTCCATTAAGCATTTGGGCCAGCACCCTAATTCCTGTACCCTAAAGCTATCTATGTGTAACCAGAATAGCACATTCATTCCATGTTTCCCTCCAGCTTCTGCTTTCACTTCTGCTTCTCCTTTTTTTCCTGAGTAATTTTTAAATTGTGAAGCCTGCCTTCTAATATTCTGTATAACATTATACATGTTGATGATTTGTTGTGGTTGTTTTGAGTCTTCAGGTTGACTCTCTTATGTTGACTGTATCATGGGGTTTTCTTGGCAAAAGTCAGAGAAGGTTTGGCATTCAGGAAGTTCAGGCTGAGAAGGTGTGACTTGCCTAAGTCACCCAATGGGCTTCCATGTCTGAGCAGTGATTCAAATCCGGGTCTCTCAGAATCCTAGTCCAACACTCAAGCCACAACACCACACTGGCTGTCTGCACTGATGGTACTTAGTAAACTGGACTGTATCTTTACATGAACTGGTTCAGGAATCTTGTGGGTATGGGAATTGTAATTTACATGCAGAATTCCTTGGTTTGTAAAGGATCCCTCAGTAATTTCAACTGAATTACAATTTATTTGCACATTCTTTGCTCCCTGGAACTTAGTGGGTACTCTTATGTGACAGATATTCTGGATGTGAAGAAGTGTGCATTTGTAGGCCAGGGCATGCACATTTCAATGAAACTACAACAGTCTAAAGTCTGACAAGGTCTCATATTATCAAGAAAATATTATTTAACAGAACATTTGCAATCAAACTTTATGCATACTTAAACAGATGTAAATTACACTGGTTCATTGGGACCTCCTTCTCATTATGTTTAGCACTGGGCTGATAAATTCCCTTAACACACTGGTGTTCATATCCCACCATTCAGAATAAAAAATTCACCCAAGGCAGTGTACAATTTGCTGTTGTGTGCTTTCAAGTCATTTCCAACTTATGGTGACTCATGGGGGTTTCTTGGCAAGATTTGTTCAGAGTGGGTTTGCCTTTGCTTTCCTCTGAGATGCGGAGAGTATGCCTTGCCTAAGGACACCTAGTTGGTTTCTGTGGCTGGGCAGGGATATGAACCCTGGTCTCCAAAGTAGTCATCCACCACTTAAACCACTACATGGTGCTTGCTCCCAGCTTACAACAGAACAATGTGAATTATAGGAGGTGTTGGGACAGAGTTGTCATATTCCATTTCCTCAAATGCAGACGTCTAATTTGCATATTATGGAAATTAATATTCTAACTTTAATTTGCATATTATGTTAATGAATTTGTGCAAGTTAGGCACATCAAATATTCATTTTTTCTTCCACTGTGTTTCAACCTCCTTGCCATTTTTTTTTATAATTAGAGCTGATCTGAGAAATAGTATAACGACGGTCTGCAGGCACCTATTTTAACTCCGGAGGGATGCCACAGCTGCTAGATTGCGCGACATCCCTCCGGAGTAAAAAGAACCCATTTTTTTGGGTTCTTTTACTGGCGCCTCGGTTATGTCACGAGTGTGCCAATGGTGCACTTGTGATGTAACAGACGCGCTGCGATGTGCCGCTGCCATTACATACTAGGGTTCTGGACCATGCGGAACCCTAGTATTGGTGGCGCCAGGCCCCTTTCGGCCCTTCTATCTTGGGCCATAGTATCCTATTCTTTAGTTAACACTACAGTATCATGCTCCATGTTCAGTATCATATTCCCTAGTTAGTCAGTCAGTATATCAATTAAATAATACATTAACTGTAATTTTACATTTTTAATAATTAGGGTGGTTTTATAATAAGGGTGAATTTCTCTACAGTTGATTTCAGTGGATAGTAAAAACATAAGATGCCAGCCTCAAAAGCCTGTTAAAGCCAGCCAGCCAGCCACCCACCACCCTCTGCCCTGACTGAGCACTAAAGTGGCAGTGCTCCGTTATTTTACCTTCCCCCATCAGCAATATCAGTTAGGATTGTTCTGCAGCTCTCTCAATTCAGTGATGCAAAACCAAATTCACAATACCTGTTCTTCGATTATTCTCATTAATCTTGTTATTATTGAATCCTTCTCTTTTAGAGAATGCTTCAGTTGCAGATTTTCCTTTTGTAGGGTTTTGTATGTTCCCAGAAAATTGTTCTCTTTGTTGGCCTGTTTAGTACAAGTGAAGAAAGAACATGCTAGTACACAATAGTACCACAAAGAGTTAGTTGGTCTATCAAAAAGCAGTACAAAACCAATTAGTTGGTGTGAAAGGAGTGAATTGGAACTGCTTTGTGATGTCAAACAGGGTTTTATGTGGGTTCTGCATCTTGTCCTTGTTTTTCTCTAAAATCCTGGGAAATGTGTATGCCATTGCCCAGGATGGTCCCAACTGTGTCTTACAGACATATTATGGCTCAAAATAAATAATTTAGCTGGGAAAGCTCTTTAAAGAGTGTATTTTAACAACTAGTAGTAGTTGCTACTCAAGCACACAAGCATGCATGTTAAATATTAGCATCACACAAGGGAGCCTAAAAAGAAAAGCTTTCCACATAAAGATCTGTTGTGTTGTACAGGGGGGTGTCTGAATTGAAATTGCCACACAGAGAATGAAATTTTAAAAAGAACATGACATTCACATACAGGCTGCTTGGTTCTGTTGATGTCAGTTTAGCAGTGCATATTAATTAAAGCTACCCTAACAACATGACCAGAGGGGAGTGGGGAGGAATCAGCCAGGCATTTATCTGAACAAATATGGTAATGTACATATTGACCTCTGCTACTTTAATTTCAATGAGCCCATTCAACCTAGATAACAGGATTCCAACAAAGATTCCTGACACGGCCAAATTAAAAAAAAAAATCAACAGGGGCAAGGCTGCAATCCTGTATACAGTTATCTGGGGATAATTGTCATTGAACTTAAAGAGTTGCCTCTGACTGTACATGTACAAGATTGACGTGTAAGCAATTCTTTGCAAAGACTTACTGTTTAATCAAGTACTTGAAATTAACACTGCTTCTTTCTAAAAAGTCTTCAAACAGAAATGTTCCTACAGATTTTGTGAAGGTATTAATTCCGTCACACCCACTCTCTGAACAAATCAGCCAAAGCAATCCTATACCTGCCTTCTAAGAGATGCTCCATTGAATACAGTAAGTAGAGAAAAAAGAGAGAACAGTACATAACTGGAAGCAGTGGGTCTTACAAGTGCTTAATAGTTAAAGAGTTCAAGCATTGATCAGAAAGGTTAGTGCAGTCAAGAAGTCAGAAGAAGACTGGGAATAGGAAGGGCAGCTATGAAAGAACTAGACAAAACTCTAAAGTGTAAAGATATACAACTGAGCACTAAGATTAGAATAATCCAAGCCATTTTATTCCCCATTGCCATGTGTGGATGCAAGAGCTGGTTGGGGAAGAAAGCAGTTAGAAAGAAAATTAAATCATTTGATTTGTGATGCCAGAGAAGAGTGCTAAGGATACCATGGACAACCAAAAAGACAAACAAGTGGGTCATCCAACAGATCAAACCTGAAATTTCCCTGGAAACCAAGATGATCAAACTGAGGCTGTCATATTTTGCTACATCATGAGAAGGCTTGAATCATTAGAAAAGGCAATAATGCTAGGCTAGGTAGAGGGTAGTAGAAAGAAAGGAAGATGGTATGCCAGATGGTTAGATTCAACTAGGGAGGCCACAGTCTTGAATCTGCAGAGCCTAAGCAGAGCTGTGGAGGATGGGGGAGATTGGAGATGTCTCATCCACAGGGTCACCATGAGTTGCGGTCAACTCAAGGGCAGTTAACACAACAATAATCCTGTGAAATGCACCTTGCCACTAGGATTTCAGAATACTGGCTTCCAATGACATTTTGGGAGTGGTCTGAAGAACCTTCTCTTTACAACTTTCTGCTTCTGGCTGTAAAGAGATACAATGTCCTTTACAACTATGTAAATTGGTATTCTAAACTATCACATGCAGCCTGTTGTTTGCATTTGGCCCTTACTAAGGTCCAGTGGGGCACTGACTGCTCTGCCTCTCATCAATCTGTACTACAGATGCACGAAGACAAGCCCCTCAAAGACCTGAGAAGAGACAGCTGGTGACCAGTAAATAAAAGTCTTGAATGGGAGCTGGAATGGACAAGGGAGGTGGAGATTACCACCCTGAGAAATGTGCTGTTCTCAGGTGGGCACAATATAAGCAAGGCACCTTTGTTTCTAGAGGAATCATTCTGTATTGGAAGTGGATCCTAAAAGAAGACAGAAACTGTACTACCTTTGCCCTCTATAAGAAACCTCATTAAGCCTATGTACATTATCGAGAACTGGGGAATTAAATGCTGTGAACCTGCTTCTTATAGTCAGCTTTGTGTGTATGTGTAAGTAAAGATGACTTCATAGAAGCCCCATAAATCTCCAGGGACCTTCTCAAAAGGAAATAATCCTGGGTAAGTGCTAGGCAACTAAAAGTTCTTGCTGCTTTGAAAGGAGGTGCATGCATGTAACTACAATCGACCCTTTGTATCTTCAGGGGTTCTGTTCTTGACCCCCCACAAAAAATGTGGGACCTCAAGTCCTGTTGTTCCCAATGACACTGTGCCATCTGCATGACCACACTGGCACGGCTGTGTGCATGCACCACCACTGGGGTGAATGGGGTGGGGCCATCTGCAGATATTAAAATCCATGGATGGCAAGCCTGCAGATGATAAGAGCAGGCTACATTTTTCGTTATATGTGGTTGGTATAGGTATAGCTACATGCATGCACCTCCTTTCCTAGCACTTTTGGTGTATGCGGTTGATATGGATCTGTAATGGAGCAAGCTTGGTGTAGTGGTTTGAGTGTTGGACTATGACTCTGGAGATCAGGGTTCAATTCCCTACTAAGTCAAGGAAACCCACCAGGTGATCTTGGGAAGTCACACATTCTTAGCGCCAGAAAACCCCATGATGAGTTCGTCTTAGGGTCGCTATAAACTGGAAATCACTTGAAGGCACACAACAACAACAACAAATGGATCTATAGGTCTATTTGATTCCCATGTCTTATGTGAAATTGTTTCCATCTTATGCAGCCCTTGTAAAATATAGGGTAACAATCATAATTTGCATCTTTCTGCATTCTATTACATTCTGTCCCACTCCTACAGCTGTGTAAATACACTTTATACCTCACCATTTATTATCATTCAGTACTGGGAAGAAGTGGGTTGATATGTAAGAAAGCTTACTGTAGATACTTGACTATAAGTCAACCTCATGTATAGGTTGAGGGCAGGTTTTGGAGCCAAAAGTATGGATTTTGATATGACCTATGATGAATAAACTGAGGGTAAAATTAAGAGCATGTAACAAAGGATGAAAAGGATGATGCAAATGAAACTGATGCCAAAGAACTTAACTGTTTGTGCTCATCCTAAACCAAACAATAGTTGTCATTTTCAACATTTCACTTTGTGTTGACTTTATCTCAGGTATTTACTTCAGCTTCTGAATCCACTGACGTTCACCGATCTGATCTTTCTGTTTACACATAAGAATTTTAATTTTTTTTAATGAAATGCTAGGTAAGAAATGGAAAACTCAAACCAGAAAACAATTACTCACATGTGCCTTTCTTTCTACGACGGGATAACTTGCAATTTTTGTAGATGATCTTGTTTCTTGAATTCCTGTTGCTACACCAACTACACAAGGTAGAATCCTTGGATTAACAGTGATATGCATGCGGAATGTGTCAGGACTACGATATTTCAATGGGTCAGGAACATTAATGGCATATAAATTCTTTTTTAGAGTTTGAGACTTTGCATGGGTCATTATTGCTGTAGTCAAAAGTTCTGAAGTACCTGTCAATATAAGAGCCAAAGGGGACTTCTTAAAGTCTGAAAATGAGGTAATAAATGTATAGATTAATATCAATAATATCAACAAATACATTACCAGAATTCCCAACATCATACATTAGTATGCCCAAGAAGCAGACGCAAATGTGAGGAACAGGCATTATTGTCAATAGGCCTGTCCTCCATGCCAGCTGTGTTGAAAGCACTATGCTTTTTCATTTGTTTCTGTGGAGAAAAGTAAAGTGCTACAACTGAAAATTCTGCTATAAAGTCAAAATCTGGTGTTTTGATGCTGGGTTATGCACCCTCACTGATAGGAATTTCACAAGGGATGAGGTAGAATGGATTAATGTTCAAAAGCATTAGCAAAAATCAGAGGTCAATACCATCTGTTGGATCACTGAAGTGTACATCAGTCCTAATAAAAGGTCTCATCTATTTCTTGTATTTAATTATGGCCAACTTGAATTCCTTCATTCCTCCCCCACCAAAAGTCCACAAAGACATACTATAAACCCACATTGCCAGGACAATGTCTCTGCTCACCATTGTTGTGATAGACATTTTGTTAACTGAACTGATTAAAGCCGCAATTTGCTTACATTCACAGTATATTATTATTATTATTATTATTATTATTATTATTATTATTATTATTACATGTTTTAATGGCGTTCCATAGCCTTCATGTATCTATGCAGTCAAAGCCCTGATATAGTCCAGCAATTCCAAACCTTGGTCCTCCAGATGTTTTTGGACTACAACTCCAGAAGCCTCAGCCAGCTGGCCAACAGTCAAGAATTCTGGGAGCTGAAGTCCCAAACATTGGGAGGACCAAA
>NC_056522.1:10233558-10366043 GCF_019175285.1 Sceloporus undulatus | reverse complement strand
TTTGGGAATCAGTGCTATAGTCTATAGAGCACATGCTGATTTTCTTCTGAAATTCTCTGGTGCTCTCCATTAGCCATCATTTGTTTGTAATGAGGTCCCTAGTGTCTCTTCATTTCCTGAAACCTGCTTGGACCTCTGGGATTCCTCTCTCCATGTATGGTTGGAGTGTACATTGCATAACTCTGAGCATAATTTTGCTTGCATGGGAGATTAATGCTGTGGTCCTATAATTACTTTCTCCACTTGTTGTGTGCCTTCAAGTCATTTCTGACTACTGGTGACCCCAAGGCGAACCTATCATGGGTTTTCTTGGCAAGTTTCCTCAGAGGAGACACTACTTTCTCCCAAACATCTTGCAATCTGAATTTTAAGTTGAATTACCTTAGAGTGGCAGAGAGTAACCTTTTTTTAGGTGTCAAAACAGAGATCTCCACCAAGGTAGTAGAAAGGGTGTTTGTTGGTACATCTAAAAGCCTAGAAAAGTCCAATATATTATAGGGATCTGATGGTATTTATGGGCATTACCTTCCTCTGAGATGGAAGGAGTGTGACTTGGCCAAGTTCACTCAGTGGGTTCCCATAGCTAAGCTGAGAATTGGATTTGAACCCTGGTCTCTAGAGTCATACTCCGAGGCTCAAACCACTACACCACTTTCCCCCAAACAATTTGCAAATTCTGGTTACATGTTAGAAGAAAGTCAAAGAAGGATGCTTTCAGTGACGTCACGCTGCAAGGACAGGTAGAGGAGGGTCATGCCCGGGTGATGCCATGACTGCGTACATATTCTGCTTTGGTCAGGCCTCACCTGGAATAATACTGTATCCAGTTCTGGGAACCACAATTAAAAAAAGACTTTGAGAAGCTGGAACATGCCCAGAGGAAGGTGACCAAAATGGTGAATGGTCTGGAAACTATGCCTTATGAGGAAAGACTTAGGGAGCTGGGTATGTTTAGCCTGAAGAAGAGACGGTTAAGGGGTGATTGGACACCCCTGTTTAAGTATTTGAAGGGATGTCATATTGAGGTGGAAGCTAGCTTGTTTTCTGCTGCTCCAGAGAACAGGACCTAGAACAATGGATGCAAGCTACAAGAAAAGAGATTCCCCCCCAACATTAGGAGGAACTTCCTGACAGTAAGGGCTGTTTGGCAGTGAAACAAACTTCCTCTGAGTGTGTCAGAGTCTCCTTTGGAAGTCTTTAAACAGAGGCTGGATGCCATCTGTCAGGGATGCTTTGATTGAGAGTTCCTGCATGGCAGTGGGTTGGACTGGATGGCTCTTGACATCAATTCCAACTCTATGATTCTATTATTCTTATTGGGCCAACCAAAATGCCCAATATACATGTTGCAGGCTTCCTCATCAGGGAAGGTGTTCAAAAACCACACAGGAGGGAAAAACAAATTTAAGGTGTCAGCCATAGGCCCACATTTTGCTGTCTCTGTTCCCAGATGGCACGGACGGAGGGGCATTTCTTGCAAGTTAAAACCTCCTTCAAGGCAGAAGGAGGTTAGACTGGATGGCGCTTCCGGGGTCTTTTCCAACTCTAGGATTAGGGTGAAGACGTTCCTGTGCAGTCAGGCCTATTAAGCTGACAAGGACCAGGCTTTTAATGCTGGGCTATACAAATTTGATGATTTATATTGTACTATATTATATAATAATAATAATAATAATAATAATAATTTTTATTTATAGACCGCTATTCCACAATGATCATAGCAGTGTACAGTAAAAATTGCAATACAAAATTAGCCCCTAACCACCCCCTCACTCCCCCCAGGCTGAATGATGACAGTTGGCATATTTATATATGCCTTAAAATTGTTTTTTTTTTTTTTACATTTTACATTTATGTATTTTAATATCTGTATTGTTTTTAAATTGTATCATTTTATACTTCTTCGTCACCTTGAGCCCCTATATTGGGAGGCTGGATATAAGAAAATAATAATAATAATAATAATAATAATAGGATTCTATATAAGGTAATGTGTTTGCGGCTCAGACCTCACCCCATAACCCCCCCCCCCCCCGCTAATAAGATATAGAAGAAGCAATATACAGTATACATACAGTATATATAAAATATAGACTATATAATAATAATAATAATAATAATAATAGATATTAAATATATATATATAAGTAATAAGAAGCAATATATATATATAAGGATATAGAATATATATATATAATAAGCAATATAAGATATATAATACATAATATATCTCTATATATAAGCAATATATATGATAGAGACTATATAATAATAATAGATATTAAATATACATACACACATATATATTGCTTATTATAGTGTATATATTTAATATCTATTACTATTATTATATAGTCTCTATCTTATATATATTTATATATATTGTTTATTATTTATATATTATATATCCTATTATATATATATATATATATATATATATTGTTTCTTTTATACATATATAATATCTATTATTATTATTATATCGTCTATATCTTATTATATATACTGTATATTGCTTCTTCTTTTATATTATATTATATATATATATAGCTTCTTATTATATATTCTATATCTATCTATCTATCTATCTACCAACCACCCTTTTTTTTCTGAGGGGGAAACTTTTCCTAGGCTTTTGTGAGGCGAGGGGCAGCGCTAGGCCCGAAATTGCTGGTTGCTAGGCGACCAGACGCGGAAGGGAGGGGCGGTTGGCCGCTGCACTGCGACAAAGCGAAACGGAGGGCGCGCGCCTCTCAGCCCTCCCGCTCTGCCATTGGCTGGTTTGGAGCCACCGGGGGAGGGGTTCAGCGCTCTGCGACGCGCGGATTGGCTGAGCGGGGAATGAGTGACTGAGCGCTTCCCACCTCCCTCTCCCCCTTTTGATGAGGGAAAGGGCGGCAGCGTTTGGGCATCCATCTGCCAAAGGGAAGAGGGAGGCTGGCTGGCGGGAGCAGGTGGGCTGCCTGGCCCTGGGCTGGGGCTAGGGACCCTTTTGCCCTGGGTTTGTCCTTAATTCCAGAGGGGCTTCATGGCTAGCTTTGTTTTCCTGGAGTGCACAGGCTTCCCTGGTCAAAAGAGCTTAATAGAGTTTAATAGGTTGCTTCCTTATATATTATATATATTATATTATATATCTTAATACATTGCTTTTTCATATATATATATATACATATATATAATATCTATTATTATTATATTATATATATATTGTTTCTCATTTATATATATATATATATATATATATATTATATCTTGCTTCTTATATATACATATGTAATATATCTATTATATATCTTATATATATATATATATTACATATAAATATTGCTTCTTATATGTCTCTAATATATATCTCTGTTATATTATATATTATATATCTTTATATATCTTGCTTATATATTATATTATATAAATACTGTAAATAAATCTTGCTTCATATATATATGTATATATAATATTACATATCTTATATATTATTTCATATATATATATATATTATCTTATTATATATTTATGTTATATTCATCATTACTGTTATTATATAATATCTATCTATATCTATCTATATCTATATCTATATCTATATATATGCTTCCTATTGTGTGTATATCTTTATATATATTACATCTATTATTGTTATTATATTATTATGTGTCATATATATATATAGCTTCTTAATATATATATATATATATATATATACACACACACAGAGTATATATAAGAAAGGTGTCTGTCAATTATCTTCAGCACGAGGTTCATGTAGAAGTGTTTCTAATTAGCTAATATTGCTTATAAATTTGTTCATAAAAATGCATTTATTTATTCGTTCTAATAGAGGGAGGTTTACTAAAGGGATGAATTTGTTGTTCTCAAGAGGGTCTAATATTTTTACCTCAGTTTATGGTATAATATTCTTATATATTATATACCTTGTTTATTTTTTAACAGAGGGAGGTTTATTAAAAGGGATTGATTTATGAAAGGCGTTGATCTGTCAAGAGGCTTTAATATTTTACCTTCAGTTTAATATGCTGCGTCTTTATATAAAATAAAAGGGTGGGGTTTTGTTTGCAACCCACTTTTATGAGAAAAGGTGGATCTGAGATTAAGGGAGAAGGTATTTTATTTCTTATTACTCTTTATTTAGGCTTTACTAGTTATTATATATAACTAGTAATAACTATATATATATATATATATATCTCACTCCCCACCTCCATACAGGGGTATCAACACAGTGAGGTCTTCTCCAAGGTGTTTCTAATTTAATGGCATACTACTGCTTTTAATTAATCATTTTTTAGTCGAGGGATTTGAAGCACTAAATTCCTCAGCTCTGTAGATCCACACAGTAAAATAAAGAGAGCTAGGTGAGGTTTTGTTTGCAGCCCACCTTTCTGGCAAGGTGAGCCTGAGATACGATTCTATGATTCTGTGATTCATTATTAGTTATTACTATTTATTTTATTTCTATCCCACCTTTTCCCCCTATAAAGGGGTCTCAAGGTGGCCAAGCCTTCTCCAAGGTGGGTCCGAAGCCCAACCAAGCCAGGGATGGACCCCTAAATATACATGTATAGATCTCTAATGGCCCCTTAAGGAAGAGGGGTGCGAATTTCTATAAAAGTACGATTTCCAGAGAGAGAGAGAAGAGAGATTTTCTAGCTTGTTCAGGAAGTCTGCAAGTCACAGCAGACATGCCTTGATGTACTTGGGATGATCCAGGAATCTGTCTGATGCTTCTTCCGCCTCCAGCGCATAGAGATGTGTAGTGGGAGGGTTGGTGGATGGATAGTGCCACAGAAAGAAAGAAAGAAAGAAAAATCCAGGTTGTAACAGGCTGGGATGAATGGGTGGTGCTATACTCAGTTTAGGATGCAATGCTACCTCCTTTTTTCTTTTCTCCCTCTTTTTCCAGAGGCAAAAGCTAAGGCGAACCTGGATGGAACAAGCCACTTGAGCCGTTTGTCGAGTCTGTGCCATGAAGCTGATTCTCTCTGGCTCTTTGTCTCCCCTCAGGATACCTCTGTTTGCTCTTCCCCCTCTTCTGTCTGCCCTCCTTTATCTTCTCCTCCTCCTCCTCAGAGTTGGAAGAGAGGGAAACAATTTCACTGCATTTTGAATCCAGGGGTAACTTAGCCATCCATCCTTTTGCCTTGGATTCTTGATTCTGCCAGAGCATACTTCAGGTAACCAGTAGCAGTTGTTTCTTCCTGTATTCTCAATATTCTCCACCATCTCTTTCTGCAACGGGGTTTGGGTTGATCAGAAACCCATGGAGGAACTGACATTTTGAAACCTCCTCAGTTCTTTCTGAAGCTTCTGTTTTCCTGCAGACAGTGCAATTTTTATGAACTGCAAGGTCTGTTGTAAAGTGATGATGTATGCTGGGATAGAGGACTCTTTCTGGGGTAATTCCTTTCCGTTCTGAGAAATCCCTATTTATTTCGAGCATGCAATGCTTCCATCAGTTTCAGTTGGTATTATTAACTTGTTTTTCCAGGTTTTGAAAAGACTGCACAGACATCTGACCTTAATTTCTGTGTTCATTTTTCTCTCTCTGAGGAAACCTTTGGGAAAGAAATTATCTGTCTCCTTTCCAATAGATGGTGAGATGCTTACATCTCTGTGACTGGTAATTGATTTCAGGGCAGTTTGAACCATTTAAAATCCATTTACTTTCACTTAAAAGTGAACAAATAACCAAATCTCATGATTTAGTCTGTTATTTACATCATTACATCTCCATTTCCCCCCCTGGAATGCTAATTTTAGGACTTTTAATTGTTCTGTGTATCTTTGTTTTCTGCAATACTGCTAAAACTAGATACATAAACTTGCTGGATGCTGTAGATGTAAACTTCAAAGATATAACCGTGCTAGTCTGTAGGATCAGTATGTGGAGAGATCTTATGGTACCTTTGAGACTAACTAAAATGAAGAAGTTGACAGCATGAGCTTTCATAGACTTCAGTCTACTTCCTCAGATGCATATAGACAGATATAGATTGCTCTAGATGTAGCTTGCACTGTTTGTCCTTTGTTTCTGATCATTTATATATGAAACATTAAAAATATATATGACAACTTAAAATTTATTTTAATAGAAAACATAAAGGGATGTGGATTTTTTTTTTAATCAATAGCATTAGGATTAAAAATATGTCAGTTTTCAAATGGATGCCATTTTTCAGAAGTTGTGTGGAACATTGATTTTTTCCAGGTTTTGCTTTTTGCTGAGAACCACATTTTATGCAGCTCTGTGACTCCTGGGTATTACAGGTCCCTAACACTAAATACCTTGCAATGTAGGTGATGGATGTGGGTTGTTCATGCATTACTCTATGATGTAGGGTTTTATGAATGAGGGAAAACCTGTGCTCCTTGAAAAATGATTTATCTAAAGGATTTAATACATCATCATTGTTGCTGTTATTGTTTATGTTACTACAACTTGCTTTCAGTTCAAACTAAGCTTTCAAGAAATGGCTTCATTATAGGAATGTACCTTGAAATTAGCATTTATTTCAGTGGCATCTATGTTGCTCAGAGATCCAGTTGAAGGATTACTAGGTAAATTAATGGAAAATTGTGTGAGCTGTTAATGCAGTCTTTAATTTTATTGCTTCTGATAATTCCAAAGCCATGCCCATAAGGCTCAGTTTCCATGGCCCTTTTATACAGTTGAGCTTTCATAAAACAAAGGATCTGTGCCTGGTTAGAGATGCCAGTTAAACTGCATGCCAGTAAAATCAATAATACAGTGGATCCTTGTTATACGCTGGGGTTTGGTTCCAAGATCCCCCGTGTATAACAAAATCCGTGTATGCTCAAGTCCCATTAAGTATAATGACATAGCAAAATGGTGTCCCTAATAAAAAATGGAACATCAAGGTAAATTTATACTTTTTTGGAACATTTTCAAACCGCGTATGCTTAAATCCGTGTATAAAAAATCCGTGTATAAGAAAGGCCAACTGTACTGACATATTGAATTTAATATTTGTATTTGGGAATAAACCCTACCAATCTGAATTGTTCTTATTTAGGATTACAATGTCAGAGTACTTGCATTAAACTAAATCCCCATTTTAGTCATATTTCTGTAAGCAGCTTGGGTGAAATACTTAGGCTTGAGGTTATAGGAGGAGTA
Organism: Sceloporus undulatus; assembly: GCF_019175285.1. Taxonomy (NCBI): domain Eukaryota; kingdom Metazoa; phylum Chordata; class Lepidosauria; order Squamata; family Phrynosomatidae; genus Sceloporus; species Sceloporus undulatus. Next base: position 10,358,887 of record NC_056522.1, on the reverse strand, counting down.
AAAATACTAATGGCCCAAAACAGATGGGCCAGACGGATTGCAATGGGACCACTGTGGTGCTGTTTGTGCTAGGGCTGCAGTGTCTGCATGTGCCCAGCCCTGATTCAGACTGCCATGGTCCTGAACCAGGCTGCCAAAAAGGAAAATATGTTTTTGCTACTTTTTGGGCTGGTTCTTTTGGGAAGGTGTGACATCGGCATGGTTTCCACCCATTATTGGGGCATGCATCATCTAAACGCTACACCCCAAATACACCCCAAACCTGCATCCCTCAGGTGTAAAAACGGGCAGCTACAGCCAGCCCTTTGGGGCGGTCTGTCAAGCCCCTTAGTGTTTTAGCAAGAGGTGGTTTCATATACTTCTCCTTTGACATTGAGGAATTTGAAAATATTGAAGTTTAATTGCTGTTTGCTGTGACATCTGAATTCAGGCAAACTGTGAATAATCTTAACTGAGATTAGTTGAAACAAGCCAACTTCTGATCAAGAATTACAAATTCACTTGTTTTTACTATCCTAATTTAGATTAAAGGTGGTCTAACCCAGCCTTTAGTCAGAGAGCCAGTGTGGTGTAGTAGTCTGAGTGTTGGATTCTGGGAGGCCACTGTTCAAATCACTGCCAGGACATGAAAACACACTGGGTGACCTTAGGCAAGTCATACTCTCTCATCCTCAGAAGGATGCAAAGGCAAATCACCCTTCAAACAATTCTTTAATTATGCAGTTGGGTATAATGGGTGCTTCTGTTACCTTTTATTACCTAAGCTTTTTTAGTTTCATAACAAGAAATTCAGAAATTGAAAAGCAATGTAATTCATTGGCAGTAGCTTGAACAAAAGTGAATAATAATCAGCAATCTTGCAGTATATTTTCCAATGACATAGCTATTGCAGCAAACCAGACAATCTTGTGACACATCTCAGGCAAACATTTATTATGAATGTTTCCCTGAGATGCATGAAGTATTGTCTTGAGTTGTTGTTATTTGCCATCAAGTTGATTGATCGCTGGCAACCCTATGAATGAGTGACTTCAGTTCTGGTCATCAGCTGCCTATGCCTGATCAGACCTTGCAGACTCAGGACTGTAACTTGATTGAATCAATCCACCTGTAATTCAGTCTTGCCCTTTTCCTACTGCTTTCCACTTTACCAGTCATTATTGTATTTTTTTAATGAGTCATGTCTTCTCGTGATGTGTCTGAAGTAGTCTCAATTTAGTCCTCTTGACTTTTAGTGAGAGTTCAGGCCACATTTTCTTACATTCAGTTTTCTTCATTGTCCATCTTTCACACCCATACATATCAATTGGAACATTATGGTATTGGCTTGAGTTACAAGTATATATGCACACTTGTTATGAATGGGATTTTATTTCCTTCTCATCTCACTGTTTAGATCAGGGGTAGGCAACCTGCGGCCCACGGGCCGGATGCGGCCCGGCGAGGCCTTGGGACCGGCCCCAGCCCGGTCCTGCCGCTGATTGCCGCCGGGGCCTTTGTGGGGCAATTGTCTATAGAAGCCTCAGAAACATGCATTTATATTAACATTTTTTTAAAAATCAGCAAATTTTTTTGCGTGTCCTCCACTTTTTAAAAAAAAGTGTCCACCATTTGAAAATTTTGTCCTACATTTGTCCCGGTTTATTTATTTATTTATTTATTTATTTTCAATTATTTAATTATTTATTTTTTGGCTTCGGCCCCCCAGTTGTCTGCGGGACAGCAACCCGGCCCTCGGCTCAAAAAGGTTGCCTACCCCTGGTTTAGATTGTGGTGATGTGGGGATTATAAACAGTGAAATTTGCTTAAATTCTCCTCAACATTTCTATATAATTCATGTATCTGATGAAGTAGACTGCAGTCTACAAAAATTCCCACAATACTTATTCAAAGACTACTTTTTAAATTATTTGGTCAATAAATAAAAACGTTGTCATTGATTTCAGCAAAAATCCCAAAGGTGGGTAGCCATTATTTCAAAATGCCTGTAAGGGAAAGCCTGAATTGGCAACCCCCACCATAATTATTAATATCACTTTATGGAGATCTAAGTCTTGGGTTCCTTTTATGGAGCATGTTGCTGCTAGACAAGAGCTTCATGCCTGCCTGGAACTGTCATTATGTTTTAGAGTACCCGTCATTTTTTTGTATAGCTAAGATGCGGGGGTTTCTTGGCAAGGTTTGTACAAAGGAGATTTTACTTTGAGGCTGAGAAGAAGATAATGGCAAAATCTCCTCTGTACAGATCTTGCCAATGAAACCTCAGGGTAGATTGGCCATAGGTCAGAAATGACTTGATTAAGAGCAAGATGCCTGAGAGTTGGAAAGGTGCTGGAATACTGGAATTGCTTTGTATTCTGACTAGGATAATTCACTCTGATGTATTTTTAATATCTGTCTGGTGGTTCACATTATTGCAATAAATATTGTGTAGTGAGAAATTCATGGGATGATAAAAGCGCATAAGGAAATGCAAGACTGAAGCATCTTATCTGGACCTGGTTGTATCAGCAGACAAGGTAAAACACATGTCTCTGGCATCCATTATACCCAACTGCATAATTAAAGATTTGTTTGGAGGGTGATTTGCCTTTGCATCCCTTTTAGGATGAGAGAGTATGTTGTTAGGGACAGGGTTGCAGGTGTTGTAATCTGTTATTCTTTTTCAAATATGTAAATCTTAGCCCATGTGCCTGATCAGCAGATTCACCTTTTTACAAAGTTTTTTTATACTTCTGTCTGGCCCTCACTTCTTCCCCCTCCTTGTTCTTTGCCTGGTTGAAAGTTTTTTCCCCCGCATTGACATTAGAAGGATGATGAAGGAGGTTTAACACTTACCCATATATACCTAACTATAAATTGACCTAAGGTATAAGTCAAGGACAGGTTTGGGGGTCAAAATGATGGATTCTAATATGGCCTGTATATAAGTCGAGGGTAAAATTTAGGGGCCTGTAACAAAGGTTGAAACAAAGGAAAACAGTGCCAAAGAACTTTAAAAATTCCTGTAGGCATAACTGTGCTAACTCTAAAAGCTTGATGGATAAGAGAATAGAGGAGGGTCAGTGCTTCCAGGACAGATTACACTCTTGCCTTTGAACGGGGGATGGTTCCTTTTTTAATAAGAGTTGAAGTATAGTACTTTAACCCATGGATAAGTCAACTCAGGTTTTTTGCATCAAAGTTTTGACTAGAATTTCTAGATTTATATGTGAATATATACAGTACTTTTTGTGTCAGATTGCAGCAACATGTTTATAATAGCCAATGCAATAAAGAATTTGAAAAAAAATGGATTCTACTGTAGCCAGTCTTACTGCAGCTGTGTGTGCCGGTCTACAACAGACAACGTAAACAGCAACTGACTCCAGAATCCCTTAGCGTGCATGGACAGCATGAAAATTGAAAAAAAGAAAAGGGAAGAGCAAATAGCTTCTCTACCAGCTCCCCCCAGTATGTTAGCAAATTCTAGTTCTGTAAGTCTGGCCATGGAAACAGAAATTGTAAGAAAAATGGAGGATAGAGAAAGAAAGTCACCCTTGGGTGAATTTTGGAGAGTGACTTCAAGTAGTCTCTAGAATTAAAAAAAAACAACCCTCTTTTAGTTATACAAAGTCTACCTGACTCACTTGTTTTATTTTACACATGTATATTGTTAGTATTGAATACAAATTTTGTTGAACTGCTCTTCTTATTTGTGGTATAGAAACCTATCCCTATTCCTTCCATGTTATTTCTGCCTTTGGTACCATTTTTTTGCTAAAATAGAAAGATCCAGGAACACATCTCCTTTGTTAAGTGGGGTATTCCTGCATTTTGGATGACATCCAGTAAAAGGAGCAAATGTTTAGATATTGCAGATCATCTGAATATTTGGTTATTTTAAATGCAGGAGGCTAATTTTCTGTCCCTGTGTCCTGATGGAGGCTGCACCAGTTCGTTAAAACAAAACAATAAGTTTCCAGGAATCATTTTTATTCTGTACAATCACTTTGTGGGGACTTGGGTTCAAACAAGATATGCAGTAGCCATACCCTGTTTTAAAGGACAATTGCTGCTCCTGTAAGCTTCTAGGAGCAATATTTTCTCCATTTCCACCTGAAATAGTATGGATGGGGACATCTGAGGGGGCTTTGAGCACCTGGCAAAAACAGTCCATGGGCATTGTGGGCCCCTCACATGCTTTGAGACAAGAATAGGTTTTATGGGCGGACTGGAACAATGTTTAATAAGTCATTAGGATTCATACCAATTCCTGCTTTCTATGGTAAATGAATGATGTAAAAAGGAACTTGCTAGACTTGGAACTAGTTTTTGTTCCTGCCCCCAACAGACCTTACCAGCACATCACAGCAAAAGGATCACCATTTTCAGCTGTAGAAGGCTTTGGAGAGGGTTCAGGGAAGGTGAAAGGCATGCCATCATGTCAGTGTGGGGTTCAAGATGGTTTTCAGGCAAAAAGATTGCATCAGGAAAAAATGGGGGTCCAGGGGACCACATTGGGGTGGTTGTGGTGGTGGCCACATGCCATGCTTTCCTAGGCCAGACCAGTAAGACATATAGCTTTGTTTTGACAAGGAAATTTAGTTTAAAAAAAAAATCCTTTCTTCCTTAGTGAAGGTTTTTTTCCTGCTTGTATTTGCATATAACAATCAGATCGTGGCTGAAAGGGAAGCTGAACAAACTGAATCAATTCAAGATGCCTCCTATTATGCTGGTGACCTGTTTGTTATATCCAGAGGAAGTGTTCAACTTCATGAAGATGGTTGTATGTGTGAGTGAGAGATAACCTTTCTCCTAGTACCTTGTAAAGGAAAAGAAAATAATACATCCCCTACCTCAGACAGAGATTAGTCCTGCCTTCTCCATCAGAATCCTCTGTGAGATGGAATGGATGTGGGTGAAGCCCAGTCCTCACAAAGAATAGAACCTGCACTGCTGTTTCATTCTTTCCTGGACTGTGAGTGCTTTGAATATGCATACCATGTGTCTTAACACATTAAGACACATGGCTACTAAGTAATTTATTGTTGCTACCACATTCTCCCTTTACTAGGGAGGGTTAAAGGATTGGGAAGATTCACCAAATTCCTTTCCTCATCATTTTTAGGCATGCATTGAATATCTTCCTGTTTTATTATCTCATTGGTTGGTTTTTAAAAGGTTGTTCTCTTTATTTTTTTGTTGTGTTGTATTTTCTGTAAATGTTTTTGTTTGAAATTTTGCAGTTGTAATGACTTTAATACCTTGTGCCTCTTAGTGAAGACTTTGCTATGAAAAGTGTGGTATAAGCAGTGTTGGCTGATGCTTTTCAAGACTGGAAAGGCAGGGTGACCAGTTGCGGGTGAAGCCAAAGTCAATGGTAGGTGCAGCGAACTAATTTTGGTTTTGTTTCCTTCCTATTCCCTTGTAATGACATTGGAGTACATGATAGCTCCTATGCTATCATATTTTATTGTCTTGACAGAGGGAGAAGTCTGCTACTTCTGGACTGCTTTTTATTAAGGAGGCAGGCAGGAATAGGCAGGTTGGAGATAGCCAGAATATAGGGGGAGAGTGCCACATTTTCACTAACAGTGAGCTGCCACTGAAGTGTTAGAATAAATTATACCTCAGTAGGCATTTTCCTTCTCATAAGCATCTGAAAAGCAAGGAAGGTGCATCTGTCTCTTTCTTCCCCTTTCCCCCACTACATGCTGGAGAAGGTAGGATGAGAATCCTCTCTTATTCTGCAAGGCTTCCAGGAATGGATAACATGGTGTACCCTTCTTCTTGGGTGCTTGTGTGAATTGAAAGATACCTGTGTCTGCAGAGTGCTTAATAATACCACTCTAGTTAGAGAAGGAGATGGAAGGACATAGGCAAGTGTTGGGGATAGCAGTTGCACTTCGGGGCAAACAAAAAAGGTTGCAGCTGGCCCTGATTGTTTTCCGGGGCAGTGCAAACATCAAATAGTTAAGTTATGAAATTTTCTACCACAAAATGTGGTAGCACCAGTGGGCTACCAAAGTGGCACCAAAAATGGCCACCAGTGTGGAAAATTTTAAAAGAGTATTAAATTATAAGCATAATCATCTCAGAGCCTATATCAGAAGCTGTTAATCATAGTGGCTGTGTTTTGCTTTGAGTATCAGAGCTAATATGACTCTGTGGACCACTTGTTCAGAAAGATGAATATTAGTTATGATGGCTCTTCAGCACTGAGTATTATAGAATAAAGAGGATTAGCCATTGTCCCAAGGAGCTTATAGTTTATATTTTTTCATGAGATATTCAGAAGGATAAAGGGAGCCAGGGGTTAACAGAGAAGCAATTCTTTATTTCAGTGGCATATGCTTAGATTTAGCTACAGGCTGAGTCACAGCAGGACATTTACAAGCTAATCAACATTTTCAGTTCAGCCAGTTATGAATCATGGGTAGCCAAATCAACCTTTTTTTAGAAGTTCCAAAATTAACTGACATTCTCAAAGAGCTTGATATAGTCTACTTGTTTGTCTATTTTGGTCCCAAGTCTTCCATAGTTGCAGTTTCTGTATGGCAAAACACCTGAGCAGTTGGTATGTTCCACAAGGTAACTTCTGTAGTCATAATGTAACTTGCGAAGCCTGATGTTGAAACATTTGGTCCTAGCTGAGACCATGAACTGCTTCTCCAGAATGATCAGTGTTCCTTTGACTGGGGCTGAGCAATGGATCCAGGAAAGCACAGGTTAAACCCATGCTTTCCTAGCCCAGGCCCCAATCCAGATTGGTCCCTGGGCTAGTGTAGGCACAGGTAGGTGTTAACCCACTACCATTGCACATACCTTACCTTACTCGTCCATCACTGTCTCTTACATTGAAATCGGTCACCAGCCCATTTGGGTGCACCCAGGCATCACATTTGGATGTCAGAGATGGTGATGACTCACATTTGGGTCATGCTCTTTTCTTAGTGATTGAGGGTGTTGTATCTCTCCCTGCCCCATGAGTTCCAAGATCACTATGAAGGAGTTTCTCAGCAGACAAGCATGGAAAAGGTTCAGTGAATGCTGAATATTAGTAACACCATTCTTTTACCACTTTTTTATATAAACATAATGAATAAAACAAGTTATTTCAGATTTTCTTTCTATTGGAATGTGGAGTTAAGTGCTAAGGTCAAGTCATTTCCAACTTATGGCAATCCTTTTTTTGTGTCACTCATGCTGCAGGATTTAGCCTGTTTAGTTAGTTCTGTAATGCAGGCTTGTTCATATTCTGTGTTGGACGAATGTGATGAATGCTAAAAAGCACTAGGTGTGTAGACTGGGTTCACAGCCATGACCGTCTAGAGCCAGGAAGGTCAAGTTCAGAGAATAACCATTTTTGTGTCCAGCTTTTGTGAAGCAGAGTCACAGGAGAGGTTTTTGCTTGTTGCCAAGTCATTTGTAATAGGGACAGCTCAGCTCACTGTTCTGTCTGCCTATGGCAATTCCCTTCAGGACTGTGAATGAGTCCACAGACTTTGAATGAGTCTAAATATGGCTTTGCCTATGGCAACTCACTTTCGGCAACAGAGAGTTAACAAAAGGAATTTATTGTTTCTTAATGACTGTGGATGTTTTTGATAGTTTAGTTGTATAGGTGGGGTTGGAGGAGGGGGGAGTTGTGAGTGGGTATCACAGGGAGAAAGGAATCAGATGGATTAGAAACTGAGAACAGTTTGAGTTTAGAGAACATTGGAAAGAAGATCACGTAGGAGGGTCATAAGCTAGCTAAAGCATCCTTGGGGTTTATTTGCTCTTTTTGACAGCCTGATCAGTGGCCCTAACACCTACTTTTAACACAGTATTTGTCTGCACTATAATCTTATGTATATTTGTCAGTTAAACAAATACTGTACTACATAAAGATACAGTATACAGTTCCTCTCTTGTAAAAAGAAATGTCAACTGTAGTGCTGCCTCTAGAATTTCTTTCTCCTTAGGAAATACATAGCAATGTTAATTAATGGAAATGAAAGATGCCAAATCCTATCTGATGTTGGAGGCTAAGGAGGGTCAGCTCTAGTTAGTACTTGGATGGAAGATCGCCAGTAACTACCAGGTGTTGTATTTCAAAGGAAGGACCTGGCAAAACCACTTCTGAGTATTCCTTGCCTAAGTTAACAGGCATCTTGAAGGTACAAGCACACACAGAGAGAGATAGAGAGTAGTTGAAGAAAACCAGAGTTATTTAAATGTTGTGCATATTCATACCTCTTTTGTATCTTTTCCTTTCTAGTGCCAAAAATGAGCCGTGGATATTCAGAAAACAATAACTTCCCATATGACAACAATCAGATGGTTTTGGATATGATCCTCTGTTCTTTATTTGGGGTTCCTCAGCCTATCAACTGGGACAATGTGGCAAGGCTGGTGCCCGGCTATTCATCCAAAGAGGTAATGTTTTTAAATTGTGAAGACAGAAACCCTGGATTACTAAACAGTGTGAGTTACCTTCAGACTGCCTTTGAACATTAAACTCATTGCATATAAGTAAACATTATGGTGAAACTCTTAACTTGGCAGTATATTTACATCATAACACCAAAAATTTGTCATGTTCTGGATCAAGGCAAGAGAAGAGTCTCTGGCTTGTTTGGCTATGAAATGCATTTCACAAACACTTTGTTACATTTACTAAATTATTTAGTAAATATCTGCTAAATTACATTTACTAGTTATTGTATATTGCTATGCATTAATTAACCAAAATCAAAGAGGAGATGAAATAATGCCATTTTCATGTGTAGTGGATGCCAGTGCCTTCTCACTGTTGAAGGGTAAAGCTTAAAAACAGTTAATTTTAAGTTGCTTGTGATAATAAATGCACTGAAGGATGTGGTGCTGGTGGTACTCATAATAATATTAGATTTCTGTTGACCCTTCTGTCCACACATGATTCTTAGAAGGAAGGATGAGGATAATGGTCATCCACTGTGACATCACCCCCTTTTGAAATGTGTGTTTATGGAGTTCTAGGAAGTCATGGTGCGGTAGAAATTTGTTTTGGAAACCAACACGAGTTCCTTATTTACTTATGTGCTTGGCTACAGCAACACCTAACAAAGATGTTGACAGGATTAGTTTTGCTGCTGTAGTCATACCTTCTTGAAGATGGACACCTAATAGACACTTTCTCTTTACCTTTGAATTTATTGCAATGCTGATAATAACTATTTGAACATCTGATAGGGTCCCCCTTTAATCAGCTTCCACTACAGATCTAGGCTTTAAGCTTCTCTGTAGCGGCTGCCTTTCCAACTTCCTCCTAGCACACACAAGACACAAAAACATTTATGCCTCATAGAATCTTTGAGGTAGGAAGATTCTCCACCTTTGCATTTCAGATTCTGGGAGGTAAAGTGGCATTGTGCTTTTGTGGACAGGTAGCTGGGAAGGATGAATGCAATGAAAGGGGTTTTGCTCTGTACTTTTAAACAAGCCCTTAAATACCCACAAAGCATATTGCTCTCCCAGGCTGCATCTTCACTGCAGAAATAATCCAGATTGACATCACTTTAATCGCCATGGCTCAGTGCTATGGAATTCTGGGAACTGTAGTTTTGGGAGACCTTTATTCCTCCTTTTTAGAGAACTGGTGCCTTACTAAACCATAATTCCAAAGATTCCATAGCAGTTAGTGGTATCAACTTGGATTATTTCTGTTGTACTGTCACAGCTCTAGTGTGAGAGAAAAATTGATGAAGTTTGGGTGGTGTGTGTGTGTGTGTGTGTTACCTAATGTAAGAAGGAAGTAGGTAGATAATTGGCTTCAGTTAGCAACCAGTGAATAAGATGTCTAGCAATATTGCAGACTGCGTAAGTTTTTTGCCTGAACGTGGTCTTTAAAATGCCCACCATAGGGAATGAAGGGAGAGCATATTTGCTTTCTTTATGGAAAAAGAAAGTTTAAACTCCAGGCACCTTTTCTTAAAGAATTTCTGGTTACATGACTTGGGCTGGTGTGGGAACTTTGTCTGAGATTTTGGAGCCCAACTGTTAATCATACAAGATAGAACTGGGCTACATTTAAAGTTAAAATAGTTTTTAAAATAAATAAATAAATAAATTTAGCTGCAGGAAGGGAAAAAAAGAGAGAGAGAGAGAGAAAGATTCACACTGGTATTATAAAAGTTTTCAAATCCCTGAGATTACACACAAAAACATGTGGAGCCAGAGTAGGTGCTTTATCGCATGTGGCTTTTAAACCGCAATTTCATTGGGATGGAAGTGGCATTGGCGACAGTGATTGCACAATGCCACTTTTCTCCCATACCTATCCAGTCCCTTCTCATTCACAGGGAAATGCCTGAATGAGCTGCCGATGGCACGATACCCTGTGTGCGAAAAGTCATTCCCAGGGCATTCACGTGATTGGCAATCACATGGTGTCACTACCCACTCCTTCCTTTTCCCTCCTACCCCTTGCTATTTTTAATTTTTTCCCCTGAGATTTTCATGCAGTTCCAGAGCTCCACAACCTCAAGTTTTTTAAAAAAAAAAAACCTTTAAATCAGGGCTGTAGAACTCTGAAATTGTGAGATAAATGTTGAAAAAATTACAAAAAACAAAAAAACAAAGGTATACCAGGGAGGGAGGGCAGAGTTATGGGACAGGATGGGAAGGGAGTGTGATGGGGGCAGGAGTCCCCAGTTGCACAAAAGACAATCAGTACGATGATGACTACAATAAAAGCAGTAGGTTGACTTCTTTTTTTACCGAGATTGCAGTGCAAAAGGGGCTGGTGTGATAAAGCCCTTAGTTACCAGCCCTGTAATAAGCCAATTTTCAGAACAGTGCTTCAGGCTTACCTGACATTTCATTGAGTCTTGCTTTCAGAAAGATGTATAACTGAAAATTCCTTCTGTTTCCCCTCTCACAGTGTGCTAAACGGTTTGATGAACTGAAAAACAGTGGAAATTCACTCATTGATAACCAGTACAGTCCATTGTTGGCAAGTGGTGACAGACCTGTGGAAACACTAGCTAGTTATATCAAATCATCACTGCTTGATGCTCAGGAAGAGTTACAAGAACTACCTAGTGAAAAAGATACCATTTCTGGAAATGGTAGGCTTTCCCATGGTCCTTATATTGTGTTCATGACAACATGTATATTATTTTTGTATCTGTGAATTTAGGTAATTTTTTTTACTAGCTGGACTGTAAAGGTTTACTTCACTTTTAAAGTGTACATTTTGTGTTTTTTATTTATGTTTTTAATAAAAGGGAATAGTTTTGATTTTGTTAAAAAACTATACAGGTCACTCTTGTAAAGCTCTTCTTGCAGCACTGTAGCTATTAAAATAAGCCTATGTATAGCAGTATCAGTTCATGCCCTTAGGGGTAGCTGGTACAAAAGTCTGGAAAAACATATACCTAATAATATTTATCTGTAAACAAAACACTTTTATGGCACCTTAAATGCAGTTTATTACAGCTAAGCATCTATGAAGTTTGTTTGCAAAATTTAGCTATACAAGACAGGTGGGAAACATGTCACTCTGACTGTGACTCCCAGTATTCTGATATTAGCTTGAGAAGCTGGGATTTGTTTCTTCACAACATCTGGATGGCTATGTGATCCCACCCCTGCTACAAGAAGCCTGCCTGTCAAAGCCTTTTCTAACCACCAGCTATATTACGGGTACAACTGCATCATTCCCAGCCAGCAAGTTGGGAAAAACTCATCTATATAATAATATCACATGAACAAACCATAGAACTCGGTTATTAAACTAATAACACTACATGGATGGAGCAAACTAAACTAATAGCACCACATACACAGGCAGTGCTAGATGGAGAGCACTATGCAAGGTACAAGTGGCCAGGTGGAAAGTGTTGGTCATTTCTGAAAAGGTATTTATTTATTTGTTCATTTATTTATTTAAACTCCTAGAAGCCTTCTGCCATTGGTTGTGCTGACTGGGGATTGTGAGAGTTGCTGTCCAAAAAGTACAGGTTGAGTCTCCCTTATCCAAAATACTTGGGACCAGAAGTGTTTTTTATTTTGGATTTTTTCAGATTTTGGAATATTTGCATATGCACCTTGGAGATGAGACCCAAGTTTAAAAATTAAATTCATTTAAATTTAATATATAGCTTATACACATCGCCTGAAGGTAATTTTATACACAGTATTTTTAATAATTTTATGCATGAAACAAAGTTTGTGTACACTGAACCATCAGAAAGTGAAGGTGACACTGTCTCAGCCACCTATGAAAGAAGAATATTTTGGAATTCTGAATAAGGGAGACTCATCTGCATTGTTTCCAGACTCTTAGCTATAGTACTAACCTTGCCACAAATATCATGTGCACCAGTTTAGAAGGCGAAGGAATGTGAGAGCCAGAGAAATGACTGGTGAGAGAGTCAAGGTGGAGGTGATGTGAAGGTAAATGCACCAGTGAAATATGTATGGTGCTGAAGATGAGAGAAAAGAAAGAGATGACAGATCAGGAGCTTAAAGATTTCATTTGGGAAGTGATCTGAGACTCTCCTGTAGTCTGCTGTTAAACCTAAGCTAAAAGGAAGATTGTGTGCAATAGAAATTGACCAGCTAAAGTGTTGAGTGCAGGCCTCTAGTTAGGATGTTAATGCCCTAGACAGACCCAATGTCTAACAAAATGCAATACAGAGGAGGATGAGTTATTTTCTTGTGTTCTGCATTTTGTTGGCTTTTTCTTCTTGCATACTTCATTCAGAGTCAAGAGTTAATAATAATAATAATTTTTATTTTTATCCTGCCCCTCTGTGCAACACAACTGGGGTGCCTTACAGGATTAAAACATACATACCTATATCCCACAGTCCCGCCCCCCTAAAATACAATTAAATAATTTACAGTTTAAAGCATAACTTAAAATAATAAACAAATCAAATAAGTAATGACTGCAGCAGAAATCAGGATAAATGAGTTAGGCTTTTTGGATTTTCTTGAATTTTGTCTCCAGGTTGACTGATGATATACCTAGTGTTACTTGAAATTGTGTTAATAGGCAAAAAAGCCCAGCTGGGCCCTTAAGAAAATGCCCACAACAAGGGATTTATATTGTCTGTCTTAGGGCCCAAACAGCCCAGAATAAAGCTGCTTTGGGTCACTTTGGAGATATGCTGTTTAAATGCTGCATGTGTCCTAAGAGGCCGGAAACCACATCAAAACCATGCTCCAGTCCTAAGGACTGAAGCGCAGCTTTGGTGCAGCTTCTGGCCTCTTATGATATGTGTGTCATTAAAACAGCATACCTCCAAAGTGACCTGAAGCATCTTTATTTTGGCCTGTCTGTTTGGGCCCTTAGTTTCTTTAGTAAGAAAGTAGTGTTGTGAGAAGCACTAATGTGAGAAGGTGGTGGTAGCTGTTTTCATTTAGAGACATAGCCATGTTAGTCTGGAATATAAGTATGCAAAGGGATCTTGTAGCACCTTCAAGATTAACTGTACAAAAGAAGTTGTAGCATACACTTCCGTAGGCTTGGTCTGCTTCCTCGGATATTTATTTATTTAAAAGCTTATGATACAATTTCTTTCACATAGTGAGTCTCAAAGGTGGCACAAGATCCCTTTGTATGCTGATAAGTTTTAGTTTATGTTTTAGCTGCCTGGCTGGTTATCTCAAGAAGTGTATGTGTGTCCCAGAGGTTTGTTACATTTTTCTATAGTGAAGATGGTGAGTACAGAAAATGGAGCAGATAACTAGCAAGACAGTTTTATATAGTATTATGATGACTTTACTGCCCCTTGTGTATGTGTTTGTGTGTGTACAAGGCCCCTGTGACTGTTCAGTCTTTCACCTTCTTTGTTTCCACCTGAGCTGGGTTGCATTTTTTAAAAGCCTTTCCTTTGAAAGAGTGTCCATTTTGTGTAGCTTTTCTTAATCTGGTACCCTTAAGATGTGTGGGACTCCCATTATCCTCAGCCAGCATGTCCGGGGTCTGCCTTGGAATAGTGTAGCTATCAATATGTCCATTCTGTCTAGGAATGATGGGAATCAGAACAGGAGGTTAGTGAAGATGATAGAAAGTTATTTCCTGTGCCTCTGGATATAGGACTACCACTTCCCAGATATGTATGAAAAGACCATCTCAACCTTATGTCTTAATGCTTTTTCTCCTTGCTTGTGTTTAAGGAAGGCCAAGTGTAGCTTCCTCAAGGAGTTGCTCTTCAGAAAGTGAGAAATGCCCTGCACACAAAGGTGGAGAAAATGCTGATGAAACACAAGGGTAGGAAGATGGCTGTTCTGTTTCAGGAAAGCTAGTTAAACCTAAATCTTAGATCTGTTCATTGTACATTTTATATCTGTGAATTTTGTGGGTTTTTTCTCGTGGGAGGAAGGGTTATGTATGGAGAGAGGTATGATGGCCCTCTTGAAAATAGTAATTGAGCACATGTAGTAATTAATCAGATACCCTTGTTTGGCCTTATAAATGTTTATGTTCAAGAATAGTAAAATCCTCAGGCATTAAAATGTGCAACTCCCCTAGATGGGCAGGCAAATAGTTAACCTTGATTAGCAGGAGCAGGCATTTGTTTGACACCTTGAAGTGGCTAGGGAGACATAAATTGGTATCCATTTTGTCAGAGAAAGTCAAACTTTACCTTTTCTTGTGGATAACAACATCAGTGTTGGTGTTGGCAAATGTATAAAACTATATCCACACAAATTCTCTCTCCCCTATTCTCCCAGCCCGCCGCCAAGCTGGCAGTTAATAAATGTTAGTTACAAGAAGGCATGATAACCAGTGTGGTGTAATGCTATAAGCACTGGACTACAACTGGAGACCAGAGTTTGAACCCACTGGGTGACCTGGGCAAATCACACCTTTTCTATCTCTGGAAATGTACACACACTCTCTGTTCACACCCTGGAATTAAAGAGGTAGCTTGCATGCAGATGATCTTTGTGTATGGGCCATAATGTATGTAGAATCATCTATCAGGATTAATTAGCAAAATGGCTTTACATTGGTGTTGGCTGTTTACTGTACCCTTGTGATGGGGTGGAGTAAACAACCTCTGGCCCTCTGGATATTACTGCAACTCCAATTTAGCCTCAGGTTCCTCACCATTGCCCTGAAATACAAAGCATAAACATTTTGTCATCTTGTCCTAACTACACCTTTATAGAGAACCAGCGGGTTATAGTTGTCTCAGAATGTGGAAGAGCTATTGGATCAAAACTTCCATCAAAGTCTCTCAGCCCATAGGCAAGATTGGCTGGAGGGTTGTGAGAGTGGTCTGAGAGCTATAGTGCAAATACTTTTCCCAAGCTCAACTTTAGTGGAATGTTGAACTAGAACTGTGGAAACCGAGGTTCATATCCTTACTCAGCTGTGCTGCTCACAGGTAAACTTGAACCAGTCACTTTCTTTCAACTTAAAATTCTTGGTTGGACTATGGTGAGGATAAAATGCACTGATGAGACTAATATATATTGCCCTGAACTCCTTGCAAGAAAAGTACTATGATATAAAGGCCTGAATCCAATTTTCATCTCAAATCAATGGATGAATAAACACTGATATAAATCCTAATGATTGAATAGATCAAATCTAGTAAGGATCTGCAATTAGATTTGGGCTACAGTAAATATATCCAGTATTACAGGAAATAGAGGCAGTCTGGTAATTGGTATGAGCATTGGACTACGAAGAGATCAGGATTTGAATCCCTGTTTAACTATAAAAAGCCACTGGGTTACCTTGGGCAGGTCATACTTTTTCAGCCTCAGGGGAAGGCAAAGGCAAACCGCCTTTGAACAACTCATGCCAAGAAAATCCCAATTTAGGTTTGCCTTAGGATTGCCATAAATTGGACATGACTTGAAGGCACACAACAACATTACACAAGATGACATCCCAGATTACTCACATGATTCTGTTCTTTTTAATGCATGTGGAGTTTTGTTTATAGTGACTCTTTGGTTATCATCATTGTGAGCATAAGACAGTGGATGTTTGTTTATATCATCCAATATATTTGTACCTAATAGATAGTGTGGACTTGCCTCATTCCACTTCCAGCCAAAGCAATTAAACATATTTGCATAACTACTTACTCCACATGTCTTATCCTGGTTTTGTTAGCCCTCAGTCGGGAGGCATGGAGATGGACAGGAAGTCTTGTTTAGCAACCTCTCTTATTTTGCAGGTCTTAGCAGGCATTACCCATACACTTTTTATTTTTATGATTTATATTCTCATTGGGCATCTATAAGAATCTTTCCAGTGGGTTGGAAATAGTAATGGAAACGTGTGTGCATGTGAATGTCTGGTAGGACTAGTGACTGAGGAACAAGTGTGTGCGTCTGGTTACTGAGATGAGTAGGCCTGGCATTTGGGAAACATATATACCAATCCTACTCCTTTGTTTCTCAATATGCAGCCTTTGTCCCCTTCACCCACTCAATCCCTTGACTGCTGCTACAATCTCTGCTGTTTCTTCGAGGGCTCCGGCGGCCAGATCGGGCCTCCTGGAGGCCGAAGTCTCGCGCGACCTTCTTTGAGGTCATGCGAGACTTCGCCTCTGGGCGCCGCCATTTTGAGCAAAAAAAAATGGCGGCGCCCAGAGCGGCAAAAAGCCACGCGCGAGACTTCAGCGCCATTTTGGGCGAAAAAATGGCGGTGCCAAGCGTGGCTTTTTGCCACTCTGGGTGCCGTCGTTTTTTCGCCCGGCGGCGACAGCAACCACCCCCGGGGGCCACAAGGAAGGCCTCCGAGGGCCGGATCCGGCCCGTGGGCCGGAGGTTGCCGACCCCTGTTTTAGAGGGATTACTAATCAAGTAGTAAGAGGAAACTCAGTAACAGCAGTGGCAGCATCTCTTGACGCTGGCTGTGGCAATGGGGAAATGAAGCAGTCTTTCCAGCAAGGCACTGCTATGTATTCGCCAGCGATGCATAAGGCACCTGAGTTTATGTTCTATTTATCTATAATGTTTTCAGCAATGTCAAATGTGAGTGGAAGACAAGTAAATATGGAGCAGTGGCAGCCATCCACAAACTGCAACAAGGTCCCTATAGATTTTAAAGCAGGGAAATCCAAGGGGCAAGAACTAATGAAATAAGTACATCATCAGAGGGGTTCCTTCCTAGAATCATAGAGTTGGAAGAGACCACAAGGGCTATACAGTCCAACTCCCTGCCATGCTTGCAGATTTTAAAATATTAGTTACCAGATGCAGTAAGCAATGAATTAATCACAGTGTTTGCAGACAGCAGCAGTCAGCCACAAGTGAAACAATTCAGACGGGGTTATAAACAAGACACGCTGTTCAGAATAAAGGGAGCAACAAAGGAGAATATTACTAATTGATTCCATTTCTTCAGAGCCACAAGGGCAAAGCCGGCATTGGTATGGTATCTTTTTAAATCTGCCTTCCAATACGGCAGACGGAAGGATATTTAATCTTGCAACCATAAAGGCAAGGAAAAGGAAACACAAAGAAGAGTTAAAGTTAGAAGATGAAGATTGGGAGATTGGAGTGATGGAAGAACATATGCCTGAGGCAGGATATGATTAATCTAATAAGGAAGAGGATAAGGAAATTATTGCAGACAAAGTATTTCAGAGTGAAGCATTCAAAAGTTTATTGAAAAGAGTTTTACAGACATTGGATTTGAAGACTAGGGTAGGCAACAGGCAATCTCAAGAAGCAAATGAAAAGGTTGGTAAAGTAGTATTAGTCATTAGGAAATAAGTATCTCAAGGTGAGGAGATGCCTATGCTTGAGATGTTTAAAGAATTAATTACGACAGAATGGAGAACACCTTTGAATACTAAAAAAAATTTGGGATACTGTCAGAAGCTTTACTTGTTTGAGAAAAAGTGAAGTGGCTCTTTTAAAGATCCCACTTGTGGATGGCCCAATATCAGCTTTTGGTTTCTGGTACTATTGTTCCACGTGAAGGCAATACAATATTAAAGGAAGTGAATGAAAGAAGAGCAGATACAGCATTGAGGAAGTCATTGCTGCTTTTTCAAGCTGCGGTGCTGTGGATTCAGGAAAGTGAATTGCAAAAATTGCGTGTCCCCACACTACATAAAGTATTAGATAAGAGTGAGGAGAGTGCTACAGTATGTGGCTGATGTGGGACATAATTCCACTGTGTTTCCTGCAAGGAACCTAAATGCAGTTTCCTTTGGTAGATGATCATTGTGGTTATCTCATTGGGAAATGGATCATAAATCTAGAAATAGTTTAGCGTTTGTTTCCTTCAAGGAAGGACTGCTGTTTTGTAACCTTAAGATGAAATGAGGTAGAACACAGAATTGACGAGGATTCCACTAGTAGGGGAAGATTGCTGCTTTTCATACATTTATAGACAGAAATAACAACAGATCAGTGGGTAAACCAATTGGTAATATCTGGATAAAAAAACTTGTTTGACAGACAACCAAACAGCAGATATCTTTCCATTGTCAAATGGGATAATGCTGCAGAGATTCAACATCTATTAGATATGGTGGTGACAAAGGAAGTTCCAGTGGATCAGAGGTACATTTGGGTTTACTTTCTCATCCTTACTGTGCCCAAAGCAATGGAACTTATTGTCCAGTGTTGAATCTCAGATATCTCAATGTTTGTATGAGGTACATGAGGTTCAAAATGGAGATGCTTGAAACAAGGGACAATTTGAGGAAAGGGGGGAACTGATGGTGTCCATAGATTTAAAGGAAGCTTATCTCCATGTTCCTATGGCAGTGGCAGATAGGAGATATCTGAGTTTGAGTATCAAGAAAGGCACAACCATTTGGCCTAGCATCAGCTCCGAAAGCATTCACAAAGGTGTTAATACCCTTGGTAGCATTTCTGAGAAAAGGAAAGGATACAACTGAATCCTTACCTCATCAATATGTGAAAGACAAATTCAAAAAAGATTTTGGCAGATCTAAGATTGACAATTCATGCTTTAGAGCATTAATGTCTTTCTGATAAATTGCAAGAAAAGCCATTTGATTCCAACAAATACATTAACTCATTTGGGAGTGATAATTCGTATGAGTCAAGGCTGCATAGTCTTTCCCACGAACAGAAATTGAAAATAAAACAAGAAATAGCACTGGTGATATCTTCCAAGTCAGTGGCATTGATGTTACTAGCCAGAATTATGGGACTGTTGATATCGACAGTAGATTTGGTCCCTTGGGGAAGGTTCCATCCAAGAGGCCTGCAGAGTCTATTGTTTCCATATCAGCAAGCAATTGGAAGGGGTTTCTCTGAAGATGCCAGCCACAGATGCAGGCGAAATGTCAGGAATAAACTCTTCTAGAACATAGCCACGTAGCCCAAAAAACCCCACAAAAAACTATGGATGCCAGCCATGTAAGCCCTTGACTTCAAATTAGAAGGAGATTGCACTGTATAGTAAAGGTATCGTTTCACTTGAGAAAGGAGTTGAGCTGGTGACAGAAACACAAGAATCTGGAGAAATGTGTACCTTTGCTGATTCAGATAACAACAGATGCAAGCTTAATGGGTTGGGTGGCTCACTGTGACCACCACTTAGCACAAGGAATTTGAACAACAGCAAACAGAAGACACAATATAATGATTTGGAACTGAAAGCAGTAAGGTTAGCACTGGTCAAGTTTGTGGATTTAGTGCAGGGCTATCATGTACAGGTGCAAAGAAACAACATGTTTGTATGAGCATATGCCACCAATCAAGGGGAGTTAAGTCATTTGAATTAGTAGATATTATTATGGCATCTAGGAGAAAGAATACCAAGAAATGTACAGTGGGACTTGGAGAGTGTTTGAGGTAAACAAAGTGGATGTGGATCATGTTTTCTGCAGTTTCTGTAGAATAGATTTCTTACAGAACTAAGGCCAAATACATTAAAACATCAGGTGTCTGTTTTAGTAGTGGTGTTAAGGTTTGGGGGAGTGACATTGTCTGCTCATGCACATATTAAAAGCTTTTTAAGAAGTGCATCACTAAAATCTCCCCCAACAGTTCAAAGATTCCTGATGTGGGGTTTGAACGTGGTTCCAAACATGAATAAAGGCCTCATTTCAGCCTCTGAAGGAGGCTTCATTACAGATGCTTTCTTTTAAAGTGGCATTTTTGATACCCATTACTTCTGCTAGACAGATCTCCGAGTTAGCAAGCTTGCCAGTACATCCAAACTTAAGTAAATTCAAGGAGAATATAGTTTTTTGTGGGTTTTTTTATGTGGCTGTGTTCTGGAAGACTTTATTCCTGATGGAGGCAGGCTTCTGTGGGCTGGCATCTTCAGGAATAAACTTACAGATCATAGTCAAAAAGCCTGAAAAACCCATATAAAACTCTGGATGCCAGCTGTGAAAGCCTTTGACTTCAAGGTGAAAAGATTGGTACTGATATTGGAACCTGCATTTTTGCTTAAATGCTTTATGAGAAAAGGAATATACATACTTACCTACTTTCTGCCATAGACCAAGCAATCAATAGGAGCAGAGATGACACTCCTTGGATGTGAGGAGATCTTTTTTTATTTTAAGAGAACAAATCATTTTGAAGAAGTAAAAAAAATCAATATTTTCCTTAACTGTGAAAATGATTGTTAATTTAAATTGAACGTATTCCCTCTGTGTGTCTGTTTGTGGGAGGGGGGAAAGGAAGAAAAATATATTGTGAATTATGGCTCATATAATTTATACTATGCACTGTGTAAATAATAAAAAATTAAAAAATTAAAAAGAAAAAGTCATTTAGACATTCTGAGACTATGTTTGCATCTTTCCATCCCTGAATGAAGAGATAAAAGGCTTATAGGAATGTAATTGCACATAGATTAAAGCATGCCTATTACAATGTTATGATTATGAGGATAAACCTAGACTGTGAAATGCATGGCCTCATTCAACAAGATCAACAACTTCATGTACAACCTATGCTGTTTCTACTTCTTCTCAGGATGTTTGTGAGGTGGCAGGTTGGAGTAAACCATCACCTTTGTCAAACATAAGTTAAAGACAGATCAGCACGGCCTACCTTTGGTAGAATGGTGCTTCAGGCAGTGTGGTAGGAATAAATTAGTACCCTCGCTAATGTTGGGGGCTTTGGTGAATTCCAAACGTGGTGGATTGCTCCTACATGCCATCCTGAGAATAAGAGGTTGTACATACTGAGAAGGTTCATTCTGGGACGGCAGAAAGAACAATCCACATGCTCCCTTCAAATAATTAATATCAATAACTGAAATAAATACAAAATAATCAGACAGTTAAATAAGGAAAGGTTATTTAAATCAGTAAGATTAGGAGGATATAGGTGTGATATACAGGGCTAGATAAGGAAACACAATGAAGCAGGGAGTCTTTGTGCTAGAAACAGAAAAGAACCTTGACTCCTGTCTAGTTGGGTCGGCACACAGGGATAAACCCAAACATATTGGATTGCTCCTCTTGCCATCCCAGAATGAACCTCCTTGGTAAATACAGTCATCCCTCCTAACTCACGGATCTCAGATCCTCAACCTTGGAAATCTGTGGAGGGGCAACCTCTGCTATTTTTAATAGGGCATGCCCCCTCATGCGCACAGGCATTTGCCCCCATTCAAGCCTATGGTGCTTGAATATGCATGAGCCTCTGTTTTTGCTTGGGGGGCTGGAACAGATTCCCCGCAAAAACGAAGAGCCAACTGTACATCTTCTCAGTCTCAGTTCTTCACCCCCATCTTATGGATGGCTGTGACCTTTGCCCTTGCCCTTCTATTCAAACCTGCACTCTCCCAGATCTCCCTTCAGTCAAAACAAAACATCTAGGAGTCAGGTGCACATATCTAATTTGACATTAATGTTCTTTGGAAGATGAATTCTGCACCCAGTCTATGTTTTTTACCTTTTCTCTGCTCCATCAGTGTATTTGCAATGTTAACATATAACACCTTATATTATTCAGTGGTGGTGCATGCATGCAGTTGTGCACAAATTGCAACCCACCAAATAATATATGGTGTAACAGTCCACATTTTTTGCCATCAACAGTGGGTCCTGGAACTGAACCCCTGCAGTTGGGAAGGGTCTACTGTACTGCCATTATTGGTACTTCATTATCAATATTCCACTTGTGGTTTTTTTAACACTTTAACTTCCTTTGCACACTAAGATCTTAGTTTTAGTTTAAACATCCATTTAGCTGCCTATTCAAAGTATGTTCCAAATTTATATATCCGTATTTGAGAAATTATATTTTTCATACCATAGAAAATGAACCTGAACTTAACATTGAAGGGTATTTTTAAAAATTATTTTAATTTCTTGTTAATAAGCTGCTATAATGTTCTTTCCTTTGATTTATTTTTTTTTTTCTTTTCAAATAAAGGCCAAACATGGTGATCCATGTATGTGATGAAGCAAAAAATCTGAAGGAAGATTTTGTTTGCCCACGGGATCTATTGATTTCTGAAATGAAGTACTTTGCTGAATATCTGTCAGTGGATGCCCAACGCTGGGAAGAGGTGGACATTTCAGTTCACTGTGACGTTCACATCTTTAACTGGTTGATAAGATATGTTAAAAGGAACACTAAGGAGTATGAGGTGCATGAAATACCCACCTTAGGTAAAAAAAAATCTATTCATTTTAGCCACAAATTCATTTTCCGAAAAGCCTGACTTCTACTTCAGGCTAAAAGTCTGTATGCAAAAAAATTGGAAGGTAATTACCCTCTTCTATGGTGCTTTAGATGATGAAAGACCAGTATGAGAAATTAAAGCTGACTGAAAACTTAATGACAGGCATAGACTAGCCCTCAAGTGACAGAAAATATAACACTGCCTCGGAGTTTGAAAAAGGTACTTTTTTTGGACTATAATTTGCAAAATCTTCCAGCCTTCATGGCCAGTGAACTGGGAGTCATAGTCCCAAAAGTAACTTTTCCAAGCTCTGTACTTCCTGATGCCTTAATCATGGTTAGGAAATAAGGTACACTCTGTGAGTTTCTACATTTACTTCTTCTCTCTCAGGTATGAATCCTGCCCATCGCTTTGGAGAGATAACTAAGGTGTACAGTAAACCATGGATTAAATTGGTGCTTAGAGCCAAATTACCTGTTAATTATTATTAGCTTGGGAAAAGGAGCACAGCAAGGAGTCACAGCTGAAAGAGGAGAAAGGAGAGGAGAAAGACCCTGTAAGACCATAGCACATTTCTGATCTCACAGAATCATAGAGTTGGAAGAGACCACAAGGGCCATCCAGTCCAACCCCCTGCCATGCAGGAATCAAAACATCCCCAACAGATGGCCATCCAGCCTCTGTTTAAAGACCTCTAAGGAAGAAGACTCCACCACACTCCAAGGGAGTGTGTTCCACTGTCGAACAGTCCTTACTGTCAGGAAGTTCCTCCTAATGTTGAGGCGGAATCTCTTTTCCTGCAGTTTGCATCCATTGTTCCACGTTCCAGTCTCTGGAGCTGCAAAAAACAAGCTTGCTCCCTCCTCAATATGACATCCCTTCAAATATTTAAACAGGGCTATCATATAACCTCTTAACCTTCTCTTCTCCAGGCTAAACATACCCAGCTCCCAAGGGATTCCTCATAGGGCATGGTTTCCAGATCCCTCACCATTTTAGTTGCCCTCCTTTGGACATGATCCAGTTTCTCCACATAGTTTTTGAATTGTGATGCCTAGAACTGGACACGGTATTCCAGGTGAGGCCTGACCAAAGCAGAATAGAGTAGCACTATTACTTCCTCTGATCTAGACATTATACTTCTATTGATGCAGCCTAAAATTGCATTGGCCTTGTTAGGTGCTGCATCACACTGTTGACCCATGTTCAACTTGTAGTCTACTTGGACTCCTAGATACCTTTCACACATAGTTTCATTCAGGCAGGTGTCCCCCATCCTATATCTGTGCATTTCATTTTTCCGCCCTAAGTGCAGTACCTTACATTTCTCCGTGTTGAATTTCATTTTGTTAGCTTTGGCCCAGCTTTCTAGTCTATTCAGGTCATTTTGAATTTTGATCTGTCCTCTGGGGTATATGCCCCCAATTTTGTCCTCCAAGCACTGGACCCAGGACAGAGCCCTGTGTGATCCCACTGGCCACTTCTCTCCAGGACGAAAAGGAGCCATTGTTGAGCACCTTTTGGGTTGAGCACCTTTTGGGTTTGGTCTAGCCCACATTCTACAAGCTTGTTTGCAAGAATGTCATGGGGAACTTTGTCAAAGGCCTTATTGAAATCAAGATATACTATATCCACAGCATTCCCTTCTTCTACCAAGCTGGTAATTTTATCAAAAAAAGAGATCAGGTTTGACTGGCATGACTTTTTTCTCTGAAACCCATATTGACTTTTTGTGATTATGGAATTGCCTTCTACATGTTCACAGATTCTCTGTTTAATGATCTGCTCTAGAATCTTTCCTGGTATAGATGTCAGACTAACTGGATGATAATTGTTTGGATCCTCTTTTTTTCCCTTTTTGAAGGTGAGGACAACGTTTGCCCTCCTCCAGTCTGCTGGGACTTCTCCTGTTCTCCAGGAGTTCTCAAAGATTAATGGCTCCGATATTACTCCTGCTAGTTCTTTTAATATTCTTGGATGTAGTTCATCTGGTCCTGGAAACTTATATTAATTTAGGTTAACCAGGTATTCCTGTACTATCTCTTTACTTATTCTGTGCTGAAATTCCCCTGTTCTGTCCTCTGCTCCATTATCCTCAGGTTGAACACCCTTTGCCTTTTCTGAGAATGCTGAAGCAAAAAAGGTGTTGAGTAATTCTGCCTTTTCTCTGTCCCCTATTAGCATTTTGCCATCTTCTGCACACAGTGACCCTACCGTTTCCTTTTGCTGCGGACATATCCAAAAAATCCCTTTTTATTCTTCTTAACCTCTCTAGCAAGCCTGAGTTGATTCTCTGTTTTAGCTTTTCTGACTTTACCCCTACACATGCTAGCTACTTGTTTGAATTCCCTTTTGGTGATTTCCCCATTTCTTATACATGTTCCGTTTAAAAGTTAGCTCAGTTGAAAGTTCCTTAGTCATCCATCCTGGCTTCTTGAGACATCTCCCATTTTTCTTCGTCATTGGAACTGTTTGAAATTGTGCCTTCAGTATCTCCCTTTTAAGACACTCATGAACTCCCTTCTCTTTTTTCCACTGTATAACAAACTCCAGGTGTACATGCTCACTCCCACCTAAGGATCCCACCACTTGCACCCCATTAACCAAGTCATCTTTGTTGGTTAGGATCATATCCAAAATAGCTGATACCCTTGTTGCCTCTTCCACCTTTTGGGCAATGAAATTGTCTCGAAGGCAAGTGAGGAATTTGCTAGACTTTGAGAATTTGGCTGAGTTTGACTTCCAGCAAATATCAGGATAATTGAAGTCACCCATCACTATTACATCTCTCCTTTCTGAGCATGTGGTCATCTGTTCTAGAAAGGTGTCAACCAATTCCACCGTCTGACTTGGGGGTCTGTAGTAGACTTCCACAATAACATCCTTGTTGTTTCCCTCCCCTTTAATTTTTATCCAGATGCTCTCCACCTGGCTTCCAGTATTGATGTCCTGGATCTCTTCACTGGTATAAATATCTCTGACATATGGTGCTATTCCTCCTCCTTTCCTGTTTGGCCTATTTCTCTTAAAAAGGTTATACCCCTCTATTTCTACATTCCAGTTCTGAGACTCATCCCACCAGGTTTCAGTGATGCCTATTATATCATATTTGCTTTGTTGTGCTAGGAGTTCAAGTTCATTTTGCTTATTTCCCATGCTCTGTGCATTAGTGTAGAGACATTGCAGACCATGTGTTCCTTTTACTTGCTGCCTGTGCAAGTTTTTTTGCCTCCCACTGTTGGGGCCTTGCACTGTTTGCCTTGTTCCCGCTATGTCAGGTTGATTATTTTCTCCAGCCCTTTTGCCTTCCAGAATATTATCTCCCTCCCCCACATAACTCAGTTTTAAAGCCCTCCTGATCAAATTTTTGAGACTACTGTATTGGCAAAAATGTTTTTGCCAACTGGCGTGAGATGCAACCTATCCCTTCCCAGAGGTCCCTCCTCATGGAACCTCAGACCATGATCCAAGAATCCAAATCGTTCTTGGTGGCACCATCTGCGGAGCTAGTTATTCACCTCTGCTATTTTCCTCTCCCTTCCTGGACCATGCCCTTCGACAGGGAGATGAGATGACAACCTGTGCATCCCTCTCTTTCAACCTCCTACCCAAAGCCTCGTAATCCTTTATGATATTCTGAAGGGTGACGGTCAGTAGACTTGACAAGTCTTGTCAGCCTCTCTGTCACATCACGGATCTCTGTCCCAGGGAGACAACACACCTCCTGAGACATCTTGTCAGGCATTGGTTCAGTGCCTCTCAGCAAGGAGTCCCCCACGACCACCACACACCTCCTCCAAGGCTTAGCAGTGGCTGTTCCCTTTGGTGGTACTCTCAGGGTCCCCTGCTCTGTCCCTGAAGTCTGTCCCTGCTGTTGTTCCTCATCATCCTTGATAATAGACAGAGATTCATATTGATTCTGTTGCTGCAAGCTCATAATGAGGCAGCTTTTATCTGTACCTGTCCATTATGATGGAATTCCCTAGGATCTGCTTCAATCTGCAGATCATATTCAGAGGGGGGGTTCAGAGTTTATGATGAAGAATAAAAAGTCTAGACTTGGGCCTGTATAGATGAAAGAGTATAGCATGCTCAGTTGTCATTGTCTTAAAAATCCCAGAAAGACCAGCTACTTCAAAGGCAGGATTTAAGAGCTTACAAGACTTTAGAAACCTATTTAAGTAGGTGCCTAAATAGGTTCATGTTTTGGGGGAGGGTAAATCATTATTAGAATAATTATTCTGAGTGCTGATGCTTTCTTTTCACTTCTTTGAAATAAGTGGGATTAACAAATATTGATTTTGTCTCAGTCGTTCTTTCAGGTTTTCTGTTTTATCCCACTTTAATTGTCATAGCTTCAGCCTAAGGGTTCCTAGGATTTGTAGTTTGCTGAGGTGCTTGGAAGTTACCAAAGTATCCTGAGTAGAGGTGGATTTAGGATTAAATTAATTTAATTCTTTACTGTAGACAAGCATTCACAGTATTTTGGGAAGGACAGGTTGCTTATCTGTAACGGTATTTCTTCAAGTGGTCATCTGCAAATATATACAAAAACTACCCAAAGCAGGATCAAAATTGAGCCCTCTAGTAGTACTGTACCCCACCAAACTTGACAGCCAGGATTCCTTAGGATAGAATCATGATAATAGGGATGATGAGACTGGTGTATTAACTGCAGTTCGCCTTAGGGTCGCCATAAGTAAAAAAATATTTGAAGGCATACAGCAACAACAAAGTGCAGATACACCTTTTTCGTGGGTTTGCACATACTTTCCATACTTCTTGATCAAGGCTCTACTATCATAGAATCTTGTTCTATGTGAATTGGCTAGTAAGACTAAATGAAATAGATAGTAGGTATGTTGAGAGTTCAGTTTTTACCACTCATCTGTCTCATTTTTTTTTTTTAAATGACCTTGCTTTTTACGTGATTGGAATAGACCTGGGTTGATTTTTAAAAAGTCACCTATTTGTATAGTGTCTAGTTCATAGTAATCTGAAATTGAACATGTTAATTTGAATTTGACATTTTTACTGAAAATATTTTTGAGAAGCTCAGCCTTTTTTTGTTGTTTAGAGCAGAGCTGTGCAACTGTATTCCATAAAATTTTGCTTTTTGAAGTTGTGCTGGCTAGCGTTGATGGAAGTAGTCCAGCAACATCTAGATGGCCAGTTGGCCCCCGGATTACAATATTTACCGGGAGACCCATTCCCAAAACATGAAATTCCCTTTCAAAAGAAAACCTTTCCCAAACTCAATAACTTCCCTCTTAAATTCCACATTGTAATGCAATGTACTTGTGGAACTTGTTTAAGATATGTGGACGCATTTTCTTAATTTTTTATTTGTTTTAGGTAAAACATTATCCTTCTAGAATTATTAAATTTTTGCATTCAAAAGGTCATTTTAAAGTAGTTCATGGGCCAACCCATTCTTTGTGGCTGGCCTATTAATTAAAAAATGGAGATAGCACGAACAGCCACTTAGATCAAAATCTAATCAGAACAAACAAATCCAACCACTTAGACCCAAAAGTAAATAAGACAAAAAAAAAATCTAGCTATATTGGCACACCATCCCAATCAAGATATGTCTTTACATTTTCTGCTGTAGAAGGGACAAAACCAAATTCTCAACCTTTCTCCCTTTCCTTGTTGATGGAATGTGGTGCAAAGACTCTCTTGTAGTGTTTCCTTTTACAAATCAAGCAGGATAGTTAAAGTTAACCTACTAATCCTTTTCACTTTTTTCTCTTGTTCCTCTCTTTAGAACCGAGCAATGTCATTTCAATTCTCATTTCTTCTGAATTCCTAAAGATGGATTCGTTAGTAAGTATACAACAGAATGGGGATTCTCAGTGCTTGGCAATCTATATTACATTGGAAGGAGAACAGAGAGTCCACAGAGCTGGTCTCTGTGATTGTAGCTCTGATGTTCTTTTCGTAAATGATAGTGATCACAGAAACCTACTTCTGGTTAACACTGTAAAAGGGGCCCTAATATCGGTAGTCAAATCATCTTGGAAATCTTTCTTGATCAAAAGGTAGAATAGAAAATTAAGTAGACAAATAGCTTTTCTATCCCATCTGTGATTTGAGAGGATCCCCAAGAGAGCTTGCATCAATATGTAAAGGCTGGTTCTGCCATCAGACAATATTCTATTGCATGATTGCACCATCTTTCATCTTCTGCTGTCCTCATACTTTAGCTCTTTTCACAGCAAGCTTTAAAAGAGAAGAAGCAGGTGATTGGTAGTGACAGTGACATTGCAGTTAAGACAATGCTAAAGACCAGAAGGAAGATCCTAATCTCAAAGAAATATTTCCTTTACCCATTATACTAAATGTGTGCTTATGAAATGTATAGGCGGGCAGAAGAATTGTTCCTTTTGCCTTGTCTTGTGGAATCATTAGCTTTATCTGTTGATGTACTCATGTCACTGTGAATGACATACGCATGCAATGTGAATAAAGTGTACAAAATGGTTTTAATTTGCCACTGGTTACTGGATGAGTAATTTTTTTTACAAGCACCCCCTGTCTCATTGTCCATTCAGTCTGCATTCTTTTACAAATGTGTAAACAAGTCCACTAAATAACAGACAGTTACCTAGAAATTATGACTGTTTTCTTTTACATGATGTCATCTGAAATAGATGACTCTGTGACGGGAATCCTCCTGACGCGTTAGCACCAGTGTAACCACTGGTTATGCTAGCAGTTGTACTGTTTAGACACTTGCATAAGGTGGTATCCAAAACAACCTTATGTAAGCTTTTTTTCCCATTGACCCATAGCACAGGCCCAGCTCCGATCACTCTCCCAGAAACAGAAAAGTTATCAGAATGTCCACAAAATGATTGGGAAGTTACCTGCCATGTTGTCTCACCCTCTGCTGTTGCTGCCTCTTCCCAGGTCAGTATACTGGAGAAGCTTTTCACTCCAAAGGCATTAAACAACATCTTGGCTGCTGTATGCTCAAATTTGTTACTTTGTTTAAATATTTACGTCCAGCCCTATATCACAGGATCTTGAGGCTTACAGTCAAATATAGTGGGCCCTTTCCTTATGCAGGAGATCTGTCCTGGACCCCTTGCGTAAGGGAAAATCCATAGGAAACAATAGGGTGCGTGCACGCAGTGGTGGTGTGGCGCACACATGCAGGCATGCACACCATTGTTTATATTGTGCAGCTTCCGTGTAAGCAGGAAGCTGCGTATGGCGCGGGCGCACTGTAAATTGAAACTTCTAAATGATAGAGAATTTAGAATAATAAAAATAATTTAAACAGACTAAAAACATATTAAAGAATTTAATAAAGTAAAACGGTGCTGTACTGAAACCAATGTCGTCATCAGTCAGACCTCCAAGGGAAGAGCATTCCACAGGGTGCTACAGCAAAAAGAGCTTTCTACATGCTTTCTGAGTTGGACAAAACATTGTCCAGCTGTGTGAACAGTACCTAGCCAAGGTTGATTAATGCAAAATATACTTAAAAGCCCCCACAGAATCACCAGTCTGAACATGCATGTATGCTCAACAAGATATCTGAGTTATGTGGTAACTCAGTGAGTGACTCAATCTGAGTGACTTTCCTCTTCAAACAAACATCAAGTGCTGATACCTATCTGACACTGAAGCTCTATTAAGTTTCATGATGATAGTGTGTCCAGTGATTAGAGATCCTGCTTAAGGAGCAAAGACACTAATGGTTTAGAGAAACAAAGGCTTTATTATGGGAACTCCATTCTGAGATAGGAAAGTTACTCAGGATGCTGATCTAATGCATCTTCATTCTAGGGAAGAGCTGAGAAAGAAATGGCAGCAAGAGAAGAGGTGGAAAATCATTTCTGAGGGTATCAGTTTACATATCAGAGGAGTCAGAATAGGTAGACCAGAAGGGAGGACATTTTGGGTCACTGAGATTATCTAATTTTATTACTGCTGCCCTTTCTGAGGCATTTTTGACTTTTCAGTGCTAAGTGTTGTTGCACTTGTACTTTAATTTTAAACTTGTAATTTAATTTTAAACTGATACAGAATTCCCTGTAGCTTGTGTGTTTCCATTTAGCCATTCAAACACTATTGTTCCTTACCATAGCAAACAATAGCCATCTGCCTATTTTCCAAAAGTCTGTGGGGAGAATGAACTTGTCATGGAGTTGTCAGTAACTTTTATCAAGATCTCTTGTAAGGAGCTTATTAGAAGAAAAGCACTTTTATGTCCTCTTGTGGGGTCTGACACAACAGTGTTATAGAAATCAGCAAAGATGTAGGTAGTTTTTTTTTTTTATCCAATTAGGGTAAATTTGGGAGCATTGTATCACAATTAGTTATAGATGTGTGGATTTTATTTATGTAATTGAACTATTTTGGTATCACGTTTTGTCTCAGTCTGTCATGATATCTGTTGAAAGAATGAAAAAAAAAACCAAGACCACAGAGGAAAGAGAGGGGGGATGTTAGAAAATGAGAGAAAGAAGGATGTGGCTTGGCTTGATATTAAAAAATGTGTGACTTTCTCAGCCATTGCATTATAAACTTTAGATCAAATTGAAGCTCTTCTCGAAAAACAGTATTCTAAATATAGTGCAACTCAAGTCTGTGTGATTATTATGTAGATTGTATCCATATTTATCTGTGTTCCTAGGTGGAAAAATGTGTTAATTACTGCCACAAGAATATGAGTGCTATCGTAGCTACACCATGCAATATGAACTGCATCAATGCTAATCTCCTAACTCGCATAGCAGATCTTTTCACACATAATGAACTGGAAGAGGTGAAGGACAAGAGGGATAAATTTAAGAGGTACTTTAAAGAGCAAACAACTTCTGTTAAGAATAACAGAACAATTTTCAACCATCCCTTTGCCTTTCTGTAGCAGTGTCCAGATTAGAGCGGAGATGATTAACTGATCAATTAATATTCATTCCAAATTTAGAATTTGAATTAATTCAAAATGTAGACTCTACAAAACTACATTATTTCAAAAAGTAGAACCTGAATAATGTAGTTGGCTATTGATGGTTGAGATACCAGTGGAAATTTTTGGAGATAACCCACTGGGTTGGTGCAGCCAGAGTGGTAATAGAAACTGGAAAACATTTTAATAATACTTATTTCTTTATTTAATTTACACCCCTGCTTTTCTGCCAAAGAGATATAGTTCACTGGGCTTGGCAAATGATTGATCTGTTGATGTATTCGCAGATCTGTTCGCTCTATTTGCTAAGTCTAGGGTCCCATGTGGTTCTTCTGATGGTGGAACCTCTTCCGTCTGCTAACCTGAGAGTGAGGCAATTCAGCCTGTAGTCCCCATTCATCCTCAACCTACTATGGAAGGCCGAGAAAACCCTTCAGAGCAGGCTTTCAGATTGCAGAGTGTTACAGGAGAGAGGGAAAAAATGTCCTGTCACCCCCAGAACTAAACTGGATTTATACTTAAGAACCCAGATACATTGGAATATATCTTGCTTGCTTATATGCTTGTATTATTGTAACAGTTTGATGGCTTCAGGCATTGTTGAAAGATCCTTTCATGTTAAGGAAAACAGATGGGAATCTTGGTTACTTTTTGTGGATTACACAGGTGGCATATCTCTTATTCAAAATGCTTGGGACGAGAAGTGTTTTGGATTGTGGGAGGATTTTGGAATATTTGGATTTACATAATGACATTGCTTGGGGATGGGACCCCAGTCTAAACATAAAATTCATTTATGTTTCATATGTACCTTAAGCACATAGCCTGAAGATAATTTTATTCAATATTTTAAAATAATTTTTTAGATGAAACAAAGTTTGTGTACCTTGAACCATCAGAAAGGTTTCACTATCAGCCACCCATGAAAAGAGATTTGAATTTTGGAGCATTTTGGATTTTCAGATAAGGGATACTCAACCTGTATTAGGTTTTAAAACTTTTCATGTAAGATTTTATGACTTACAATCACTGAATTCAGATAATCGTCTAGTAAGGATTAAGGACCAAGCAAGGGAAAGCTCAGTCTACAAAACAATGTTGAGATTGTTAGTGATTTAATGAATAGGTTATTTTTATGATACATTTTTGCTTACTATTGACAGCAAGCTTTTCTGTAAGAAGATAGAACGATTATTTGACCCAGAGTACCAGAATCCGGATTCTCAAGGAAGTGCTGCAACTCTCTACAGGTTACAGACTAGACACTTATTTGCATTACCTTTGCATTTACATACTTTCTTTTTACATCTCTATAAGGGCAGTCTGAACGTATAACTTTTTTTTTTAAAACAGGTGCTGTTTATGTAAAAAACTTCTTATTAAGGACACCGAAAGAAGAATAACATGTGTTCCTGGAAAGATTAATGTAGATCAGCATGGAAATATTATCTATGTCCACATAAGGTGCTTCATAAATTCAGCTGTAACAGCTTTTCATGGTGTGGTTATAGGTTTCTTTTTGTGTGTGCCACGGTTGTTGCTATGTGCTTTGAAGTCATTTACAACTCAGGCGACTCTAAGGTGAATCTGTCATGGGATTTTCTTGGCAAGATTTTTTCAGAGGGGGATTTATTTTGCCTTTTTCTGTGGTTGAGAGAGTGTGACTTGCCTAAGGTCACCCATGGTTTCCATAGTCCAATGCTTCAAACCACTACACCACATATGTATTTTAAAAGCCTTCAATGTACCATGGTGCACGTTTAAAATACAAACAGCTCTCTGTTCATTGTTGCAGGGCTCAACCTAGGACCCAACTAGTCAACACTGATATTTTAAAAAAGGTTTCCAATTGTTGAATGTCATTAAGAGCTTTTCTCGGGATAGCAGGCAAATTAATACACTGATTTGGGTTTTACCCCACATGCCATCCACGAGGCAGAAGTCCATGTTCTTTCTTTTCTTTTCTCTTTTCTTTTCTTTTCTTTTCATTTGTTTGTTTGTTTGTTTATTTATTTATTTATTTATACATACCTTTCTCCCAGTGTGGGCAGCAAAACAGTTAAAAGAGATTAGAACAAAATAACAGCTAAAAAAACAACTGTAATTAAACTCCACTAAAACAATTAAATCAGCTACCTGTAAAACCAACACTTTGATTTGCCTGACCACTTGCTGCTCTTTGTTACAGAGATAAATCTTGGGATGTCCATGAGTACTTACTGAGTCTTTTTGAAGAATTAAAATCTTGGAGAGATGTATACTGGCGCCTTTGGGGAACCGTCAATTGGCTGACATGTTCACGATGTAATCAAGTGAGTGTTTGGGACCTTCTCTACCACTCTTTGCTGTCATATGGTTTATAAAGTAGCAGCTTTCAGATTTTGCACACTTTTGGGGACATTCTGGGAAGGGGTGAGTAACAGATAAATCAACTGGTTAATATGGTGGACCATCCAAGAATGCTCCAACAGTGATCTTGGCTTCAGCTGAGGCTTTGTTTGTTTGTTTGTTTGTTTTTTACAGCATTTTTCAAGCTGAGAGTTTATTTTACTTGTTTATTCAGTATCTGTTCTGCCCTTCTCCTGTCAATGGACCCAAAGAGAAAGGTATATTATAGCTTACATTATGGTTATCTTTTCCATCATGGTGCCCAGATGCTGGTAAGAAGACACATCTATGATGTGACAGATTGTAAAGCTGTTTTTTAAAGCATCAAAGATAGGCCTTGCAATTAGTGCTGATAGTGATGTTTTGTTTCATTTCCCTTTTAGACTTTCCTATGCACTGAATTCTCACATTGCCAATATCACCCTCAACCGGTGCTCTACCCTGGCATAGCAAGTTCTCTGGGTTCCACTGGCACTGGAATATATCCCTGTTGTAATCAGAAGGTTCTCAGATTTGATCCTGCACCTGTTCCAAAAGTATGTACATTGGTGAAAATTTCACTGTTTTGTCAATCAGTAGAATTTATCCCTAGCTAAATTGTGTGTGCTCCACCAGCTGAATAAGCTTGAATAAGTTACAAGCTGAATAAGTTTGAATAGCTTACTGCATTCTAGCTCTTTTTGTAGATGTAACATTTCATGATTAAACATGGAATCCAAATACTGAAACTAGGATGAGCTACAGAGTAAAATCTGAAGAATGGTTTGAAATGACTTTGCACATTTTAGTTTGTACTCAGTGGCATATCTAGTATATTTGACTTCTGAGTGGATAATTTTTTGTAGGTGTGTATACACACACACACACACACACACACACATACAGTGGTCCTTCCATGTTTACTCAGGTTAGGGGTGAAGGACCCTCATGAATGTGGAAAAAATGCATCCGAGGAAGTAGACTTAAGTCTACGAAAGCTCATGCTGCCAATTTGTTTCTTTCAGTTAATCTCAAAGGTGCTACAAGATCTCTCTACATACTGATTCCTCCTCAGACTAACATGGATGTATCTTTGAATTCTGCAAATAAAAAAACACTGTTCTTTTTACCTAAGTGAACACCTCTCCGGGAATATCGAAGTCCTCCAGTGCAACTCTATGGTCAACATCTGCCAGATGTTGATTATAGAATCATGCTGGAGGACCTACAGATGCCTAAAGAAGGAACTTCTAGGTTCTCCAACATAACACTATGGTCTCCAATACAACTCTGGCAGAGTTTCTCTGGAGGACCTAGAGATTGCTACAGAGAACATATTAATCAAAAGCGCAAATAATCAAGTCCGCAAAAGTCAAAGCTGCAGATGTGGAGGGCCAACTGTAATTCCCCTCCTTCCTTCAACAGCCTTTTCTGGCAGAGCTGCTGGCCAGGTAGAAAAGGGAGGCAACTTGCTTTCCCATCCAGCCAGCAGAGCTGCCAAACCCAGAATGCAACTCCTTCCCATAGTGCACTGGGTGACATACCTCTCAGATGTCACCTGGTGCAGTCTGCACCCTCTCATTGTGATGACCGTGTTTGTAATTAAGCACAGTTTTAATTTTGTAAACCTTAAACCTATATAACCTAGTGACACACACCTTTTTATCTTTTTAAAATCAAAGGGATGTAAAGTAAGGGACCACATGATTGGCTTACCTGCTGGTGGTGAAGGTGGGGATGCCATGCCCTATCAGACTGCTAAAATACTGAATGATCTGACTCAACACAGGACTGTCATTGTTGTGCCTTTTTCAAAAGACCCAAACAGGTAAGAATATAGTTGTTGTTGTTTTCTGGGTAAAATAATTCCCAGAGACTGTCAGCTGAATTGGCTTCTCTGGAATTCAAACCCTTGACAAACATACTTAAATGTTTCTTCTTGCCAGTGATTCTGGAATTGGATTGAATGATGAGAAGGGTGTTGAATGTGATGTGGTGTTGGAGCCAAATTCACCATGGGGCCCCAAAACAGGGGAGATCAATGCTGTAAGTAATTGTATTTCCCTCTTTTATTCTTGAGTTCCATACAGTTGGCAATATTTCCAAGTTATGGGTTGGAATGTTGTCTGGGAATATCTGAGACATAATTCTTTCTTAGGAAGGGGTTGAGGAATCTGTGGCCTACTAGTTACAGCTAGTCTCTAGTTCCCATTATGTCCATCCTCAAATCCTAATGATAGGAGGATCAGAGTTGTAGTCAAACAATATCCAGGAATGTCACAGGTTCCTCATCCCTGTAAGTTGTTGTTATTGGTATTTGCCTTCAAGTCAGCTTCAACTTAGTGCAAACCTATACTGTAAAATTGGTAAAATTAATTTAGAAGGCGTTTTTCACTGCCCTCCTCTGGTGCTGAAAGAGTGTAACATGTCCAGAGTCACCCAGTGACTTTCGGTGGTTCAGTGGGATTCAAACCCTAGTCTCTCAGAGTTGTAGTCCTACACGTAAATCATTACACTACAATGGCTCTCTCCTTGCTGTAAGAGATCTTTGGAATTATACCTGCAAAGGAATGCAATGAATGTAAGAATAGTGTAGAAAATAGTAATAGTAATGTAAAAATAGTGTAGGAAGTAGTGTAAGAAATTAGTAGGATCAAAGCTTCCAAATGCTGTCTGTATGGGTTTCTAACTCTGACCACCTATGTGCCTTCACTGAAACAAAAGTAAAAGAAATTGAGAATGTTCCTTAATGCACATTATATTTTGAAACACTTCCAGAGAGGAGGACAAAATTCAAGGCCTAAATTTTTCAAATGTGCTAATTTGGTTCCTATATAACAACAAATTCTGACTCTCTGTTACATTACCATGCCAACTGCTCTGTCTCTTCTCTCACGTCATTCGTTGCTTTTATAGAAGACATTGGCCCTCTCCAGATGGGCTCTTTGCGGTGTGTCCACGACGTGCTGCTAGGGTTGCCTTGGGGTGGCACATGCACATGCCCCGCAACCCTAGCACATCATGCATGCGTTGCCATGACGCAGCACCTTACACATGGCACGCGTAACCGTTATGTCGCAGCTGCGCCGCTTCCATACAGAGCTGTGCAGCTGGAATGTATATGCACCGTCTTTGGTGTTTTGCGGCGCAGCAAAAAGGAGCTGCTTTTTTTGAGTTCCTTTTCTGCAAAGCAGCTGCTCCGCACAATTTATATGCTGTGGCACAGCTGCGCAGCAGAGAGAGGCGCTGAGGAGGTGCCTCTTCTGGGCGGTCTGTACCCCGCCATTGTTTGCTGTTCCAGATGTAATGGCCAACAGTTACTTCCATACTGATGAAAGTAATTCATCCAAGTTAAGATGGTTCTGAAACTGTGGCCTCAACTAGCATAGCCAGTGGTT
Source organism: Sceloporus undulatus (assembly GCF_019175285.1). Taxonomy (NCBI): domain Eukaryota; kingdom Metazoa; phylum Chordata; class Lepidosauria; order Squamata; family Phrynosomatidae; genus Sceloporus; species Sceloporus undulatus. The sequence continues at coordinate 10,321,629 of NC_056522.1, read as the reverse complement.
AAGGATTCTGGGAGAGAAAGTCCAAAATATTGGGAGGACCAAATTTTGCACTTGTGTAAAAGGAGTGGCAAGAGGGCAGATGGAATTTCAGACTATAGTTTGGGCATCGCCCATGAACAAACTGTATTGTAACAGCTCTAAGTGGGACTCTAATATAGGATGTTGTGATGAAATTATGGGCAAATCAATCCTTTGTATCTCCTGAATCCTGAACCATTAAATGAATCATGTGCCACATAGCTATGCTACACAGGGTGAACTTTGTGAAAACAATTCATGGCAGGTTATCCATTTGACTCTTCTAAATAAGGTGAAAGAAAAAAGGGATGTAGCAGCACCTTTAAGACTAACTGGTGTATTAGTTTGAGCTTTTGCAAATATAAACGAACTTCTTCAGATTCAGTACAGAGTGGTATTAAAGCCTCAGAATATAAAGCATATTTATACAGTTGTGGGAGCATTGTATGCTGCAATAGATTAATACAGCTTCTTCTTTGAAAAACTTTAGTTAAAGAGTAACTGTATGTCAGCAGGCCCCAGACATACTTTTCTACCCATAAATTACTTTTCACATCTCCGTTTGTTTTACATGAAAGCTATAATCAATGTCATAAAATACACTGCCATATTCACTAATGTTTTTGCTCCTGGCTGCTTTCTCTTTCTTGCTTTTTTCAACAGTTCCTTTCTCTGAAGAACTGGACTCTTCAGCTGGTATGTTTAATTCAATTGCCCTGTGTCTCATATAGTGACATTTTTTACATCTTAGATATTTTCTGTGTTATTGAATCACTTGTATTACACCATCTGTGGTTCCTTGATGGTCAGTTTTGACACAGCAGCTCATGCAATCATACATGTCTGAATCTCAAGGGTGTTGTCTCAAACATTGTAGGTGTTTCTGTGCACTTAGCGCAATGAAATAACTCAGCACATACTAGCTTGAAGGCACGTAGTGTGACTTTTGTGCTGAAGGAAATCCAGGAATCCTCATACAGTGGTACCCCGGGATACGAATTGATCGCGTTACGAAATTTCCGGGATACGAAAAAGTTAGATTGGAAAAAACTGTTCCGGGATACGATGTTTTTTTCGGGTTACGAAATTATTTCGGCGCGAAATTCAAATGCAAAGCGTGGCTAGCGGCTTTCCAGCACTAACGGAAAGCCTTTTTCGGGTTGCGAAATGTATCGGGTTACGAACGGAGCGGCGGAACGAATTAATTTCGTAACCCGAGGTAGCACTGTATACTGATTTGATGGGAGACTCCTGGAACTGCGTTTTAATCTTCTGTGAAATATTCAGAAGAGTAGCAGTGCAGAAGTCTGACAGATAAATTTTGTGGCATTAGGAGGATATGATAAGGAGAGGATAGGTTAAATAGTAGCACTCTTCTGTGGCATTCTGTGTGTTGTGGGTCACTGGAGACTGTTTTAACCTTGAAGGGGCTTAGTGTCAGTCATTTTTTCTGTTTTTTACCTAAAGGTAAGACCTACCAGGCTGCTGCCTGATAGAAGCTTCAGCTATGTCAGACAAATAGAATTAAGATTACAATATTTCTCAGGCAATATCATTGTTTTTCTTTTAATATTACAGATAGCTCCAGGTAATCTTAGTAGATACTGATCATCAAGGTCCATTCCAGTCTGTTTTAGGGACAGAAATAGCACTGGTCACCCTGTCAGTGCTGTTTGATATCATGGGCCATGGTATTTTACAGAGCCAGTTAGGTTATTTGAGCTGGGGTCATAGTATCGTGGTGACCCTAGTCTTTTTTTTGGAGGGTGATTCTAGTAGGTCCAGGGAAATCAGACCATGGCTTACATGTGACCCTATTTCCTGTTTTTGCACCCATCAAACCCTCTTGCAACCTTCCTACTGCCCAATTTCTTTCCTTTGAAATAAGAAAATTCCTGTCTTTGAGTACCTCTAGAAGTGCCTCAGAGCGTCATCTTACTTTTTAAGCTCCAGACCAAACTGCTGGAAGAGGTTCATGTGGTAGTTTGAGCTAAAATGGATGCACAAGTCTACCTCTCATTTGGAAGTATCAAGCATGGAAGTATCAAACCAATGTCTGTAGGCACTTTTGAGTATGGAAGAGGGCAAACAATCTGAAGCTTAACAGACATACTGTAAGTAGGAGAATCTGCTGATGTAGATGAGGGTGTGCAACTGGTCTTGAATGTTCCACAAAGCCAAATCTTACTGCAGAGCTTGAAAGATTACTATAGTTGTCGGTCCCCAAACCAGTGAAGCTTAAAAAAGGTACGTTCCACTGATATTTTTATGAAAGCTCTATACTGTAAATGTTTTTGCAAAAGAGTTTCCAAACAGAGCTCTTTTATTTGCTTTTGCTTGGAGGTACCAGTGGTCAGAATGCAACCGTCTTCAGCTCTGTGACCAGAGGGCAATGGACTCTTGTATTGTGTATGTGTTTGGAGAGGGGTCTGTATTGGAAAGGAGAGTAATTTAAACACTTTTAGAGCTTTTCTAAAAATATCAGTGAAAGGTACCCTTTTTAAGCTTTGCTGGTTTTTAACTTGATTCCATTATTTTTCTCTCCAAATTCATCAGTGGTCTTTTGTAATAAAAGTTTAAATAATCTGTATATGTTATCTTCCCTTGAAGTTTGTATTTATGTTAAGTGTTTTTTTTAGCTGTTGGGGCAGAGGAAGGAAGATGTTTCGCCCAAAGTAGTTTAGAAAAAACCTATGACCATAATTGCAAACTGTTAAGTATGACTCTGTTTCCAGGTATAAAGCTCCAGAATATTCTGTCCCTGAAAAATTTGTTTCTCCTTTTTCTATTTTACTGTTTGACATCTGTCCATATACTCATGGGGGAAAGAAAGAAAACTTTGTGGCCTTTTAAAGGGAAAAGTGTTTTTTTGTTTTACTTTTTCCCCTCAAAGAAGCAACAGTTGCTGCTTTCAGAAGATGAGGAGTACACTACTGGCTCTGAGGTCACAGAGGATGAAGTAGGTGATGAAGAAGAAGTGTACAAGAAAACAGGTATAGTCTTTCTTGTCTGTGATGCTGTGGTTGTTCTTTGCTAGTGACTGGGAATGCGCTCAGTTGAAAAGCAGGCCTTGTCACAAGTCAGTTTAGGCCAAGGGTGAACAAAGCGTAGATTGTATGGGGACTCAGGGACACCACAGGCCAATGGCCAAGGAGTCGAATAGGAGTCTCCTAACACCACCTTCTGAGTTCGCCCCTCCAAGAAAGACGAGAACTACTGCATAACAGTGCCGCCAAGTCCTATCTCAGAGAGGTGGCCCAGAAGATACCATGACCAATGGCATCGAACGCCACCAAGAGATCTAATAGGACCAACAGGGACACACTCACTGTGTCCAGCTCCCTGCGTAGGTCATCCACAAAGGTGACCAAAACTGTCTCAATCCCATAGCCACAGATTGGATGAACTTGATAGGGTTTTCTTAGGCAAGGAATACTCAGAGGTGGTTTTGCTAGTTCCTTCCCCTGAAATATAGCCTCCAGCACCAGATATTTGTTGGCAATCCCCCATCCAAGTACTAATCAGGGGACCCTGTTTAGCTTTCAAGATCACATGAGATCTGATGTGCCTACGTATTAATATAGTCTTTCTAATTAGCAGGAAGAAAGGAGAGACCAAAGAAATTTATCAAACATCCAAAGAAGCAAATGTCTTCACCCAGTGTCCAAAAGAAGGATAAAACATTGGAGAAGGTAAGTGTAAGAGGGCAGCCCCAATGCTGGACTGGAGGGTTCAGAGTTTGAAGGACTCTGACATTTCCAAAGCCCTACTGTGTTCCAACAGGCGGGACAGACGTGAAGGAGGAGGAGCATTTATCCATCCTTCCAGGTTTCATGTTTTTCTTTTCTTTTTTAATAGATGAGAAAAATAAATTAGACCAATCCCAGTACTTGTTTGCATCTCTGTCCATGTTGGGAGTGTTACCTACCATTACTCCTCTTACATGAGAGGAGTGAGATGCACAGTTTGCAGAAGCAGGAAAGATCCATGATCAAATCTTCCCCTGAAGTGTCAGCTCTGTCTGACCAAGGCTTGTAGCCTTAATGAACTTAGGCAGGAGTGACATCTGACTTAGACTTTTATTATTTTAGTGATATAACATGGCCATGATATAACATGTGTTAGTCTCAAAGTTGCCACAAGATGACTTCGCAACGTGCGAATCAGTTTGGCTTTTCTGCCTAATCCTGAAAATTAGGTTGTACGAGATGAGAGAATAAGAGGTTGTGCTTTAGACCTGGTTGTGGTTCATTCCCTTGATTTCAGTGGGATAATGAATCTGTAACTAATTAGGTCTGGTTCTTGTCTGTCTTATATGATTGCTCTTTTTGACATGATATTAAGTAAAACTTTGTAACCACTGAGCAAACCATTCTGTTTTAATTTTTGCTCCAAATCTTGGTGCCTCAGCATGACTCCTCTGTAATTTGACAGCTTGTAATTTTGAGTAAAATTAGAGCCCTGTTGGTGCAAATGCCTATACTGCAGCCACTCACTCACAAACCACAAGGTTGTGAGTTCACTCCCAGCCAGGGGCTCAGGGTCGACTCAGCCTGGCATTGTTCCGAGGTAACTAAAATGAGTACAGTACTTAGCTTGATGGGGGCAATTAGCTTACAGGTGTAAACTGCTTAGAGGCTACTCAGTGTGGTATGAACAGGTATATAAATGAAGCTGCTACTGCTGCTATGCAAGAAACCTCAGAATATCGTTTTCTTCCTGTTTTGTATCCCTCTCTCTTTTGACAGTCTAACTCTCGAGATGCCTCTCCTTTTATGTGAGTATTTCTACTAAAGGCTTGAGAAAATACCATGAGGATGGGAGCTATCATGAATTTAAAAGATTTTAGATAATTTAAGCAGTTGACATATACATAGGGATACATCTCTGGTGCTTTTGGCCATGATGGCTTTGCTCAACCTACGAATGTTAGGTTTTTAATATTCAACTTACAACTCATCTGAGATCCAGTAATACAATTTGGCAGAGAGCAGATCTCCATCAGCCTACTTGTGCTGTTCTGAGTGTGGTGGATAAAATAGCTCCATCTTATTTTCTGGGTACACAAACACAGCAGGAGATTCCTGAGCACAGTTCCTGCCTCCCTCCTGCCACTGAGTTGTTGTGGGTATATACCTAGGCACTGCCCTGCTATCCTTGCACACACGGTGGAGGACATAAATCAGCTGCTGCCCTTAAAGAAGAGCACAAGCTGCACTGCTGGCTGCCAAAGCACAGCTGGATGATACCTGCTCACACTTGTGGCCAGTCAATGCCTGGAGGGTTGAGCTAGTGCAAAGGTATTGCACAGAGGTGCAGGATAAAGATATTGTCATAACTAGGGTGTCATATGCACTACGGAAATAATGCAGCTTGATACTGCCTGAATGCTATAGAATTCTGTGATTTGTAGTTTTGTGAAGTACTACAAGTTGAGCATGAATCAACAGTGTGATGCAGCAGCTACAAAAGCCAATGCAATTCTAGGCTGCACCAATGGAAGTATAATGTCTAGATCAAAGGAAGTAATAGTGTCACTCTATTCTGCTTTGGTCAGGCCTCACCTGGAGTTCTGCCTCCAGTTATGGGCACCATAGTTCAAAAAGGATGTTGAGAAGCTGGAGTCTGTCAAGAGGAGGGCAACCAAAATGTTGGAAGCCATGCCCCATGAGGAGTGACTTAGGGAGCTGGATGTGTTTAACCTGGGGAAGAAAAGGTTAACAAGTGATATGATAGCCTTGTTTAAATATTTGAAGGGGTGTCATATTGAGGATGGAGTAAGCTTGTTTTATGCTGCTCCAGAGTAGGACACAGAGCAAACTACAGTGGTACCCCGGGATACGAATTGATCGCATTACGAAATTTCCGGGATACGAAAAAGTTCCATTGGAAAAAACTGTTCCGGGATACGAAGGTTTTTTCGGGTTACGAATTTTTTTCGGCGCGAAATTCAAACGCGCGGCTTGCCAGCGCTAACGGAAAGCCCTTTTCGGCTTGCGAAATGCATCGGGTTACGAACGCCGCGGCGGAACGAATTAATTTCGTAACCCGAGGGAGCACTGTACAGGAAAAGAAATCCCACCTAAACATTAGGAAGAACCTACTGATGGTAAGAGCTGTTGGACAGTGGAATGCGCTTTTTTCAGAGTGTGGCGGGGTCTCCTTCTTTGCCGGTCTTTAAACAGAGGCTGCATGGCCATCTGTCGGGGGTGCTTTGATTGTGTATTCCTGCATGGCAGGGGGGTGGACTGGATGGCCCTTGTGGTCTCTTCCAACTCTCTGACTCTATATTTAGCCTTCTCTTTCAGAGAGCTATGGTGCCTCAATAAACTACAAATCCCAGAATTTCATAGCATTGAGCTATGACAGCAGTATCAGACTACATTAATTTTGCAGTGCAAATGCAGCCTAAAAGTTACACCAGTTTAAGTCACCTACAGGATTCTGGCTTTTCTGTTCTCCTGAAAACCAGATGGGAATCCAGAGCAATCACTAAAGCACTGATTAAAATTTTCTTCAAGGAAAAGTTCCTTCTTCCTACTCTCTGGGCTGGTTGTTTTGCTGCTACAGAAAAAAAAAAACATACACAGCAAGCTTTCTTTTTTATTTGTTCAATTAGTTGGCTCCTTATTTAGCAGAGAGCATAGTTAGCTAATTAATATCTGGACTGGAAATTTACAGCTTGCATCTTTCCTTTCTGGACAGGAGTGTGAGCCAGATTGAGAAGGTGGTGTTGACTAACTTTTTGGATTGTAGTTGATGTCTGTCTTCATCATTGAAGGAAAATGATGAATGTGTAAGTCTTTCAGTGATAAAGATAGACATAGACTACTGGCCAATAGTTTCTTGTTCAATAATTTCTTAGTTTCCAAGTCTACCAGGTGTTATTGTCTGAAGTTTTGGACCATTAGTGATTTGGATTCTATACAAGAAACTAGGAGTCACTGAAATCATTGCTTAATGTGGCACATTCCAAGAGGTGTCACTTCTTGGAATTGTGTTATTGTGATCCAAAATATGGAAATATAATTCAGGCATTTTATTAATCTCTTTGGAATTTCTCCCAGAGCACTTTTTCCCACTGGAACCACAGTTGCTGCTGTTATTGTTATTAACTTTATACTTCACCTTTCCCCCAAAACCAGAACCCAAGGCAGTTACTAGTTAGTATTCCTAGTTTGTATGGAGAGCCGTAGCCTTAGCATTGGCCACCCTTTGCTTGTGTGTTATTTCTCATGGCTTCTTTCCTTTTCATTAGTGTGAGCGTGCAGCAGAATAAGTGGGATGCTTCCAGATCACTACGATTCAACCAAGATGCTCAACGAGAAGAAGGTAGGGTGCTCTTTTTAAAATATTTGCCTTGCTTTTGTAGTATTGTTGCAAAGAATAAATACAACTATTTTCTGCAACTTGGCAGATACTTGAAACAGCGAGTATTCTATGAGACAAAAACGAAATACATTATTGTATTTCCATCAAGCCCTTTTCACCAATAACAACACAACCAAATAAACCGTTTTTCTTCAGTACTTCTCTAACACATCCCAATATTTATGGAGCCCTGGTGGCGCAGTGGTTAAATGCCTGTACTGCAGCCATTCACTCGAAACCACAAGGTTGCGAGTTCAAGACCAGCAAAAGGGCCCAAGCTCGACTCAGGCTTGCATCCTTCCAAGGTCCCTAAAATGAGTACCCAGACTGTTGGGGGCTAATTAGCTTACTTGCTGTTCACCACTATGATCTCTGGAATAGCGGTATATAAATAAAACAAATTATTAATTAAATTATTATTCCAAGGAAGCAAACTTGTCAAGTCAAATTGAACTGCCTCTTATGCGCCTCGTCATGCACACAGAATTCCATTGCAAGCAATTGTTATAGTTAATGTCACTTCCCCATACACCAAAAAGAAGGGCTTGTTAAGTAAGGAGCTCTAAGGAGTTGATGGCATACTCTGTAATTCTCACCCAGTTTTCAACAAAAAGCAGTGTTTCATAGCTATTCCTTTTTTGATGAAAAGCTTTATTAAGGGTGTCAGGCAGATGTGACTCTGTCTCTTACAGAGTAATGGATATAGCTCTTCCCCTTTTATACTGAAAATGGTATTGCTGCAGTACAAAATATTCTCTATTTCTGTTCCATTTTCTGACAGATCAACGGAGGATGGTTGAGATAACAGGCCACTTAATAAAAATGAGGCTGGGAGAACTTGACCGAACAAGATCAAAGGAAAATAAAGAAGTGAGCTTCACTGTTGTGATACTGTTAATATAATGTCACAGATTTGGTTTGGTCCCTGATCCTCTTCAGTGTATGTCTGTAAGGAAGATATGTTGACCTGCTCTAATCTCCAAATCCCCAAACTGGGTTCCAGTATTTGTCAAAACCAGCAGATGTGCTGCTCAGATGTGGTTTGCCACTGCTTTCCTCTGAGGCTGAGAGCATTTGACTTGCCTAAAACCACCTAGTGAATTTTGTGGCTAATCTTGAAATTGAACCCTGGTTTCCAGAGTTGTAGTCTAACACTCAAACCACTGCACTACAGCCAGTTTTACTAGGGGAAGACTTCTATATCAGTAAAAACAGTGTATGGCTCTGCAAGTCCTGCATCCTTAAACTGAATGCAAATATTATGCATCAGACTAAAATACCCAACTGCTTCCATAGGGGAAGATTCCAGCTGTATTTTCCATACACAGAAACTTGGTGCAGATTTTGTAGTGTGTGGAGATATAGCAAATCTCAGTCTTTGTTCTGCATAATGAAAAAGTGGATATTTAAGCAAGGAATGCAAGATCAAGTTTTCTCTGCTGAGGGCTTTTTCTCTGCTCCTTCAGCTACAAAGGAGCTTCTTCTAGGAGAAAGTGCCATGCAAGTGCTGGCACCAGATCTCCTTGGAATCGAATGCTGCATAGTATGTTAGCAGTGGGTAAATGTGGTTGAGAGCACATCTGTGTAGAGATGTTAATGACCCTAATCCCAATTATGATACCTTTTGCATGCCAAGTTGGAACATTTCTCATTTCTCAGCATTTTATGGGATGTGATTGACCATTTTGAAAATATGTGCTGTAGACCAGTTGACTAGTTCATATTTTGTTCTTGTGAGGTGCTCTCTGTGTGTGTCTCTTTTGTTTCTGTGAGACACCTATATGTTTTCCTTAAGAAAAAGATTTCCAAGATACAAGAATAGATAATCATGATGATGAAGCTGCTGCTGATGAAAAACCTGTATCTTCCTTTCTCTTTTGTAACCTGCAGTCTGCAGCTGGAATTTATGCCAGGCTTGAAGCTCAGATCAGGGCAGCAGCCCAAGTGAACACTCGGCAGAACATCCCAGAAAAAAATGCAAGGTAAACTTATTTCATATAACAGAGGAAGAGGACAGAAACAAAACTTTCCTGATTTTGTTTAGAGGTGGAACTCACAAATTAAGGGATACATTCCATCTTGCTGAAAGAGAGGCAGGGGATGTATGTGACTTTTCATTTGTTGGTCATTGAGCTTTTCTTGTCCCGACTTTTTTTTTTTTTGGCCTTCACTCAGATTAGAGCATCTTTATCTTGTGCTCTCTTGATCTCTCTTTGATTTCTTATATTTTTGCAGCTTTGTCTTTGCTTTTTTATCTCATTTTTTTAAAAAAAAAAGCCAAATTGTTCATTCAGTCTTCTCTTTCTGTAATGGGCCCAATAAAAAAAGAAAGCAAAGGCAAACTTTTCACAAGAAGCTCCTTAGACTCTCATGGAGCATTTTATTGCTTACTAGCACAAGAAGAAGATGTTCTGCCCACTACATACTCAACTTAGTCCTGACCGGCAAGCAGTTCTGTGGTGGCTTGCAGAACTCATCATTTTGGTAGGGATGGAAACTGGCTTTTTATTTTATCCCTTTTATTTTAGGACATTGAGCCTCTTTGCTATATATAGAAATACTTTTAAAATCACAAACAGGGGAAGAGTGGGGGAGATGGAATTAGGTGAAATACTGATTCCCACCATTCTCCCAACCTACCATATTTCTGAAGAAATACTCACCATTTTGAGCTCACTAGCAATATTTTGGGAAATGAATGCTGCCAGTTTTGATGCCTGCCATTTTGGGTTGTCTGCTTTTCTCTCAGACACATCAGCACATAAGTTATCCATTGGTGAGCAATTCACTGCTGTGCTTTTCTGTTCTTTCAGTTGTTAGGTAGTGATAATGATCACAGCAGGACTACCTCTTAGTCATAACCTGCCCAGAGACCCTTATCATTTTTCTCAGTGCAGTCTCAAACACCCAGTCCCCGTTTTTTCTGTGTTGAACAGCAGTAGTTACAGTAGCAACAGCCCAAACAGTCTCATATGGGGGGATTTCTGTGAGAACAATGGGTAAGCTTATCCACACAGCATGTCTGCAGCTTAATGGACAACTTTCAGTGTGTTTATGGGTGTAATGCTCCAGAAGGTGTTGGAGGTGTTATCTTCTGAGGACTGTACATAAATCTTCGCCTATGCACCAGTTAGTAAGCAAAATAAAATAAAATATGACTTGCTCAGATTCTGATAATAGTCTCAGCACTCCAGCAATCCCAGGGGCTGAACATTTTGTGACTAATAGGGCTAAACCTCAGCAAAGCATACATCCTTTTCCCCATCCATTTTTCTGAAGTTTTTTCAGAATGAATCTACTGATGTATCTAGTTTATAGAAGAATGGGTGAGAACAGTGTATTGTCTCACTTCTTTGAGGGTGAATGGTTAGATTTTGGGCAGGTGAAGGAGTTTCTGTTTGCTAATAGCTACTCTGAATCCAACATTTGGCAAGTCATTCCACACTGAGGGCAAGTAACCAGAGGACGCAATATCGGAGGTCAGTGCCAGGGGGGGGGGGGGTAACATTAGTTGCATAGCTTAAAACAACTAGAAGAAACAACATTTTCTATTTGTTTTTCAGGGGTTGCTCAGAACAAAGTTGGCTGCCTCTCTGCAAATTAGGAAAATATTCTTATGACAGATATATTATCCTCTTTATAACAAAACGATGAGGGAGGGGGAGTTAAAGCTTACTCTCATATATGTTCCAATTGCTGCCTTAGTCTTCAGAGCCCTAGCCCCCAAAGAAGAGATCTTTTCCATAGGTCCTTAAGAAAAACATTAAGAGTCTTTCTAAGTCCTTTTGATAAGGGCTATGAATTCTGGTTCCATTTGCTCTGGGAGGAATATATTCTGGAAAATTAGAGATAAACACATCCTTTCATTGGGTTTGCCTTAATTTTGTAGTGGATGCTATGTTGGATTCTCTGTTTCTGGTAAGACCATAGTAGCCATCTAGATTAACCATTGAATATCTTAAATATATTTCTGTAAATCCAGGATTAAAACACGCTTTGGCCAAGGCCGCCCGACATAAACACAAATGCACTGAAATCTCACAAACAGAAGCCAAAGCACTTTTCTGCCTCCTGTGACCACGCTGGACTCCAGAACCTGGGCACACTTCTTCCTGAAGCTTCTACAGGACTTATTTATTACTGTTATGCCTTGTAAATTATTGTTTTATTAAGCAAATACAGGACTTTTCTGTTATGTTTACGTTTGTAAATACACCATTTCTTATTAAATGAAATGTATTTCTTTCTCTGTGCAGTGGTCTTTATGTAAATGTGAAAATAAACCCCTCATGTTATTGAGAAGGTGGGAACAGTGGTGCTAACAGCATGGTGAATTTCATATTTGCATGCTACTGGATGTAAAGGTTGGGGCTTGATTCCCAATTCTTTCTACTGTCTGCCTGGTTTGGACTGTACTGTGCTACATTGCTTAGGACAGATCTTGCTCATGCTGGTTTGTATAAACCTAGGTTTATGTTTACACCTAATCTGACAGCTACTGTCTCTTCCTTTTCTTTCTTGGGTGAGAGCATCTAGTTTGTGAGGATAACCAACTTCACCCACTTATCCTGTTTCTGCTATAGCTTTAGCAATGAGTGTCACCCTCTGTACAGACTACAGTGATGTTGCCACATCCAGGGAAGTCGGGAGAAATTTGTATGCTTAAGAGGAGTTTCCTCACTTTTTACTCTTGATACTAATGCAAGTAACCTAGTTGCTGAAAGATTGAGCATGGCAGAATATGGCACCCTTTGCAGTCCTTACAGGTACAGTGGTACCCCGGGATACGAATTACCCAGGTTACGAATTTTTCGGGTTACGAAAAAATCCCATAGGGATTTATTGTTTCGGCTTACGAAGGTTTTTTCGGGTTACGAAAAAACCTCGGCGCTATTTTCCGCCACCGGAGGGCAGCAGAGAGCTATTTTTCCATTAGCGCCTATGGCAATTCGGCTTACGAAGGTTTTTCGGGTTACGAAATTAGCCGCGGAACGAATTAATTTCGTAACCCGAGGTACCACTGTAATGCTGCAATCTTGTCCAGTGTAGATACACAGCATGAAACCAAATCTGATTCACACTCTGCCTATCAGTCTAAGCACAACTTGTGAAATTTTTTCCTGGGAATGGAACCTATGGCTTTGATTTGATTTTGTCTCTGAGGAAGTGGGGCAGAGGTATAAACAGAGGTCTGCTCAGACTAGAGTTTAGAATATCCCACCATAGGTTGCAAGAAGCCTTTTCAGGCTGTTTACTTTTCTTTTGTGGCCTTAGCTGAGTGGATGCCAAATAATCTCATATCTTTAAATTTATTGGCTGTAGAATTTGCATTGTGATAATGATCATTATTCCCATTTTGCACCTCACTTGGTGCTCACTGTTTACCTGCAGTTTTGGAATAAGAAAGCTGTCGTCTTTCTTTTGCTGCTGTCGTGGTTAAACATTTTCTGTTTTGTACCTTTTATCCAACTCTTTTTGCAGATATGAAAGGAAAACCCAGAATTTCAGTCTGTTACAGAACCTATCTTGATTAGTTCAGCTACATACAATAAATTGCTTGATGACTGATATGCGGGAGAATCCACCAATCTCTTGATGGTAGTGTAGAAAAACCTTTTCTTAATAATAGAAGAGAAGAAGTGGAAACAGTTTCTTTTTCACCAGGGCATCTGGGAGCCACCATATTGGGGATGGCTGACTTACAGTGTATTTGTTAAATTACAACAGTGGAGTAATTTACTCTCATAGTGTGTAGAACAAAGGCTGAAAGCTGTATTGCAAGCTGATGATTGGAGACTAAGGATCTGAACAGACCGGCTGGAAAAGCCAGTTTCCAGGTGGCTTGAGCGCATGGCGTTTTGATGACACACTCACCCAAGCCGCCCGAAAGCTGCACAGCCAGTCAGATGGGGCAGCTTCAAGCCACACTGAGGATGTGGCATTCTGATGATGCATGCCTCCAAAGCGCCCAGAAGCTGCCCGGGGGTGGCCCAAAAAGGAAGGGATCTTTTCCGCTCCTTTGGGCTGGTGACAGAGGGTGCATTTGGGACCACGGTGTGTGTTTGCCACAGTCCCAAGGCATCTTTGGTGCCTCTTTGTGGCTGTCTCTTTCAGCCCTAAGGCCTAAATCCAGTTTAGTGTTAGTGGAGTGAAAATCCCCATTAGTGCTCTTGCTCATATCTGTATACAATCACTTCTGCAGAGTTTTACATAACTGATTGTTCAATAAAAACAAATTGAGACCCTTGCCCCTAACTGACGATGCAAAAACACAGGTTCAGTGACCCTAGAGCTAGCATAATTGAGTAGAGGCTATATATAAGGACTGGTAGTGCAAGGTTTATTTTAGGGTTGTCATAAGTCAGAAATGATTTGAAGACACAACAACACAACAGTGGGTTGCAACAGCAAGCAAAGGAGACATTTTCTTTCTTAGCTTTTGAAACAGATGCTCCAGATTTTGCATTCAAGCAACTCTTGTAGACAAAATAGATGTAGCTATGCTGTTAACAGACAATGCATCAGTAGCATTGATGTGGAGTTAGTAAAGCTGGAGCAAGTCCTATCTAGCCTCCTGATTTCATGAGGTTGGTGATTATGGATCCTGTGTCCTAACTTATTTTTTCTTCTTATATTGCTAGCCTGATCCTTTGAACCCATGTGGATTGGGAAGTTAGAATGGAGTACTTGGTGTGTATAAATTTCTAGTTTTATCCCCAGCCTGGGAGTTCATCTTGAACCGCTGGTATTGCTAACCATTACAGACAATAAAAGGGATGTACTACTTATTGACGCAATTGGGTATATGAAACAATTGAGCACACAACATTTTAATGTGACTTCAGGGGCCTGGGAGGCCTCACATGGATTTTTACCTTAGGTTGCAGACTGTGGTATGAACTCCGTTGATCAGGGTTCAGTTCCTCACTCACAATATATCTGAAACACATGGTTACAATCCATGTGTGTATCAATTCTAGCATAACACTGTCATGCTGCAAAGAAAACTTTAGGACAAGTCTGAAAAAGGTAAATTCTCCTTAATAATGTGGGTGCCTAACACTTTTTGTACCAGGTATTTTAATGTTGCCCAGAAAAACAATCCAAACTGCATGTTTACATTTTACTAAGAATTTTGAAACTTAGATAAAAGCCCCACCCCATGATCCTAAATGTTTTGAAAACGAATCACAATAATTAGTAGAAGTAAAAGTGCTGTTTTGTTACATGCCAAAACTCATAATAGTACTGTTTCTGGTGTTTTGTGTATACATCTTCATGCAGCATAAAGTCTTACTCAAATACATGTGCGGTGTCTTACATTCATCACTTTGATCTCTTGTTGCATTTAAATAAAAGATGTGTTAATAAAAACCATGGTGTGTTTATACTGTGTGTACACCATCTGCTGTCATACACTGTGATCATGGAAGCCTAGTGAATGCATGAAAACAGCTGGACCAACAAGTTGAATTTAGGAATTAGCTGTAGCATTTTAGGTAATGTCAGCTTACGTGTGCATATCTAATTTTTCAGTTGTTGCAGAGGTTGTATTCCCTTCCACCTAATGGAAGCCCCCCACAAATGACTCACAATGTCACTCCAATAGCCTTTCTTCCAACAGCTATTTCATTTCTGATGGGGAGAATTGAAGAAGGATCTGGCTATGTTCCTGTAGACAGATGCAGACTGATCAATCTGCTGAGGCCTCCAGAGGATCCTGATGAATCATGGCAGAAGAAGCGCCTTAAATAATCAATTATGACAGGAATAAAGATAACCTCACACCTCTGAAGTCATGCAGGTGATCTTGGAGTTGGAAGAGACCACAAGAACTATTCTGTCCAACCCTCCTGCCATGCAGGAACTAAAAAATCAAAGCATCCCCAAAAGATGGCCATTCAGCCTCCGCTTAAAGACCTTTAAGGAAGGAGACGCCACTACTCTCCGAGGAAGGAGTGTGTTCCACTGTCAAACAGCCCTTACTGTCAGGAAGCTCCTCCTAATGATGAGGTGGAATCTCTTTTCCTGCAGTTTGCATCCATTGCTCCGTGTCCTATTCTCTGGAGCAGCAGAAAACAAGCTTGTTCCCTTCTCAGCATGACACCCCTTCAAATACTTAAACAGGGTTATCATATCACCTCTTAACATGGTGATGGAAGATCTACTGTATGTTCCTAAAGGTAAAAGACACATGTTCATTGTGGCAAGGAACAGAAGAAATGATATGTGAGCCCAATAAGGAGTCTCAAGAGATGCTGCCTCCCAGGGGCAAAATTCCACGATGTAACTGTCACAGGAAGGTCTTCCAAATGTTGAGGTGGAATCTTTTCCTCTGATTTGAATCCATTGGTCTGGCTCCTATTCTCTGGAGTTGCAGAAAACAAATTTGCTCCAGTATGACATCCTTTCAAATATTTAAACAGGACTATCGTATCACCTCTTAATCTTCTCTCTTCCAGGCCAAACATATCTAGCTCCGTAAGTCTCTCCTCATATGGCATAGTTTCCAGAGCTTTCACCATTTTGGTCACTCTCCTTTGGACATGCTCCAGCTAGTCAACATCCTTTTTTAATTGTGCCCAGAACTGGACCAGTATTCAAAGTGAGGACAACTTGTGCATAAATAAAGATTTATATGAAGTCTTAACGTAGGAAGGCAAATATATTCTAACAGGCACAACGGAAACCTGATGGGAAGAGTCATGACTACAACAATTGTGAACATTTAACTATAGGCTCCCCTAGTCAGACTGAAGATTTGATGCCTTCCTGAAACAAATGATCAAATATTCAGAAAGACAGATACAACATGAATCAGAAACTTCAAGCACCTTGCCAAGTGTGTAAGAGCAAACAAATTCCTCACTAACCTTGCAGAGGTGGATCAGCTATTTGGGATTTGATCCTAACCAACAGAGATGAACTGGTTAATGGGATGGAAATAGTGGGAATAGTTGGGAAACAAACAAACAAACAAACCAATTTGAGCCTTCTAGAAAAGAGGCTAGGACTTCCAAGACCAGGGTTTGAACCCATGTTTCATGGGTTTCATGGCCCAGCTGGAAAACAAACCCTGGTCTCCAGAGCCATAGTTCAACACTCAAGCCACTATGTCATGCTGTTTCTCAAAGTTGTTAATAGTTTAATTCTATTTAAATGCTCGTTTTGTATGTTTTAAGTGGTATTATTATTTTAAACTTCTTTTTAACTTCTTTTAAATTATAAACTGCTCTGAGTCCCAATTTTGGGGGGGAAAGCAAGATAATAAAAACAGTAACAACAACCTTCTTTGTCTCAAAAGGCAAACAGTGTTCCAACTAGTGAAGACAGAATAAATCATGCAGTAAGAGCCCGGAAAGTCCTGTGCCTTAAGGTCTCCATTAGTTGGAAACAACTTGAATGCACAAAACAACGACAACAGCAACAAGACAACTACAGCCCAGAATAAAGAGATAGTGTGTTCCTGCCACAGAGAGGAGGAGGAGAGAAGGAGCAGGGCAGCCATTTTGAGTGGTGAATGAATTTTTTTTCAACTCTGGGAGAGTGTGCTTGTTTGTGAGGGGATGGAGCTTCTGTGAGTCACTAGGAGGTGGAGCTAGCAGACTAGCTCTACATAACTCCCCCCAGAGCCCTTTCAGACCAGTTCCTGCCAGAGAGAGGAGGAGGAGAGAAACTTTCATCCAAAGAAATCTTCAGCACAGGCAGCAGGTGAGAAGCAAACCTTGAGTCAGAACGTTGCCTCTAAGTACAAGCTAGCAGCTTGGATATTCCTATAAAGTTATATTCCCAGTAGATTGAGTTCGCTGCCAGAGACTGGTGAAAAGGCCAGGTCATTAGGGGCCTCAATGTTGGTGTTTACCAGAGGATTTTTTGAGGAGGAAGACCACAGTCCTGTTTCAGTCATTACTAAAGACTTCACAGTATGGACTCTTGAGGGAACTGCTGCAGTCACCTGCAACACTTGTGGGATGTTTGTCTTCTTGCCTACAGAAGTGGAGAACTTCACATGCACCAAGTGCAAGTTGGTAGCACTCTTGGAAGAGAAAGTGCAGCAGCTGGAGTCCAGAGCAGCTACACTTCAGCATATTAGGGAGCAGGAGGATTTCCTGGACACAACAGAACTAACAATCCTGAACGAATACCATGCAGAGGAAGATGCTAGAGCCGAGGAGGTCACTTCACATACACAGGAGGAAGATAGCTGGAGGAATGTCACACAGAGAAGTAGGCCAAGAAGGGATTGTTCTGGGAGCTTGCAGCTAGAGAAATGATTCGAAGCTCCACCCCTTAAGGAAGGCGAAAGAGCTGGAGAAAATAGTCAAACTGACATAGAGGAAACAAGACAAATAGTGCAAGGACCTAACAGTGGGAGGCAAAAAACTTGCACAAGCAGCAAGTAAAGGGAATGCATGGTCTTAAATGTCTCTAAACTAATGCAAAGAGCATGGGAAATAAGCAAGATGAACCTGAACTCCTAGTATAACAAAGCAAATATGATATACTGTAATAGGCATCACTGAAACCTGGTGGGATGAGTCTCAGAACTGGAATGTAGAAATAAAGGGATATAACCTTTTCAAGAGAAATAGACCAAACAAGGAGGAGGAGGAATAGCATTATATGTCAGAGATATTTACACCAGTGAAGAGATCCAGGTCATCAATCATGGAAGCCAGGTGGAGAGCATCTGGGTAAAAATTAAAGGGGAGGGAAACAACAAGGATGTTACGGTGGGAGTCTACTACAGACCCCCAAGTCAGACTGAGGAATTGGATGATATCTTTCTAGAACAGATGACCACACAGTCAGAAAAGAGAGATGTAGTAGTGATGGGCAACTTCAACTATCCTGAAATTTGCTGGAATTCAAACTCAGCCAAATCCTCAAGGTCTAACAAATTCTTCACTTGCCTCAAAGACAATTTCATTGTCCAAAAGGTGGAAGATGGAACAAGGGGGTCAGCTGTTTTAGATCTGATCCTAACCAACAAGGATGACTTGGTTAATGGGGTGCAAGTGGTGGGATCATTGGGTGGAAGTGACTATGTTCTCCTGAAGTTTGTTATACCGTGGAAAGGAGAAGCCAAGCATTGTTCCAGGTCCTGTTCTCTGGAGCAAATATTTAAACAGGGCTATCATGTCACCTCTTAACCTGCTCTTCTCCAGGCTAAACATCCCCAGCTCCCTAAGTTGTTCCTCAAAGGTCATGGTTTCCAGATTCTTCACCATTTTAGTCATCCTCCTTTGGACACACTCCAGTTTCTCAATGTCCTTTCTGAATTGTGGTGCCCAGAATTGGACACAATATTCCAGGTGGGGCCTGACCAAAACAGAATATAGTGGCACTATTGCTTTTCTTGATCTAGACACTATACTTCTATTGATGCATCATTACTTCTGCTGATGCCGCATCACACTGTTGACTCATGTTCAACTTGTGGTCTACTTGGACTCCCAGATCCCTTTCACATGTATAAGTCTCTCGTTCAGCCAGGTGTCCCCCATCCTATATCTGTGCATTCCATTTTTCCACCCTAAGTGCAGTACCTTACATTTCTCCGTGTTTAATTTCATTTTGTTAGCTTTGGCCCAGCTTTCTAGTCTATTCAGGTCGTTTTGAATTTTGATCCTGAATAGACTAGAAAGCTGGGCCAAAGCTAACAAAATGAACTTCAACTTCAATAGAAACGTCCTTTTGCACACAAAACCACTTCAGAAACATTTTCCCCTTCTGAATGCACAATTAATTTCCTTGATATTCACTTATTTTATTATCCAGTGCTATAAACCTGTGATTCCCAAACTCTTATCCTCCCGATGTCTTGGACTTCAGCTCACAGAAGCCTCAGTCATGTTGGCTAAAAGTCTGGAACTCTGGGAGCCGAAGACCAAAACATCTGGAGGACCAGTTAGAGAATCATTGCTATAAATGGCTTGGGTCTTGGATTGTCTGTCTCTGTATGAGCCCATTAGGGTTTTCAGATTATTTGGAAAGGCTCTTCTCTCTGTCCCACCACCGACTCTGGCTTGTTTGGTGGGAATAAGGGAGAGGGCCTTCTTGGTGGCTGCTCCCAGACTTTGAAACTCCTTCCCTAGAAAGGCCAGGATGGCCCCATCCTTGCTCTCCTTCGGGCAGCAGGTTAAAATCTTTTAGTGCTGGCATGCCTTTACAAATTGTCGAGGTTGGCTTCTTTAGGGACCAAAACACACTGCAAAAATAATCAGGCTTGAAACCACGTTAACTGCCCTGGCTCGATGCTAGGGAATTTTGAGAACTGTAGTTCTGAGACATTTATCCTTATCTGTCAGAAAGCTCTGGTGCCACAATAAACTACAGTTCCCAGGATTCCCTAGTGCTGAGCCAGGGCAGTTAAAACAGTCTCAAACTGGATTATTTCTACAGTGTGTGTTGGACCTAGGCTGTGTGGTACTGGTTTTGAAGTTTTTAAAGAGTCTGTATATAGTTTTTATTTTTTTAATATTATTGTTTTAATGCATTTCAGTAATTTTTATTGACAATAGGATTGTTTAATTGTATAGTTTATACTTTCATTATCACTTTTGTAGTGTTTTTAAACTGCATTGTTTAAAATGTTGTTAGCCGCTCTGAGTCCCATTACTGGAGGAAAGGTGGGATATAAATGAAGAAGGAAGCAAAGAAGGAAGGAAGGAAGGTATTTTGAGTTAAAAGTCACCTAAGTGAGACTTAAGCGCAGCCTCCAGGGTTGTTTGTGTGAAATTCTATTTAAAAAATTGAAAAAGAAAAGGTTGCCCCAAAATGCCTTTTTATTCAATGTGAAAGACATTTTCTTTAAATCTGGAGCCTCCCACTTCCCCCAGATTCAAACAATCCTTTGGACAAAATTTTCAAACAACTTTTGCATCCAAATGCTTTCTTGGGGGTGTGGGAAATGGATGGCCCCATTTAGGCACAGAAAAGGCCTTGTTTTGAAACAAATTGACTACTGCTCATTCCCTGTTGTTGTTGTTTTAAAAAAAGGCCTCTCCTGGGCTTAAAATGTTCCAGAAATATGATGAAAATGCTCTTATGTTCTTTGGAGGGCATTTGAGGGCTAAATTTGAATGTTTTCTTTCTCTCTCTTTTTTGTTTTTGTTTGCAGGAGTGGTGATGGTGGGGTGCAACCCTCCTTCCTAAGGGACTCTCTTCCTAATGTGTCCCCTAAACTTCCACAATTGCCCACCATTGTTTAAAGGATTTTAAGCAGCACCAGCTGGTGGACTGTGTGCTACTGGAGCTACTGGAGCAGTGACCCAGCCCCAAATTTTAAAGGAACTATTTAAGGTGCTGACCCTATTCTGAAGTTAGTATTCAGCACTTTGGGTACCTCCAATATCCAGCACCTCCCTGGCATGGGAGGCACCAACCAGCAGGGATGTTACGTAGCAGAAAAAACTGGACCACTGAGGCAACATATATATAAAAACGAATGAAAAGTCATCACAATCAGTTTAATGAAGTGCACAGAATAGCAATCGGTCATGTCAATAAAAATAAAACGATTAATTTTACATCAAGTGTGCTTTATTTCTTCCACAGGTATTCTGTTAAATAAAGCACCATATATATATATATGTATATATATATATATATATATATTTATATATATACTGTCAGGCCACAGCTAAAGAGGATTCTTTACAGAATCAAATTTCTTGTGGTTGTTTAGTATACAAGTAAACTTAATTTTGATAATAAGAACCACAGCGATTGGAGGCAATCTGCCTCTATTGTAAGGTACAAAACTGGCACAGAGGACACCATATTATACACAGTAAAAATGCCATAAATTTAAATTACAGCAGACAGGGCAAGGAGACCCTGTTCTCCCAGACAGCCATCTTAAATGAAAGCCACTACAGTGAACTTTGAATTACATAAAACATAGTCATTATCTGATTGCCCTTTAAGAAAGTGTATGGTAGAGGCTAATTTTTTGTCTTTTTAAATCTGGAGTTCTGCCTGACCAAGAATTAAGCGTATAAATTTAATCTTGCCATTCAAGCAGAAAGCACTGGACAAACTGAAGCACAAAACAGAAATAAGCAAAACTTATACAAACAGCATTTTGTGAAGATTTTTTTTAAAAAAATTCTTTTTAAAAGCAGACATGCTCCTTTATTGTCAAGAAGCAGGTTGGTTTCCTTTGCCTGATATCCTTGTGACCATGTGAACCGTCGACTCAATGGTCCTGCAGAGGACGTCTAAAATGTCCTGCTGCTGCTGCATGTGACTCACAAGTCCTCTGGAATGGCTGCAACTGAGTGATAAGCCAGACTCGGGGTCCTGCAAGGCTTGACCTTCACAGCTTTTCAAATCTGTGAGGTCAGAGAGAACAGCAGAAATTGAGGTGGTGGGGAATTCGGAGTCATCCTCAATAAGGTTGGAATCCTTGGAGCTTGGTTGCTCTTTAAGATCTTTACATTCTTCAAATCTACCACCACTTGGCTGCTCCTCTCCATGCTGTGAACGGGAAGCGAGCATCACATCTTCAGAGAACGAAGATGGAACTTCCATCCGATACTCTTTAACGGAACTATTTTCCGGGGAAGGCAGGTCCTGCTCAGTACCTGGGTCAATAATAGAGGAGTCTCTTGTCTCATTATCCGAGGTGCTTGTTGGAGTCAAGGCCTCCCGAGGTTCAGTTTTGAGATCACTGATGCAACTGTCTACTGTGTGCTCCTCATCACTGCTAACCCGTCTTCTTTTTACTGGAGTAGCACCTTCATCATCTGTAAAGACAAAACAGGGCATACTGAAATAATTCAGATCTGATGTGCTCTACACCAGAGGCGGAAGCTAGGGGGGCACATTTAACCCTTTGTGGGCCCTAGGGAGCCACACCTCTAGCACACAAAAATAATATTTTTCTCCCCAAAATGCACCCTCAAACCCTACAGGGGATGTTAAGGGGAATTTTCTCCATGTTTTAAGCCCTCCCCTTCAGTCATCTTAAGACGTTACCAGAAGTGACTTCTGGTTTATTTCTAGTTTTGAAAGGCTTTTCCTGAGCTTAAAATGGTTTGAGGGTCTAAATCATGGTAAAAATGTCCCCACACTTCCTAGATCTTTTATTTAAACCCCTGGGGGGCACCCTGAAAACCACAAAAACAGACCCGAGGGGGCTGTATGTAGCCCACAGGCTGCACTTTGCCAATTTCTGCTTTAATACCGTTAGCTGGATCCAGGACCTGCCTCCTAGGAATGGTGAAAGGGCTATCCAGGGAAGTCTTCCGATCCATTTCAGTTGGCGGAATAAGGGAGAGGTGCTTTTTCTTCAAATTTCCCTTACTCATGTTCACCCATGGGGGGGGATTTCTTCCTTTCTGCCAGACTGGAGCATCATGAAGGACTTACCATATATACCTGTGTTCAAGTCAACCTCATGTATAAGTTGAGGTGGGGTTTGGGGGCCAACATTATGGATCTTAATATGACCTGTGGATAAGTCGAGGCTGCAGTCACTGTCCTTCTGCTCCACTTGCCTCTTGGTGCTCCTTTGAGTGGCTGCTGCCCCTGAGCCATCCCTGCTGCTCTGCTTGCCTTTTGGTGATCTGTGAGGGCAAGTGCCAAAGAGCCATCTCTGCTGTCATCCCCACTGCTCCATCTCCCATGCCTCTCCCTTGGGGCTCTCCCACCCAAAGGGTTGCTCATATTTGTTTGTTCCTTTCTATATTTTGGAAAGGAAAGAATTAAAGAGAGGCTCCTTTTCCCCCTCCCTTACAGTTTGGGCTCTCCATCGAGTGTTAGATTTCTGCCCCTTTAAGAACAGAGCAGCCAGTGGTTCCCAAACTTTGGTCCTCCAGCTGTTTTGGCTCCCAGAAGCCTCAGCCCTCTTAGCTAATGGCCTGGGATTCTGGGAGCTGAAGTCCGAAAGCCCTGGAAGGCCAGAGTTTGGGAACCATTGAGTTAAACAGAGCTCTCCCTGTTTCTTTTTCCTGATGCTGGCGAAATCAGGCAAGCTGGCTTCTCCCAGCCATAGCTGTGGCCAGTGTTAGGTTTATTCCCCTTTAAAAAGTAAGCAAATCAAGAGTCCTCCCTTTCTTTAGTCCAGGGAGGCTGCCCTTAAGAGAAATGCTGCCTTCCCTCCCTCCCTGTCTCACGCTGCTTGCCTGAGTCGGCAGTGCTCCTGCAACTGAGGGGGCATCCCTGCTTCTCTCCTTCCTTCCCTTGCTTACTCAATGGGAGTAAAAAGAGACGTCTTCCTTTGCAGCATGAGCAGCCAGGATTAGGGATTAAAAACATGAGGAGAGTTCCCTTCCCCCTTTCCCTGAGAGAAGCCTCTCTTTCAAGCAGCACTTTAACACTCACTGGAGCCACTCAAGCATCAGGAAAAGAAAAAGGAGATGGAAAGAAGTTCTGTTTCTCTGGTGAAATCTCCCAGCCACTGGGCTTGCATGCAAGCCAGGCTTCTCTCAGGGAAAACGGGAAGAGATCTCTGCTCATGTTTTTAAAGGCGAAGCAACCGCTAATCCTGGCTCCTGGTGCCCAAAGGGACAGAGGAGGACGTCTCTTTTTTGCTCCAATGGAGCAAGTGAGGGAAGGAAGGAGAGAAGCAGGGATGCCTCCACTGTTGCAGGACCACTGGCGACTCAAGCAAGCAGCGTGGTACTGAGGGAGGGTGGGAAGGTAGTGTTTCTCTTAAGGGCAGTCTCCCTGGACTAAAGGATGTGCCAATCAAGCCCCGCTACCCCAAAAGAGCCATGGCTGCCATTTTTTGAACTACATTACCATATAGACCCATATATAAGCCTACCCAAGATTTTTGGATCAATTTTTGAGCATAAATGTTTAGACTTATAGACAAGTATATACGGTACATTCCCACAGGCTCCCATTATTTGGAAGGTGTCCTGGATCCAAACTTGCCAAGTTTTCAACATAGTCATTGTAATTACTTTACACTGTACTGTATGTGTTTCATCTGTCAATTGTCACAGTCATTTTTTAAAAACTCCCATCGAGTCAGGACACCTTCTGCAGCTGATAAAGTGGGTTCTGACACATGAAAGCATATCCTCCAACAAATATACTACCAGTCTATAAGATGCCACAACTTTCTCTTGTTTTGTTGAGGCCAAACTGCCTGCAGTGAATGATGTGTTTGGAAATAGGAAATATATTTCATGTTTCTGGGTGATTATATAAACTTTCGGAAACATGGAACACAAACACACAAGGTCCCAGAATAGGGAAGAGATCTTTCTTGTAAATATATGGATTGTATAGTTAATATTGCAGCCTGGCACCCAGTGAGTAATGGGATTATTGTTTTCTGAGCAACAGTCAAGACTGTGAGATCTACAATTAGTTGTGTGAGGCAACACTACTACATCTATACATCTTCCTCCAGAGGAAGACACTGGCCATATACTGGCATCAATTGGTCCAAGATTAATGGATTCATTTATCATTTTTGATGATGTACCCATCCTGAGTAGTTTAAAATAAAAGGAAAATTAAAACAACACACATGATGGCTTAAGATGGGCACCGCCTCCTTTCAACTACACAAATTTATGTTTTACATGAGGTTAAGACCACTGGTGGTGCCGTGGTTAAATGCCAGCATTGCAGCTGCTCACTCACAAACCACAAGGTTGTGAGTTCAATCCCAGACAGAGGCTTCAAGTTGACTCAGCCTGGCGTCCTTCTGAGGTCGCTAAAATGAGTACCCAGCTTGTTGGGGGCAATTAGCTTACGGTTGTAAAACCACTTACATACTAAAGCAGTATATAAATGAAGCTGCTATTGCTATTACTGTAGACTCTATTTTAAAACACCAGTACATTCTGGATAGTAGCTGAAAGAGCACTAGTAAGAAAACTAGGTCAACACTGCATCCATACTCCAGAAATAATCCAGGCTGATACGGCTTTAACTGCCATGACCTCATGCTATGCAATTCTGGAAATTGTAGTTTTGTGAGACATTTAGCCACTTCTGTCAGAGAGCTCCACTACTACAACAGCAGAACAGCTCTGGTACAGTTCCCAGGATTCCTTAGCATTTAGTCATTGCAGTTAAAGTGGTGTTAAACTGGTTTATTTCTGCAGTGCAGATGCAGCCGAAGTTGCAGAAGAAAGTGATGCACGGAGTGCAAACTAAATCTGAAAGCGTATTAAGAAGAACCAAACTGGCAGTTAGAGACAGAGTTTGAATAAGAAGGGTAACGTAAAAGACTACTCAAGAACAAACCTTTAGTTTTTCTTTCTTTGGCTTCCTGCTCCTGTAGTGAGTTCTTCTGTTGTTGACAAGTCCTGCATTTGTTTAGCAGTTCTTGCAACGTTGGAATTAGGGCAGCATTTAGCTGTTTGGGAGTGTGCACGGAAAGCAGCAAAGTGAGGGCTCGAAGGTCCTGCAAATCATCATCATCATCATCATCAATTTGCTTTTATTCTTAATTAATCTTAATCAATAATGTATGTCAAAGCTGGTACACAGACCCCTTTATGTTATGCTTTCCACCACAGCAAAACAGACTATATTTCTAAAAAGCAAATTTCCACTCGCATTAATATTGCTTCAACATTTTGTGTTTATCCAGTACATTTGGCTTTAAACAGGAAAGAATCATGGGAGAAAACACTGGTAATATGCAAAATATAAAGTAAAAATCAGTGCAATGCATAGAGAAAATGTACTTACTGGGCTTACATTCTTGCTTCTTAAGTAATTAACTAGGGCAATGCTTTTTAAAAAAACCTCTTAATTATCTGGGAATCTAATACAGGTATGATTACTCAATGTTTCTTTAGATGTTCTTAAAAGACCCAGGAGACAAAATGCATGCTACAACACGCGCAAGCATTATTCAGATAAAACACAAGTATGGTATTTGTGTCAGAACCAAGTCTATCTCCATATGAAAAGTGTGGACCATAGACAGCACCCAATCGCTCTCACATTTGTAAAATTGAACTTTTAAAAAAATACTCAAAATGCCCTTTGTGGCTTCCAGTGTGTGTGTATGTGGGAACAAATTTGATATATTTAGAGCCTACCTGGGCTTCTTCATGCCAAAACCTAAGGATAGAGATCATCTGATCTGCACAGCTGATGTGCACAAGCCACTCAGAGGAGCCATTTTTTAAGAAGACAAAGAACAGGGTGCAAGTGCTTTAAGTTGGCTCCCTCCTTGAACCCTCTTTTAGAACCAACAAAAGCCTGCTGTGACTTGTTCAACGACTTCTTTGCTGATAAAATCTCTCAGATAAGGGATGATCTTGACGCCAGTATTATAACAGAAACTATGAGAGAGATGTCCAGTGACTCTGTGGACTACGTTAGACTGAATCACTTTGAGCTTGTAAATACCGATGAAGTTGACAAGCTCCTTGGTTGTGTAAGGAAGACAACATGCCCCCTCGATCCCTGCCCATCTTGGTTGACCACTCAAGGAAGTGATGCAGTAACAATTTTGCTTCAGGCTATCATCAATGCATTCCTCAGGGAGGGGAAATTTCCATCTAAGCTTAAACAAGCAGTGGTTAAACCACTTTTGAAAAAAACCCTCCCTGGACCCTTTCATTAGAAACAATTACAAACTGGTCTCCTTATTACCATTCTTGGGTAAGGTGATCGAGAGGGCAGCTGCCTTCCAACTCCAGGTTGTCTTGGGTGAAGCTGATTATCTAGACCCATTTCAAACCGCTTCAGGGCGGTTGCTTTGGTCAATGATCTCCGTCTGGGCACCGACAAGTGTGACCCTGCTGGTGCTCTTGGACCTCTCAGTGGCATTCGTTACCATAGACCATGGTATCCTTCGCGGTGTTATCAGTACGCTGATGACACCCAAATCTATTTCTCTATGTCTCCGACTCCTACAGTGACCAAGGATGGCATCTTTCCTCTAAATGCCTGCCTCGAGTTGGTAATGGGATGGATGAGGGAAAACAAACTCAAGTTGAATCCAGAGAAAACGGAGGTACTAGCAATAGGATCCCTGGGCCCAGGCAGTGAACTTCGTCTACCTGTCCTGGATGGGGTCTCACTTCCCCTAGAGGACGAAGTGCGTAGTTTGGGAGTACTCCAAGATCCGTCTCTGCAGTTGTCATCTCAAGTAGATGTGACGGCTAGGAGTGCTTGGTATCAACTTTGGTTGATATGCCAACTGCACCCTTACCTGGACCAAAAGGACCTTGAAGCAGTGGTACTTGCATTGGTAATCTCTCGTTTAGATTTCTGTAATGCACTCTACATGGGGCTACCTTTGTACCAAGTTCGGAAGCTTCAATTAGTTCAAAATGCAGCAGCTAGATTGGTCACAGGAGCATCGAGGTTTGACCATGTAACACCAATATTAAAACCTCTGCACTGGCTGCCGATTAGCTTCCAGGCACAACACAAAGTGTTGGTTATTACCTTTAAAGTCCTAAATGGCTTGGGCCCGAGTTACTTTAGGGAACGTTTCTCACTACATAATCTGCCCCGCACTCTCAAAATATCTGGGAAGAAATCTCTAGACTATGTAACAACCAGGCTAGTGACCACTTCCCACAGAGCATTTTCTGCCATGGCCCCCAAGTCGTGGAATGATTTGCCGGAAGAGATCCATCTTATTACCACCCTAGTTGTTTTCAAGAAAGCACTGAAGACGGATCTCTTCTGGCAAGCCTACCACCAAACCTGCTGTAAAATCTCTCACCTCTGTTAGTGTTGTATGTTTTTTACCCAGTGTCAACCAACTGTATTGTAGTGATAGTAATGTATATTTTTATGCTATGTATTTGATATGTTTTGATTGCTGAAATTTGCTGACTGCTGTAATCCTGCCTCGATCTGCAGGACGGACCAACCAACCAAATAAATAAATAAAAGAAGTTGAAAAACTTACCCCATTTAAAGTGGAACTTGCTTTACAAATTTCAACTCGTTGATTAGCAAAATCTGATTCCAGACTCTGGTACTGGTTGATTAGGTTTGTAACCAAATTATTGATTACTCCTGCACAATTTGCCTCTGAAAACACCTGGCCTTGCACCTGTGAAAAGTGTAAATGATTTCGACATTCAGTTCAAAAGCTAAAACTCATAGCCTCTCGCAGCACACAAAAATGGATGTGAGGTAGCAGCCTGGGAGTGCTGGTAAAAATGTGTTCCCCCTCAGGAGAAAGAGATCACTACAATCTTGCCCAGCAGCCTCCAGTGTGGGTTTTATCAGAACCATGTGTGCCTTTTTTTTACACTACAGAACAACTGCATGTGGTAATGGCCTAATTGAAGAGTCACTGACGACATGCAAGGAACCACACTGGTGATAAGGGTGGACATATACCCCCAGACTAAGAGACAGTTTTGGTTACCTTCAGAAGGAAATGTGTTAAGAAGGTATACACAATGCTGTTGTTCAGGAAGGTCCTTTCATCCATTAGAATGCATTTAATGTATTCAGCAAACACAGGATCTTCACACAGGAGTTTAATGCAATTCTTTGACATGGCAGACTGAAATGAGAATCAAAACACTGTCAAAATGAATAACAGATTTGTGCTAGAGCAAACACAGCCATCTTGAATCCCATTTTGGGAGAAAACCTAGGTATAGAAAGTAGCAATAACAAGTACATTCCTATACTGCTTTATCAGTGCACATAAGCACTCCCTAAGTGGTTTAGTGTGTAAGCTAATTGCCCCCAACAAGCTGGGTACTCATTTTAGTGAACCACGGGAGGATGCCAGGCTGAGTCACCTCTGAGCCTCTGGCTAGTCTTGAACTCACAACTTTGTGGTTTGTGAGTGAGTCGTTGCAGTACATGCATTTAACCACTGTACCACCAGGGCTCCTAAACCCCTTAAATAAATAAATAAACAAATAAACCAAAAAAACCGTTAGTAGTCATTTATATACTGTTGCTGGCAATACACAATCGTTTTAATTTGATTGTGGACTCCTGAATAAATCACTGCAGCACAAAGTTGTAGCAATTGCCCCAAAGCAACAAAGCTCTTTCAAGCCCAAAGTGCTTGAACAATATGTTGTGTTGCACATTTTTATATCTGAACTCACATGGTAACTCAAGAATAATATACCAAGTCAGAGTATCTGTCAATCTAGCCCAGGGAGTATCTATACAACTGGTAGCAACACTCTAGAATAGAGGCAGGAGGAAGGGGTCACTGAATCATAAAGTTGGAAGAGACCACAAGGGCCATCCAGTTTAACCCCCTTACCATGCAGGAATACACAATCAAAGCACCCCCAACAAATTGCCATCCAGCCTCTGTTTTAAAACCTCCAAAGAAGGAGACTCCATCACACTCTGAGGCAGTGTATTCCATTGCCAAACAACTCTTACTGTCAGAAAGTTCTTCCTAATGTTTAGGTGGAGTCTCTTTTCCTCCAGTTTGAATCCATTGCTCCATGTCCTATTCTCTGCAGCAGCAGAAAACAAGCTTGCTCCATATCCTCAATATGATATGATACCCCTTCAAATATTTAAACAGGGCAATCATAGCAACCTTTTCTTCTCCAGGCTAAACAAATCCAGCTCCCTAACTCTCTCCTCATAGGGCATGGTTTCCAGACCCTTCACCATTCTGGTCGCCCTCCTATGGAGACACTCCATCTTATCAACATCATTTTATCTATATAACCCCTGGGCTTCTCAGACCTCCACCCTCTGCAATTTTTGGCCAAAACAGTGCCCCAGGGGGTTGAATTCACAGACATAGCCACATTAGTCTGGATCGATATGCAAAGTGATCTTGCAACACCTTTAAGACTGAGAAAAAGAAAGAGGTTGGTCGTATAAACTACAAAATCCCTCTGCATATTGATTCAGGGGACTCATTTTTGCAATTAAACCTCTTCCTCTAAGAGTAGAAAAAATGTCTGAAAATCACTTCAATGTGATTTCAGGCTCCTGCAATGCCAATTCTGGATACCCAAACAAACAGTGGTGCAGTCTATGTAGACCTATGCCTACTCCTGCTCTTAAGAGTGTCAGGCAGAGGTCTGTTTTTGCTAGCTTCTGTTCTTTTGAACTGAAGATGTCAGGAATCAATGCTGGGTGTTTGTACACACAAAGAAGATGCTCTATCACAACACTACGATTCTGTTTTTTTTTTTTAAAGAGCTTCAGCACCACTGATTGGTTTTTTTTTTTCAGCAGCTCATATTTCTTCCTCCCCCTCCCCATTTAAAAAGCATCAACCCAAGATTCCTATTTCAAATACATTTAATTTTACCTGGGTTTGACAAAGCTCAGTCCAAAGCTTGGGAAACAAAGCTAGATGAAGAGGCAAACCTTCATATGCAACAAGGACACCTACAATTTTAAAAGGGAATAAATCACTATTTCTCCAGGCTGGAATGTGGCATATATAAGAAAAAGATTTAAAACTAAAGCTATTCTCAAATTATGAAAGACTGATATTGTCATAAATTATCAAGGACACAGGATAACAAAATGGCTGAAAAATAAAATAAAAATATTTGCCCAAATAATGTTATTAAATCCACATAAAAATCATGTTGGGTATGATGACAATAACTTATAGTGCAATCCTATGCACATTTATTCAGAAGCAATTTTCACAAACTTGAATCCAGTTGTTAGTTTTTAGCAGGGCAGACCCATTACAGGGACATAGCCAAGGGGGGGGGGGTTCTTGGGGTCCGGACCCCCCCTTCCATTAGAACAATGAATGGTGTGTGCTGCTGTGCCGCTGCACCCAAGCCCCGTTATAATGGTGGCACTTAGTCTGGACCCCCGCCTTCCTAAAATCCTAGCTACGTCCCTGCCCATTAAATAAAAGGGAGCTTGGTAAATCAGCACTTAGGTTACATTTCACTGAGTGAATAAATCTATTCTAGTTGGGACTAATGATTGGATTAGTAGCAACTCTAGCCTACATTGTCAATGGTGAGGAGTGGTGGGACCTGGAGTTCAACATCACAGGGACGTAGCCAGGATTTTAGGAGGGGGGGGGGGGGGTTCCAGACTAAGTGTCACTATTATATTGGGGCTTGGGTGCGGCAGTGCAGCAGCGCACACCATTCATTTTTCTAATGGAAGGGGTGGCCTGGTTCCCAAGAACCCCCTCTTGGCTACGTCCCTGAACATCATCTGAAGGGCTACATGATTCTCACCCCAAGTAGGTGATCAGATGTTAGGATGTTTTTATGCTACACTATCAAACAGTATCTTGTTGCTGTGCGCCTTCAAATAATTTCTGATTTATGGTAACCTTATCACAGGGTTTTCTTGACAGATTTTTTTCAGCCGGGGGGGAGAGGGGTTGCCCTTGCTTTCCTCTGCAGCTCAGAGCGTGACCCAAGGTCATCAATTGGGTGTCCATGATTGAGTGGGAATCTGAACCCTGGCCTCTCAGTATCCTAGTCCAACACTTAAACCACTATGCTACATTGTTTCCCTAAACAGTAGTTTAACAGAAGTCACGATATTACACTTGTTCCCCAATTAGTTGGAACAGTAATGGGATATGAATAAAGTATTTTAATCACCAATTTTACTCATGTCAAATTCTGGTAGACAAATGTTAATGCAAGAACAGTTATCTTTGCTTTTCTGCATCAGAAAAATAAAAACTGACAGAGAAGCGGGGAGTATTAATGAAACAAATGGAAAAAGAATATTGACTCCGGCCTTGTCAGGTTGGCACACTGGGATACACCCAAGCATGGAGGATTGCTCCACTTGCCATCCCAAAAATAAGCTTAGCGTCACAGGATACATTAAAAAATAAATAAATGAAAGTTGCTACTGGAATATCTGCTTCCTCCATTGTCTCCCCACCACCTCCTTTCCTGTGTTACAATACAGTGGTCCCTCCATATTTACTGGGATTAGGGGTGAAGGACCCCCATGAATGTGGAAAAGCTGCAAATAATAATAATAATAATAATAATAATAATAATAATACCTATTCTTCTTGCCTAAGAAAATACCTCTCTAGGAATCTCCAGGTCCTACAGTGCAACTCTACGGCCAAAATCTTCCAGAGATTGATCACAGAATCATGCTGGAGGACATACATAATGCCTAGAGAAGTGTTTTCTCTGGGGATTTCTAGGCTCTCCAGCACAACCCTATGGTCAATCTCAAGCAAAGTTACCCTGGAGGATCTACAGATCCCTAGAGAGAACATATTAATCAAAAATAATCAAATCTGCAAGAGTCAAAGCCACAAATATGGAGGGCCGACTCTAGCTGAGAATAAGGATGTATGTTTGTTTTTTAAATAGGCCTCAAAGGAAAGTTCTTATCATCAGGATTGGTGTCACCACTCATTTTCTTCTACAAATACATCATGTTTGGTCAAGACCATGAACACTTTTTAAAGTGAACTTTAGAAATGATAAAATGCTAAGATTCACTTGAAAATGAAATAATGCAATGGATTATATTTAGATCTCAAGGCAGCAACTGTCTCTGTTTAGAAAGAACGTCTGTAAAGCAGGTTTCAAAACGTCTTTATACTTACTCATCTTCACTAAGGTTTCTGTGAATTTCTCACAGTTGATGGCAACTCGGCACAGAAGATGGATGAACTGATGATACGAAAAAAAATAATCTAGCAGCATACGGTCATAAACTTCATCTTTGCCCTGCAGATTTAAGGGGATTTTTGTTTTTAAAGAAAAATCATGAAAAAAAAATCACAGGACACCTAATATGCTCACAAAGCAACAATTTCCAGCCTATGTCTGATACATAGTACTGTAATGCTTTTGGTACACAAACTGGCTAGGTCTACTTCATAGAACATGATGTGTATAGCAAAATCTGATGACTTGAAAGCTGCTACCTGAAATGGAGCTTTAACTAGGAATGGTAAAGCAGATGATGTGCGTTTCCCCCCGCTTGCCATTTTCCATTTGAGTTTACTCCCATGTCCCATTAAAAGGACCAAATGTGTTTTCAGAAACTATATACAGCATATGTGCTCAAGCTGTGTGGGGCACAAGGGGGTGCCTCTGGTGCACACGCGCCGCCGTGCACACGAGCCCCATTCACTTGAATGGGGCTTGAGCATAGGCAGAATTCGCCTTACCTGGGGGGGGTCCGGAACGGATCCCCCGCATAAGGCAAGGTTCCACTGTATTTATTTCTCTGCAACAGAGGGAAAGACTTTGGAGCAGAGAAATGATAGGTAGGAAAAATTTATCACCCCGACTCCAAACATAGTCTTTTCTGAAGGAATATCTTTGAAATATGCATTTTGGGACATGCATACATTCATTCATTAAATTTAATTCTGTTAAGTTCTTCCCAGCTTCCTTCCCCAAAAGTCAAGGCATGACTAATCTGAAGTCTCACCCAACCCTAACAACAGGCCTGAAGAAAAGTCTGAATTATCTCCCATCCCCACATTTCCTTTAGAGATACCTTGTTGGCTTCAACCATTGTAGGCAAGAGGCACATGTTGAGTTCAGGGCGAGGGGGGCGGATGTTACTTTTGCCTCCTATTAACTTCAAATTTTCACGGCATGGGAAATAAGGTCCAAGAGACACTGGGAATTAGAACAAGAGAAACATTCACCAATGGGGAAGGAGTTTTGCATATAAACAAGGCAAGCATGTGAAGGGCACATTGTATTAAAAGCAAAAAGAAAATAGCTATTCTTGTTGATGGTGCAATTTACTAACTATCCTAAGAAAAGCAAAATTTTTTTAAATCATCTGGTGTTTTAGCTAGGGCAGTATAAAATATTAATATAATTAATAGTCTTTTCCCTTTGTTCTGTATTAAAAAGAGACAGACGGAAAAACATACTACACTTGTCCCTCCACATTCGCTGGGGTTAAGGGCACAGGACCCCCGTGAATATGGAAAAAACCCAAATAAAAAAACAGTTCTTTTTATCTAAGAGAACACCTCTCTAGGAAACTCCAGGTCCACCAGTGCAATTCTGTGGTCAATATCTGCCAGACATTGACCACAGAATTGAGCTGGAGGAGCTACAAATGCCTAGTCGAGTGTTCTCTTTAGGAATATCTAAGTCCTTCAGTGTGACTTTTGGTTAAAGTTGACCATAGAGTTGCTCTGGAGGACCTAGATATTCCTAGAGAGAACATATTAATAAAATCCGTGAATATTCAAATCTGCAAAAGTCAAATCCGTAAATATGGAGAAATGAGTGTATATCTAAAGACCAGAAAGAGGACAATCACTTCACAGTCTACCACTTAACATGAACATATTAGCACCTTTAAGCTCTTTGCAGATTTAGTCCTAGAGGATGTTTTAACTCTTTTCTTTCCTGATATTTGAATTCGGCCCAGATATGTTTGCCCCTACAACCTACCTAAAGACAACTGCTTCTAAAATCTGTTTGATTACCCGAAGACAACTGCTTCCAAAATCTATTTGATCATGTTCTCTTGGAATAAGTATTCTGCCCGCCATTCTCGCTACTTTTGCAGAAGGGCTTCTTAAATCATCCCATCATTATCTTCAAATCTCAACCCACTCCTATTTATATCGGTAACTGCATGAACCTCCAACATCAGTACGTAACATTGTCATTCCTGTCTCTCAGATGGCCTATCATTTGCTTAATGGTGACAATGTGAAGCTCTTGCAATGGGGATGCACCTCAGTTTTAGTGATAGCAAGCACTTGGGGTAAGAGATCTATCTACCTACTATCCCCACCCTCATTGTTCCTCATTGTGAAGGTTGCTGCTTGTCTTACTATCAAATTGTTTTCTTTCTTTATTATAATTCTGTGAAGTGCTAACCAGCTGTTAAAAAGCATTAACAATTTCTGTCAATTGAAAATACATACTTGGGATATTACTGTGGTGGTATGTACAATGGTTGTGTTGTAGAAATGGAACCAGAGTATGCAGGAAATCATGAGGGCTTAAGAGTACCAGCTCTTTGAGGACATCTGCAAAAGAAGTAACAGTCTTTATATTCTGCCCCAAAACAGCAGGGCTATAGAGCACATGCTCTTAAGAATAAAATAAAATTCGGTGGGTTGTAATATATCTTACAAACTGAGAAAATATGTTTTCCTTTCTATGTGGTTCATCCTGAATTATTTGTTAGATGGTATACCGTGCTTCTTGTTTTGCTAGCTAGAGGAGAGGCAAGAAGTCCACCTGACCACTGAAGTCCAGCTATGTTATAAGCTTTTACTGTGTTATTTTTGTAGTCACAAAGATTAGGACTCTCAAGAAGCTCCATTCTGCACTCAGAACAACATTCTATGCATTTCCTGACTCACTGCCAACACTGTTTTATAATTTGCATTTCAGGCTGCAAGAAAAACTGAAGGCAGCTCCTGGGAGTACCCTGCCTCACCTTTCTTGAGTAGACAATTGTATAGAAAGGAGGGGATCTACAACATCCCCTATGCAGCATTAGACTGCACTCCTAGTGTTGATTTAGCTCTAACCATAATATCATTGCTGTTCTGCAAAACGTTCTTTGGATGGTGCAAGTTATATAATTTTTTGCCAAGAAAACTTTAGTGCTTTGTCTGAACCCAGCCCTTCTCTCTCTCCTTTGCACAAATCATGTCCAAGGTGGAAGGGAACCATTCCCCCGAAATAACTGAACAGGAACAGAAAAGATGAATTGGGCTCAGAGAAAGTGGCTTGAGTCCAGCATGAGTGCACAGCCCAAATTATTTATTTATGCTATTTATCTTTTATTATTTTTCTACTAGGGCATTTGCCAGCTAGCATTTCTCTCTCTCTTACCTAAAGAACTCTCTCTTCCCTTTGGTGTGTTCCACATGTGCACGAAACTTTAGAAGCAGACTAAAGAGTTTATCACATGTCTTAAAAATCCGACTTAATCCTGCTGCATTGAAGCCAATTACGGGATAAAGTCGGGTATTATCATACGCAAAATGCCGCCAATGCCACCACTTGGCTGAATCCCAGCTAACTTCTGGCTAGAAGTCACACTCAGCCAGCCTCTTTGCCAAATCGGGAAGCTCCTGGCTCTGTAAATTGGCCAGCTGAGCGCAGCTTCTAGCTGGAAGTTAGCTGGGATTCAGCCAGGCAGCGGCATTGGCAGCATTTTGCATGTGATAATACCCGACTTTATCCTGTAAATGACTTCAATGCGGCAGGGATAAGTCGGATTTTTAAGACAGGCGATAAACTCATAATTAACAGAAACCTTTGTTAAATTTCAGCAACCACACTGACTTTCATGTACCTTACCTATACAAGCATTTCTAAGTTCCGGAGGGCTGTATGAATTTAGCAAAGTTAAAAGCTTATGGGCAAATTCTATTCGCTCTTGCCACTGGATCAGGGCTTGTTTCACATCTGCAAATACAATACACAAATAGGTTAACAGTTTGCCACTTAAACATTACAAATTTTTGATTAAAAGTGGGAGTGGTTGCACTTTTCTTTAAATTGTAAGGTGCTTTAAGTTTCAATTTTGGAAAAAAAAGCAGCAAGAGGAGAATAATACTACAGTGGTCGCTCCACATTCACTGGGATTAGGGGTGAAGGATCTCTGTGTATGTAGAAAAATCGCAAATTAAAAAAAAAACCTTCTTTTTATCTAAGAGAACACTTCTCTAGGAATCTCCAGATCCACCAGTGCAATTCAATGGTCAATAATTGCAAGAGGTTGACCACAGAATCATGCTGGAGGACCCATAAATGCCTAGAGAAGGAACTTTTAGGTTCTCCAGCACAACTCTATGGTCAACTTCCAGCAGAATTGTGCTGGAGGACTTAAGAGATTCCTAGAGAGAACTTATTAACCAAAACCGCAAATAATCAAATCCACAAAAGTCAAAGCTGCAAATGTGGAACACCAACTGTAATAATAATGCCTTACAGGAAGGCACCAGCTAGTTCAGAGCAGTATATTTTCCTATTCATTACTTTCTGCATGGCCACATGTCCTATTGCTCTTTTCCCGGCCATCAGCACAATTGGGAATAGCATAGTACAACAGCAGAATTCTAGCCTATGCCTTGGTTTATATGTATTTCTTTTAAAATGTAACAAATCTGATTAAATAAAACTCAAACCTTTTCTTTGCAGGTATGGCCGAGTGGATTTGAGAACAGAAAGGAATATGGACAGAAGCTCCACCAGGTCTCCAGTTACATGGCAGGCTGTGGCTTCATGGTACATCATATGCAATGTGTTGAAGGACTGCCAAAAGAAATTATTTTTATTATACATATATAAAAACAAAGCACTGTTATCTTTAAAAACTATTCCATATAAATATGATGCTCCCATTTACTTTGAGATATTTCCTCAACATTTTTTTTAAAAAATCCACTACCCATGATATCCTTACCTCAGTCATCAAGATTAAGCCTCTGTTAAACACAACAAGAAGACGGTCCTCATCAGTTTCTAATAATATTCGGAAGGCACTAGGGGAGAAAAAAATAAATTACATTAAGGTTGAATTAGAATCACAGACCCCGAGGGCCATCCAGTCCAACCACTTGCCATGCAGGAACACACAATCAAAGCATCCCAGACAGATGGCCACCCAGTTTCTGATTAAAAACTCCAGGACCAGTCATATAACACCTATTCTACAAGATCTACATTGGCTGCCCATTCGCTTCCGAGTGCAATACAAGGTGTTGGTTATCACCTATAAAGCCCTAAATGGCTTTGGGCCCAGGTCGTACTTGGAGGACCGCCTCCTCCGATACAGTCCGCCCCGCCACACTCAGGTCGGGCAGGAAGAATCTGTTAGAGTTCCTAAGTTGAGATATATTTCATTTATTATTATTATTAACCTTTATTTAAAAGCGCTGTAATTTACCCAGCGCTTGTACATACAATCTTTTTAATTGGACGGTTCCCTGCCCTCAGGCTTACATCTTCTCAAAGGGCATTTTCTATCTCCAGCCCACAGATCTGGAACTCTCTGCCCGACGAGCTCTGCTCGGTCACCTCTATAGACTTGTTTAGGAAAAATTTGAAGACCTATCTTTTCCGACAAGCTTTCCCCCATGTTCCTTAATTATACCATCCTTCCTTCCCTTGATGCACATTTGTTCGATCCAGCTATTGTTTGTATTGGGGGTTTTAATGGTTTATGTTGTAATGTTTTGTTTGTATTCTGAAGTTTTAATTGGTGTGGGAAGATTGTTGGATGTTACTGGGATATATGTTGTTTATTTTTGTATTATTTTTGTATGTTGTGTACTGCACTGATCTACCTAGGAATGTGGAATACAAATAAAATTTATTATTATTTATTATTGTTATTATTAAAAACCTCTTCAAGGGCATATCATTCTAATATCACAATATTCAAAATACTGCAATTATATTGTGTTTTACATTTCCCCTCCCCCTTTTCCTATTCATTCTGAAAACAACCACGAGGGCTGACCTAGTATTATATTCTGAAAATATGGGACTCTGTCCTGAACACAGTGCGCAGAATTTCACTCACAATCCTAATTTTCAAAGCGATTTTTCATTAAAATTTTATTTGTGTGAGCAAGACTGGGCCTGTAGAGCAGCATCCATAGTGTTTCGATTTACAATGTACACAGTGGGTTTTTTTCTTTGCATTCCCGAGAGAAAATTTACCACAAAAAATAGCAAATATTGGTGTGATCTCTCCAATGATGATTCGAGAGGTACAATGGGGAAGTGATTATGTATTCAAATGCAGAACATGGCAGCCCGGCTGGTCACTGGCGTTTCCCGGACCAGCCACATAACACCGGTACTGAAAGATCTCCATTGGCTGCCCATTCGCTTCCGGGCTCAATATAAGGTGTTGGTGATTACCTATAAAGCCCTAAATGGCTTGGGCCCAGGATACCTAAGGACCGCTTCCCCGTACATTCCGCCTCGCACCCTCAGAACGTCTGGGCAGCAATTACTGAAGGTGCCTGGGGCTTGATTATCCTCCACTACACGGAGGACCTTTTCCACGGCTGCCCCAGCCCTTTGGAATACGCTGCCCATGAGCTCCGCTCGACTACCACCCTGGCCCAATTCAGGAAGGACCTGAAAACCTTCCTTTCCAACAGGCATTCCCCGACTAAAATCCTGTGGGCCTCCCTCCTCTTCCGTGGCCAAGAGGTTGGGTAAGGGGCTTTTAACCTGTTATTTTATTGATTGTATGGTCTGCCTTGATGTATTTGTATTTTTATACTGTTTATGGTACTATTGTTTTTAACCTATGTTGTAAGCCGCCCTGATCGTAGGAAGAGCGGGATAAAAATAAAACTTTATTATATTATTATTAAATTATACTTGCTGTCTAAAAAATGTTGAGGTTATATACTGGTAAAAAAAAAATCTCAGCATTGTAGGCAAGAAAGAAAAACAAAAAATAATCTGAAGAGGCAAAGGCCAACTTTCTTCATGTGTGCACATATGGGGGGGAATTATACACTCAAAATGTCCACAATCATAATAATGCAGTTAAGGAGCTGTCATAGGCACTATACCTCATGTGCTTGCAATACACAATTCTACACCGTGAACATATTGCAAAAAGATGTGAGCAACCACTGTGTGGAAAAAATAGATACTGGATTTTGAATTTAGGAAAAGCACCAGATCTCCCACAGGGACCGTGCTAGTTTAAAGAATAAAGACCTACTGATACCCTTGCCTAGAGTAGACAGATGAATTAATTGATTTACATGTGTTGACTCCCATTCTGATCCAATAGTTTTACTCTAGTTGGGACTAATTAAAAGAATTAAATTTAAGAGGAAT
Organism: Sceloporus undulatus; assembly: GCF_019175285.1. Taxonomy (NCBI): domain Eukaryota; kingdom Metazoa; phylum Chordata; class Lepidosauria; order Squamata; family Phrynosomatidae; genus Sceloporus; species Sceloporus undulatus. Next base: position 10,281,556 of record NC_056522.1, on the reverse strand, counting down.
GTGGATACTTGTGATGTCTCAGAAGCACTGATGGCGCAGTGGTTAAATGCCTATACAGCAGCTATTAACAGCCACAAGGTTGTGAGTTTGATCCCAGGGCTCCAGAGTTGACTCAGCCTTGCATCCTTCCATAGGTCACTAAAACAAATACCCAGCTTGTTGGGGGCATTAGCTTACAAACTGTAAACCACTTAGGGAGTGCTTAAGTGCACTGATATATGGTTAGAAATGTACTTGCTTTTGCTACAGTGGGCCCTCTCGTTACGCGGGGGATCCATTCCCGATCCCCTGTGTAAGGGAAAATCCGCCTATGCTCAAGCCCCATAGGAAAATATGGGGCTCGCGCATGTCATGCATGCGCCATTGTTTTCCTCCCCAAGCAGCTTCCGCGTAAGCTGGAAAACTGTGTAAAATGCGTCTGCGCAAGGCAAGGACACACTATATAACAGAGGAAGCAGATGCTTCAAATGTCCAAACCTTCCCTTCTCTTAGGAATTCCATATGGAAAAAATATAGCTTCCCCTGATTTAGAAATTGATCAAGTAATATCTGTAATAGCAGCAGATACAATACTCACCTATCCTTCAGCAAATATTTTTTTTTCTGTCCGTGCAGTGTATTCCAATAATAAAGTCCATAAAAAAGCATCATCAATATTTTCTGGCATTCCAAATTTATGGAAGAACCAAAATTTATTGTACATAAATATTTAAAAAGTGAAGCACCTTATTAAAGTAGTCCAGCAAGACCGTCATCTAGGCAACGAAGATAACAGCTTATGGTAGTTTTCTTAATTGCTTAATGTCTTCCAGTTCTTCCTCTCTCATTTCTGGCCTCTGAGCTACAAACAGTTGCATGAGGTTAAACAGCTCTTCCACTGCCTAACAAACAGAATGGGCATCAGGCTACAGGCAAGCTCTAAGCTCATAGATCTATAGAGAAATATTTCTATAAAAGGGACAACTGCATGATAGGAAATCTACATCCCAGAGAATACCACCCTAAAATTGCTGGTTTAATTTTCCTGAAACATGCCACACTTTGCATATCTTTATTCCCCTCCCACTGATAACAAGGGCAGATAACTAAAGAGGTGGTTTAAATGGCCCACTTGCAACTTAATGGTCCCTTTGTTTTCTTGACAGCTTTTAAATTAGGGATCAATAACTGGAAATCTAAAGGCCCTCTCTTAGAAGATAGTACCTCTTAGAAGCTTGCTGTCTGTCCTGGTTAGTACTTGGATGGGAGATCTCCAATGAATTTGCTGGAGGCTATATTTCAGGGAAGGAACTAGCAAAAACACCTCTGAGTGCTCCTTGCCTAAGAAACCCTATGAAATTCATGGGGTAATCATAGTTGACTGCCAACTTGAACACACCCACATCACCCCCTAGCTTCTAGTTATCATTTCTTCCATTTTCTGGAACTTCATTTGGAGGGGATGAATTCTGGTCCATCATCCTCCACCTTTTCTTCAAAATGACCACACAATAAAACAGTGCTTGCTAGTCCATAGTTCTTCATTCTTCATCTGTTATTGACGTGTCTGCTTACCACTAGAAACATAAATTTTGCTATCCCCCCTTCCGTGTAAATGGACTCACCGCGGTACTGGCTGGCATGTGGCGTGAGTTCTTGAAGGCCCACTGGATATTTTGGTGAGATGGCCAGCTGCCTGGTGAATGCGGGGACTGCTCACAGCAAAGCCGCACGAATGCCATAGTAGGCAGGCAGCATCCCACGGTTTAAAAGCACCACATCCTGGTCATCATGGTCTGCTAGGATGTAATTGAAGGCAATGTTCTTGGTTACCACGGGGTTCTGCACTATAAGGCGTACATTCTCAGGCAGTCAACACAGACATTGTACCAGAAAGAGAGCAAGGCCTGTTTGTTGTTGGTTGGTGGCATGGCGGGCTCAGAAGCTTAGGCTGAAAAAAGTTCCACAAGTCCATGAAGTAGGTAGAAAACATTAGTTTTTCAGTTTTGGAAATCAAACAGTAAGTCCTAAAACTGAAATAGGGCACCAGCTTTGTAGTCCCTGAACAGCAGCATCCACATAGAGCTTAGCTCGTGAGAGCAGCCCAAGGGTACATTATAGACCTGGTGCAGGACAACTGTTTGTATCTGGACTAAGGGGAAGGTCCCGATGTGGATATGCAGTGAGCGGGTAGCCGGAACATCTGCCGGAATGAATTGCTTGGAATAAGGGAGCCAGGAGGTAGGCTGCAGCTTCAAAAGATAAAAATGCAAGTAAATACTGGTGTGATGGTTCTCAATTGTGCATATTCTGTTTTAAAATGCAGAGACATAGCTACATTAGTATGGACTAACAATGTGAAAAAGAATTGTAGCACCTTTGGACTGTGTGAAAAAGCTGTAATATGTATTTTGTACACCTGGTCCTCAGATGCTACAACTTCTTTCACACAGTTAGTCTCAAAGGTGCTACAAGATGTCTTTTAAAATCGTAATAGTGGTCTGTTGGGAGTAGTATATCTCTGACCCATGAGTCTAATCTGGCCTACAGCAAGTCCAAATCTGTCCCAAAGAGGCTCCTTCCCCAAGTTCTGTGTCTGTAGGCCCACCTGGTGTTTGATCCCTGACCTCAAGTCTGAGTCAACACGTACAAGCTCTAGCAAGAGAGTCATTTGCTCCCTTGCCTAGGGAAAACAGAGAAGGAATTGACTTCATTCCTTCTCTGTCTTCCCTATGCAAGGGAGCAAACAATTTGGAGCAGAAGGAGAGGAGTGAGGAGCTCTACTCAATACTCTGGCTAGACACCTGACGATATTAGAGGATGTGGCCATGCTTACTGGCATCATTCAGCCCATGGGCGTTGCCAGGGAGGTGAACTTCAGTCCCAGGATGGCTTCTCACCCTTGGTTTTTTAGAATTAGACTTTCATAAAACTTCACTCTCAAATCAATATATTTCCCAGGTAAGAAAAAAACAAAAAACAAAACAACAGGCAATGTGTACAATATGATACAAATGCTCAATGGCAGAAATAGATCTGGGGCTCCCGATCTCTTATTTTCTTAGTTCCGCATAATGCTAACATGGACATTTACACATAATCTTGCCCACTTTGGTCACTCAAATACAGTCACTGCAATAAGGAAAACAATAGATTCCACTTCCCCCCTTGTATTTTCAATTAAACACACAGCACCATAAAAATATCCAGATGATGTTCAAAACAGAAAAACAAACAAAAATTTTTCTCTCTTAAACACTTACAAGTTCTCACTCTAGGGTAGTTATGAGCCAGAAGAAAACGTTCTACCCAGTTTTCCATATTTTGTAACACCCAACTGTGTGCAAGCTTATTTCGAGGTGTCTGCACTGCTAACCAATCCAGGCACTGAGAAGGGTTGTATTCAATTACCTAAAAAAATAAAAAAGTGGGGGAAGGATGAGTATGTTACCAAGACAGATAAACCAACCCAACTGCTAAGTGGCTTTTTATGTGCTGCGAAGATGACTATGACTCAGAACTTTCCAAATGGCATACAAGGCTGCAAATGGACACATGGTATCAAGTAAGCAAACTTGAATTTAATACTGTACGTTTGATATCTGCACACAGTCTAATAAATTTTCTGGACAGCCATGAACATACAAAACAATCCAGAAGACAAGATTTTATTTTTACACTTAGCACAGAGCCTGAAATACTGTGGGGCATAGAGAAACAGCTCTTATATCTTTTCAATCTCTGACTATTGAACAGCAAGAACAGTATGAGTGGTTCAGCAATAGAATCAATTGTCTGGACAGATGGCGGAGCCTTTTCCTCTGGACATCTTTAAAAAGAGGCTGGACAGCTACTTGCTGGGGATGCTCTTGCTGGAGTTTCTGCACTGAGCAGGGGACTGGACTTTGTGGCCCATGAGACCCCTTCAAACCCCAATTTGGGACAGATACATTCAGGGCCACAGCCAGCAGAAATCCTGTAGCATGTGGCAGTAGGTGCAGCACAGGTATACCAAAGGATGTGCAGTCTTCATGAAATTATGTGTCCAGGCTTTGGAAATACCATGCCAAAAACTGCTCAGACAGCTTCAACAATTGGGTGGGACAGAAATACACTAAATAAATCAATAAAAATCTAATTTTGCACAATATTGCAATTTCTTCTACAATTTTGCATATTTTATCCCAATTCTGCCAATCATTAGCTTAATGGATCTACGCAAGACTCTGATGATCTACTCTGACCATTGTTGTGTTAATTGCCTTTGTGTTAACTGTTGTTGTGTTAACTTTGAATCATGGCAACCTCGTGAATGAGAAAACTCCAAGACCCCCAGTCCTCAACTGCTCTGCTCAGGTCCTGCAGGTTCAGACTGGTGGCTTACTTGACTGAGTCTATCCATTTGACATGTGGTCTTCCTCACTTTCTACTTCCCTAGCATTACTGTGTTTTCTAGTGAGTCATGCCCTCTCATGATGTGGCTGAAGTATGACACTTCTTGGATCCTACACATCAAAAAAAAAATCTTTTCAACAGGTACATCCCACACATACTTTCAAGCATACAATTATAGGTGTGTATTTTTTTTAAAACCCAAATGGACACTCCTAAGGCTAGAATCTTAAAGTTGTGGGAACTAGAGGAAAGGGCCACAGGAGAACTATTTCTCCTAGGTCTCTGATAGTACTTGATGATGGTCTGAACTTAAGAATGAAAAATATGACACAGATCTTCCCTCTTGGTTTTGCCTAAGCTCATTTCAAACCCGCACCATTTCCTTGATGTTCAGAATATCCATTCCTTCAGGTAAAATAAAGCCTGCTGTATTCCCAGCAAACAGTACACATTTTTCTTATTGATGTCAACTGTAACAATCTGCTTCCCCTCACCATCTCATAGCTATCTCCTAGCTACAATTCTTTCACCTTCCTTCTGCCAGAGAATAACATCTGAATTGACAGGCTAATATTTCTAAATGATTTTTCAATAATTGATTTTGATGGAATGTTTAGAATTGGAATTGGAAAAAAGCTCCATTTGCCCCAAAATCTGACAATGTGGTATTTGCCTTCAAATCTGTTCAAACTCTGCACTGATGTCTGTGGCAGTGCTCAGAGGATTTATGGTCTTGTCCTACAGTAAGGGAATCTTGTCCTTACTAATGACTGTGAGTAGAAAGTTAGCTGCAATCAATGGAGATTGAGTTAAGTAACTGATTTCTATGGAAACCAAGACAAGTTATTTTATTCTGGATCCACACTGTATATGTTACTTCCACATTTAGGTTCTTTCCCATTATCTAAGAGATATTCTGTTTGGGACACTGACTAAAAATGTGAAGTTATTTTATAAAACTATACTAGTCATCCCTCCGGATGTGCGGGACATCTGTTCCAGGCACTCACACTCGCAAATGTGAACTTTTGCAAATATTCAAGTCATTTGGGACAATGGGACTTGAATATTTCCCTCCCCTCCCTCCTTCCCTCCAGGAAGGCCATGTGGTGGGGAAATGGTGGTGCCGGCTGCCGCAGGGCTATGTTAGCCAGGGCAAGGCTGTGACAGCTGGAAGAAAGCTTTGCCTCGGCCAGAGCAAGGCTTCAATGGCCGGGAAAATGGCTATGACAGCCGGAAGAAGGCTGTGCCAACTGGAGCAAGCCTTACCATCCAAGGAAAGATTGTGCCGGCTGGATGAAGGCTGCAAAGGCTGTAAGGTAAGAGAGGGAGGGAGGGAACTGGGGGGGGGGGGGGGCTTGCCATTCATGAGCAATTGAAACCATGAATGGCAAGTCCGTGGATACGGAGGGATGACTGCACTTCATTTTTCTCCCTGGACATCAACTGTTTGAAAGCCCCACTCCACTTGAAAAACATGTCTCAAATCAGTGATGTCACTGCCCAAGGTGTCACATAGTACGGGGGTGGGGCCAAAACGGTACACCCTTCACCTCACTGCCACATGCCTGTCTACTCATGAGTATAACTGCACAGCAGGGAGGGGGGATGCGCTAGGTCACATGTCATCCTCTTGTGGGGTGTCAGCTGGTGTGGTATGCACCACTCGTGTGACACCACTGTCTCACATTAAACTAACAAGATGTTCAGAGAAGGTCAGAACATCCCACATGAAGATTCTGCCATCAACACTTCATACCAGTGGATTTTTTTCCAACCTAATAAAATAATCCTTTATTCATAACTTAATGTCCCGGAAAATAAAGATCAACCAAAGCACCAACAGGGCAAACTCTTGTTTTAGCCCTATTATCTGCTAGAGGAAGGTTCCACTAAAAGGTACTAAATTAGTTCTCAAAGTAACTATTTCCCGAGTTTTGTGAGGGGAGAAGAAACTAAGTCTATTCATGATGGCTGTGTAGATATTTCTTTTGAAGACTATTATCTCCTCAGTAGCTCTGAACGGTGGAGAGACTCGATCTCTGCTTAAGGTCTGCATACTTTACCTCCCATATCCTTTGGAGAATGTAAGAAGCAAATGGTGGCATTCCTGGAGGTCCACCAGCAAATTCCATAAGCATGGTCAGCAACTTGAAAAAAGGATTGGCTGCCTGCAAGGTGTAAAAAAGCCAGTAAATAAATGTTGTATAAAGGTCTATAAGCCATATGAAGAAATCACAAAAAAGCCTTGATGACTAACTTTTAACCCTTCATTAATCCTGTGAATGAACTAAGCACACAAATTTATGTTCTGCAACTAGTACAGAGCACCTTGAGAATTACTGAAGGGCATAGACACTTTCTGCAGTGATCTTTAGTTGAGTCCTAATCTTATGAATCCATCTGGTCTGTTCTTCTTTAGTCAACAGCTGTGCTATTCCTGCACATCCAGCACAAGACCAATCAAATGCAGCCAATCATTTATAAAAAAGCATGATGAAGTGTGCACAACAAGACACTGGGTAGATGAGGGTAGAAGTAAGAGGCATATTTCAGATCTCCAGTGAAGGCTAGGTCACCCACTATCAGGGCAGGCAGAAGACCCACCCCGAAACTTTCCCCACAGGTATCACATTACACGGAATAACATAACAAAGTATAATATTACACTGAATAACATAACCAAGTGTAATAAGAGAAACAAGCCTTTTAATATAAGTACGGTCACCTTCCAGGGGCCATTATTTCAGGGAAGTTGAATCAGTATTCCTAATGCGTTAGAAACTTTGATTGTTGAGACTATATAGAGTAGGATCTTTAATTATCCCCACCCTCCACCCTAATTTTTTCAAACTGATTGGAGTTTTCACAAAACAATGCTCTCACTTCAGCCAGAACATGGTTAAAACAGATGTGACAGAATCAAACATCAGACTGAGTTCTGACAACGAGCACAAGAACTATGACTTCAGTAACAATATACCAATTATACACACAAATTGTACACTTACAAGATGAGACATGGAAACAAAGCATTACTGTGTTTCTATGTACACTGGAGAAGGATATAATCTTTGACAATTTAAAAGAATACTAGCAAATATTTTGATAGTTATCAATATATATACCCTAAATACCTCAGGAGTCAACTTGGCTATGGAGGTGAAAAGCATTGATACAATCTGTAAGACAGAAAGAAGAAACTTTATTATATGAAAAGCTCATTGCAGTCTTCCAGGTAATCTCCTAGAATAAACAGAATGAATGGAAGCAGATACTTACATGTTCTGCAAGTCTGTTATTGTACCGACAAAGGCTAAAAATAAGATTGCAAGTCTGCCTGATGTTGATTCCATCACGAATATGTTGAAACAAGAAAGGAAAACCCTGCAAGAAATCCAAAGGTGTTACTATAGCAAATATTTTTAAAAGGTATGCTTTAAAATCTGTTGTACTTTTTGATATCAAGATATACTACCTTGCCTCCTGTTAATGCTGCCATATCATTCTGGGATAAAGTCAAGTGCCTAAAACACACACACAAAATGGATGTATTGATTTCAGCATTCAGCTATGCTAGAAAAATGGTGAGTTCCTTCTTCCAAAGTGGCTCATTCAAAGTTACACATAGAAGTCTGCAAGGCTGACAAATATTAAGAACTGCAAGGACTTTTGGAGCTCCATTTGTTTATAGGTGGAATCACAAGCAAGTAGTGGGCCTTTTCATTTGCTAGCCAGAATCCAAAGCACAGGCAACAAGCACATCAAAATGCTTTGAAATGGGAAATGTAGTTCTGATAGATAGCTTCTGCTTACTTTCAGCCCAAAGAAAGAAAGATGCATGGCCTTCTCACTAGCATATCTCCCTGGTAATACTTATTGATACCTCCCCTCCAAGAGAAGAACAAGGGAAGAATGCATGTTGTAACATAAGCCTAGGTATGTGCCTTATCAAAGTCAAGTAGTTTACCCCATCCAGCTTAGTACTGTCATGACTAACTGGCAGCAGTTTTTGAGTTTTCCTCATCTTTGCTGTCAGCTAGTTCACTACTTTTGAAGTACCATATAAAGAAGATAGACTTTACCAAGATTATGGTTGCCTACAGCACCAAGTATATCCAATGCATTTATATGAGTTATTAGAGGAAAACAAGAAGTTTGCCACTGCAGCAGGTGTCAACAGAGCTTACCTTTCTGAGCGAGACTGTTCAACCAGGAGAGCTATTAGCGCAATCATTTTCTCAAGTGCAGCAGGCCTGTATTTTTCTTCTGCTAAAGACAGAATGTCTTCCTCCTCCTCTTCCTCCTCTCCTTCTTCTTCTGATAACACTTCAACTTGGGGCTAAAGAAAAAGCAAATTTTTTAAAAATCCATTTACAATTCTCAATGCAGACCTTTCCAGAGTGATTTCTATAAACACCACAGTGTCTCCTATAAATTATGAAGGGGTCAAATGCACTCACAGACACACACACAAAACCACTCTTTCCTGACTAATTAGCAATATGGGGACAATAATATTAATCCATATGGATGAACTCATACAATCTGTGTGGAATGATTTAAATGTTAGGAAAAAATGAACTATAAATACTGTGTTATAACAGTCTGTCAAATGACTTTGCATATCAAGACCAGAATGCTAATTTAATGAAAAGATACCAGAACACTAAAAGCACAAGATATTCTTGTACTTTTCATACAGTATAAACAACACTGACACTCAGGGAAATCGTTATAATTAATATTTATCCTAAGGAATCCCTATGCATTTTGCACAGAACTCCCACTGTTTGGGATCTAAGGATTTGGGGCAGTGTGCTAGAGTGCACATTTGTTTCCCATGCGGATATAGCTCCATAGCTCTTAGGTCTCTTACCTCCTCACATAAATAGATAACCAACACTGTACTCCTGTCACTATCCTTACGAATAAATATTTCAGGGTTAATATCAGCGTAGACAGACAAAATGTCCTTGAGGAACATTGTCTCTTCTTGCTTATAAAACTAAAAATGCTCACTTAGATACTTAAGGGACAATTTGTAAACTACACTGCTTTTAAGATTTCCATCAGTGAGGCGACTTCAGTCTTATTAAAAGTAACATGTTTGTCATAAACATGAGGTAGTGGAAAATAAAATGTTGTTCAATCTCAAAGTTAAGGATCTATTTTTTCCCACACAAGTTTATTATAGGCTTACATTTTCAGGTCCTTTTGTTCCCATGTAGAAATGGACCATTGTTGAAATTGCTTGCAGTGAAAGCAAGAACTGGCTCTGGAAACAATTGAACATTACAAAAATGTGAGCAATATGGGTCATTTATTTATTTTCCACCTTCTTCTCAGAAGGCAGTTTTACCATAAACAAAGAAATACAAAAAAAAAACCCCAAATGTTTTAAAAGTGCGTAAAACAAACAAACAAAAAACCTCAAATCATCAGATGGCAGAGCATCCTAGTAATCAATGCTAACCCCAAATAAAAGTTGGAGAATCCATCTGGAACTGAACCAACCAAAACTATACTCACCTCCTCTTCTCCCATTTTGGCAAATTCATAAAGGAAGGCAAAGTATTCTGTGAGATGTTTACTGTGAGGTTTAACACCATGTTCCATTATTGACAGCAGAGTCTTCACAAAGCGAGTTACACATGAGCGACTACCAATATCTTCCACAGGACCGTCCATGTCATCAGAACTGAAAATACATTTCAACTTGCATCATTCAGTGTGTATTAAGGCCACTGGAAATAAGACCACTCTAAAGCAAGAGTGTGCAATTTCCCAATTCCACAGCTCACCAAGGACTGTTCTGTCTCTAGCAACAAAAATTACCAGCTGTTTGTAAGATGATGATCAACACTGCAGGGATCATAGTTGCTGCTAATTTCAGAGGCAAGTGCTATGCTACTCTATAATACAGGAGAATGCATGAACATCATTCTGCAGCATAGAGTCCTAGAGGCAGTCATGGTATAGTGTCCCCTTTTCTTCTGGAAGGGATGGGAAGAGAGAAAAATAGACCATTTGTATAATGCTGCCAAACTCCATAGAAGTTTGTATTGGTATCGGTACAAATTTGTCAGTGGTGGTAAATGGGAGGGAACATGCTCCAACTTAACAGAACCCTGCACTATCCTTATTGTATTATGTGTAACAACTAAGATTGCAGTCCTCTGCATATTCGGCTTGGATTAAGTCCCACTTTTCTGCACTGGTATTTAATTTCATGTAAAAACACACAGGATAAGATTATATGAAAAATAAATCTTCTAAAGTTGCATACTGAAAGTAAGAATTAACATTAAGGTGTGCCAATTTTGACATCCAAAATAGGATCCATAAATAGAAACCATAGAAAAGGTCAAAAAAGCTAACTCCCAATGTTTGTTTAATGTATTTTAAAGAGAGCTGAGTACATGAAATAAGCTTTAAAAATTCTATAAAGAAATTATATAAAGCATAAATATTTTACCAGTCTTCTATTCCGGGCTGCAGGTAAAGATGAGCATGGACTGGTCTCAGCCTCTGGATCACATGAATACACAACCGTTGGAACATCTACAAAGCAAATCAGCCTAGTTTGTCACTTAGCTTTGGGCTATACAGATATGCTTTAATAGGGCTTAACCAGTGTTGTAGAACTACTTGGTCACACATTCAGTCATGATTAAAATACTGATGTGTTGCTTCCACATTATGTATCTGAGGCAGTTGACACAATTAATTTTGTAAGGCTCCACCTAACACGTTTTCCACATACTCTTAAAACATGGAAAATATACACCCAGCAAACACCTGTTTGGGAACATATGCGGTACATACACAAAAACAAATCAGCAAACAATCCTAAGAGTTTTCCAGAATTCTTCAGGTCATTATTACACAGCACATTAAAGGAGAATAGTGGGGGAAAGGTATTAGAAAGCTGAGTATGATGGCTTTATGTGCTTTGTTCTGCTTTTTAAAATTATTGTTGTAATGAAGAGTGACAGATAGCAAAGGGAGGCCATTATTTGGAAAACTAAGAGTTGAAATGTTCAGAGTTGGAAAGAACATCTGTTCCAAAACTGTTTTCATAACCCATTGTTAACAATCAGCCAAGTAATTCAGTTAACATTAGCAAATTTTCTTTTCTGTCATCAGTTTCACTACTCTTTGTTCAAAATGCTGAATTCTACTGGCGGCCAGTTCTCAAAGAGCAATGACAATTTTCCTGTATTTTTGTCTAGTCCATCCACCACTAATAATCAGCATCCACTATGGCTGATGACTGTCTCCAATACGGAAAAAAGCCTGAAACAAGCAGGAAAAAGTAGTTTCTGCTTTGGGAGCGGCATGTGCACATGACAGATGCCTCAAAAGCGCACCAAGAGCACTCAAACCTGGAAGGGCTGGCTCAAAAAAAAAAGAGTGGTAAAAAGCCACTCCTGCTGGCAGCCACACTGGAGACCATGGTGATGTCCCAGGTTGGGACCAGGCGCATGTGGTTGCCATGGTCCTGTGCCGATTGGGGGCTGACCAGCCAGTGGATCCTCCAAGCTGCCAATCTGCGTGATCCCTGAGTCACCCACCACTCATGTTCACTGACTCTATAGTTTCAGCAGCAAGTTTCAGATTTCCCCTGCATTCACACCTCTACCTGTTGAATGGGGGTAATTGCAACACTCACTGTGAACTGAGACAGAGTGCTGAATATGTACAAAAGAGCACCGTAATCTACAATTCAGAATTTAAATGGCTAAAATTTAATACATGAATCCTACAAGTGAAATTGAGAGCAAGGTACCCAAGGGAAACTAACAAGTAGAGAGAATGGAAACACATGCAGGAATGTTAAACCCCAAATAACACCAAAGTATTACCTGCTACCTATTGCACTCCTTTTCTCTTACCTGTCTCACAATCTGATTGGGACATTTTATTAGAATCTGCATGGGCCACCAATCATCGTCAGCCATACGATCTAGAAACCACTGGAAAAAACAGACCATGTTCACACTTATCAGTATTCTTTATTAGTTGCAGTGGCCCTTTCAATGCTGCTCCAGTTAATGAATTCACTGTGTATGTGTTATTTACAAGTTGAGTATCCCTTATCCAAAATGCTTGGGTCCACAATTATTTTTTATTTTTTCAGATTTTGCAATATTTGCATATACATGAGCTATCTTGAAGATGGCAACTAAGTCTAAATATGAAGCTCGTTTATGTTTCATATTTATATGCATAGTCTGAAGGTAATTTTACACAATAACTTAAATATTTTTACATGAAATTAAGTTTATATACACTGAACCATCAGAAATAAAAGATGTCATTATTTTAGCCATCCATGAAAAAAGTTTTGGATTTTGGAGCATTTAGGGTTTCAGATTTTCAGATAAGGGATAGTCAACCTGTCTCTCTAAATAAAGAATGATCAAAAGCCTAAAAGCAATCAAGCAATTATTTATCCTTCTTGGAAGGAGTTGGAGAGAAAGGGAATCATGCCAGATTTTATAGTAGAACAAAAATAAATCAAGATATATCTTCCCTAATGGCATAAGCTGGGAGTAGGATTTCTGTTACACGTTCTTCACGGTACTCTACAATGAACAAATTGTTTTCATATGGAATTTTCTTGCTTTAAATGATGCTGTCTAATTCCAACATTTCGATACTAGATATGTTTTGCAGTGATTTTTGTGCCAAAGGATTTGTCTGATGTTAGTTAGGTTTATAATCGTCTACTCCAAGTTATGCAGAGTAGCCTGAGCCTGACTTGGCTCAGAAAACAATACTAACCACAGGAAACAAGAAAGGCATATTATTAGAATTATATTGATTTTAGGTATAACTGAAACATTATCCTAAGGGGGCAATATTCCTGAAACAGAAATATTACTGTAGCATCCTGTATGTTTGACGTTTTCAAGTATTTCTCATGCAGATGCATCAGCTGCTAAGTCTTACAGACACTTTGCCCCATCAGTATGTTTATCAAAACCAACTTTACTTTTAAGCTAAAAGCAAGTAAAGATAAAGATAGAGCCAAAACAGACTGCAGACGAGATATAATCCATTCTGAGATCACTTTAACTGTCCTGGCTCAGTGCTGTGGAATTTTGGGAACTGTAGCTTGTTGTGATATCAGAGCTCTCTAAGAAACAAAGCTAAATGTCTCACAAAACAATAGTTTCCAAAATTCCCTAGCAATGAGCCAGGGCAGTTAAAGTGGCATCAAGGTGGATTATTTCTGCAATCTGTTTTGGCTCATAGTCCCTTGACATTAATGTCTAGTTGTAACCGATTGTAGGGGGCGGTGCTCATCCCTGTTTCTAAGCTAAAGAGCCAGCGTTGTCCAAGGACTGCTATGGTGCTCTTGTGGCCAGCATGACTACACTGAACGCTGTTACCTTCCCACCGAAGTGGTACCTATTTATCTACAGTACTTGCATTTGCAACTGCTAGGCTGGCAGAAGCTGGGAACAGTTTTTAGATTGCTGTATAAAATTTAAAGTGCCTCTTTTGCAAAAATGGAAGCCAACAAGCTCTGAAGGAGTGGATATAATAATAATAATAATAATAATAATAATAATAATTTATTTATTTATATTTCCCGCCTCTCCCGATGGATCGAGGCGGGATTACAACCATAAAACAGCAGTTACATCACTCAAAAAATGCAATTTAAAACAATAAAAACATAATCTAAAATGCACAATTGCAGCCAGAAGTGGGATTTTTCTTAAATTCTTTATAAAAGATTGGGTGGGTAGGCCCTCTAGAAGAGATCCATCTTAATTGCCTTCTTGAAGGCATCTAAGGTGGTAATAAGATGGATCCCTTCTGGCAAGTTGTTCCATAACTTGGGAGCTATGGCTGTATATGCCCTATGGGAAGTTGATGTTAGCCTGGTCTTTGAATATTCCAATAGATTCTTCCCAGATGTTCTGAGAGTGCGAGGCGGATTATGTAGGGAGAGGCATTCCTTCAAGTAACTCAGGCCCAAGGCATGTAGGGCTTTAAATGTAATGACCAACACTTTGTATTGCGCCCAGAAGCTAATTGGCAGCCAATGAAGAGATTTCAGCACTGGTGTTATATGGTCTGACCTGGATGTTCCAGTGACCAGTCTGGCTGCCGCATTTTGAACCAACTGAAGCTTCTGAACTTGGTACAAAGGTAGCCCCATGTAGAGCACGTTGCAGAAATCTAAACGAGAGATTACCAGTGCATGTACCACTGTTTCAAGATCTTGTTGGTTCAGATAAGGATGCAATTGGTGTATCAACCGAAGCTGGTACCAAGCACTCCTGGCCATCACATACACTTGAGATGATAGCTGTAGAGATGAGTCCAGGAGTACTCCCAAACTGTGAACTTTGTCCTTTAGGGGAAGTGTGACCCCATCCAGGACTGGTTGAAAAATCTCTGTTCCCGGACCTGGGGTACCTATCACAAGTACCTCAGTTTTCCCTGGATTCAGCTTGAGCCTGTTTTCCCTCATCCAGCCCACTACTGGCCCTAGGCAGGCATTCAGAGAAGAGATGCCATCTTTAGTCATTGTAACAGTTGGACACATAGAGAGATAGATCTGGGTGTCATCAGCGTACTGATAACACGGCGCTCCATGTCTCTGGATGATCTCTCCTAGTGGCTTCATGTAAATGTTAAACAGCATGGGGGATAGAATGGCGCCCTGGAGGATGCCAGATGTTAGCTCTCTCTTAGAGGAGCAACTATCCCCCAGCCTCACCATCTGGAATCTGCCTGAGAAGTAGGAATGGAGCCACTGGAGTGCAGTGCCCCCAATACCTAACTCTCTCAGGCGTTCCAGAAGGATACCATGGTCAAGGGTATCGAAAGCCGCTGAGATGTCCAAGAGCACCAACAGGATCACACTTCCCTTGTCGATATTCAGACGGAGATCATCGACTAAGGTGACCATGGCAGTCTCAATTCCGTATCCCGCCCTGAAGCCAGTTTGAAATGGGCCCATCAGTTTCATCCAAGACAGCTTGGAGTTGGAAGGTGACTGCCCTCTCGATCACTTTGCCCAAGAATGGTAAAAGGGAGACCGGTCTATAGTTGTTTCTTATCAGGCAGTTTTTACTGCATCCCCTCCCTGAGCGGTCAGCCATGATGGGCAAGGATCGAGAGGGTACGTCGTCTTCCTTACACTTCCAAGGAGCTTGTCCACTTCATTGGTATTTACAAGCTCAAAATGGTCCAGTTTAATACAGTCCACGGCGTCATTGGATATCTCTCTTATTGTTTCTGTTATAATGCCGGCATCGAGATCAGCCCTTATCTGAGAGATTTTATCTGCAAAAAAATTGTTAAAAGCATCACAGCAGACCTTAATTGGTTCCAACAGAGGGTTCAGGGTGGGAGGCAGCTGGGTTAACTCTTTAAACACCCTGAACAGTTCTGCTGGACAAGACTCTGCAGACGCAATATGTGCAGCATAGAAAGAATTCTTTGCTGCATCTATTGCCACTTCGTAAGAATCCAATATGTTTCAATTCAATTAATTAAGGAATTCTACCTTCCTGAATTTATCATATTTATCCCAGTGTGGGATACTACACCATGGCTAACTACAATAAAGACAGAAGATGACACAATATAAGGAGACTTTGTCTACAAAAAGAAAGTCACTAAATGTCTTCCCTTTAATTAGCTAGAGCATAAATTTTACACTGTTCAAGTAACCCTCCTCCTATTAATCTACTACTACATTCTGTGATACTGACACATGTAACTCCAAAAAAATTATTTTACATATTTTGTCCCCCCCCCCCCAAACAGTCTCTTTTCTGTCTTACCTCACAAGCAGCTTGACTGTTGTTAAACTGCTTGGTTAACAGCTCAATCCACTGAAGCATTGTGGGCTAAAGAGAGCAGAAAATTTCAAGTGAAGCGTAAAGTTGTTAGCATTTGAGCTTTAAAGAAGAGACAGAGCAAAAGCAACCATACAAAAACAGTACTCTTCCATTCTATCCCCAAACTGTTAGTGATGTAGCTTTTGATTTAGTAAAATGGGTTCTATTACGTAGTTGAACTGTCCGGGGTTAAGTGGCACAGATAGCACTGAGTACTGCCCCTAGTTTACTTACAAAATAGTGCAGTCTGAGTCTGAGTGTGTGTGTGTGTGTGCGCGCGCATATTAATTTATAGGAAGTCAGAAGTACAGAATACTTTTACTCAGGTTACAGAAGATGCATTTAACAAATACACTTGGCTATACCAGTTCACAGTGTTCTACAAAACACTAGTTCAATGGATTCTTCATTTGGAACATGGAACAACACACAGTGTCAAGGGAATTGAAATGTTGGCAATAATTTAGAGAATACAGAATTAAAATAATGAAAATCACCCCAGAAAACATGGCAATTTGAGAAAAGGAGCTCTATCATAAGTGGAAAGGCAGGGATGAAGTAGTGAAGAACCCTGAGGTCACAGATACTAAGAGAAGTACTCTATCATGTGCCTTTTTTGGAGATTGGGGGAACATAAGCCATTATTGAATGACTCCTCACACTAAACTGGGAACTGCAACTTCATTGTAAACTTTGTTTTGCTTCTCCTTCTGGAAAAAAAAAGTATTTTAAGAAATGTTGTAAATGCAACCGAGTGTTTTATGCAGATGCAAAACAACATACCTTTTCTTTTGAATGAATAAATGTTTCCAGGACAAAAGAAGTGCTTAGCTGTAAGACAATAATTGAAAGTCACCATGTATCCAGAACACACACCAAAATATCAGTTCTTTTAAAAAATGTTAAAATTATTTTTACCTTGGCTGTCATTAGAGAAACTGCCTTAGGATCTGGTAATGTGCTGGGGATGCTACTACACAACTGCCACATGAACCTACAGCCAGATACTTAGAGTTACTTAGAATTATTTTTTTTAAAAATCTGAATAACGCTCTTAAAAAGAAAATTCAGTCTAAGATTAAATAAAAACAATCCTTACCCAAAATATGTATGCTCAAAAATATTCTTGTCCTGAAGAAACTGCATGTTATCATGCCATATCCACTGAAGAGAAAAATGGAAAATCAATGCTGTTTACTCTTCTTTTGGAATGCTATAAAAACTGAAGTGGGGAGGGGAACTACAGCTACTGCTTTGCAACATTGAGAAACGCTTTAAATTTATCGGTTGATTCAAAGTTAACTGCTAAGTAGGTGAGTGGAAAGTTCCATAATAAGTTAATGATCTAGGTTCAAATCCTTGGTCATTTCTGAAGCTCCTATTAGGTCAGATACTCTCAACTTAATTTGTGGAAGGACGACTCTCAGAGAAAAGAATTTTTTTCTTATTAATCTCAAACAGTGAATCTCAAATTCACGTTAGCCCATTTTCACCTTCCAAATCATTCACTGCTACCTGCATATTACTCGTGCATTCTCAATTTCAGAAATAAAACTCACAGGCTTAGATCCTAAGATATGTTACCTTAAGAAAGCTTGGCATTAGTCCACCTCCCATGCCCTTCCCTCAATCTTCAGGAGGGGCTCACACACTCTGGAAAAGTTTTTGGGGGTTGGCAGAAAGAGAGGAAAGGACAGGAAACTTTTCTTGCCACAGCTCACAAAGTTTTTTTTTAATCAGTGCAATGATAAAAATAATTACACCCTTATGCTGTTGTTTAAAATACCCCCATACATACCTCTAACAATTCCGATGAGACATCAAATTTGTAGTCTCTACCATTTTCTTCTTCTGGTTCCATCCGTTTATAAAACAGCATGTATGCACTATGTGTCTGAAAGAAACAAGCAAACCAAACTCACATACCAACATCATTATTTCAAAACAGAGAGAGGGAGGAAATGAGAGACATTTCCTTTGGATAGTGAAAGACAAAATGAAGTACCTTTTCAAAGGAGAAATCCATAAATTTATCAGTGACAGAATCATATGTTTTGGTCTGGCAAAAAAAGAAAAAAAAGATGCACTGTTTATATTGCTACTACTACAAGAACAACCCTAATGTATTCCCACCTACTGGAACAAAAGTAGTTTCATTCTTCTTCCCAGGGTTATGCTTAATTTTCCAGCAGTAAAACACACACTGAGGGGCAAAATAGACAGCCCCAAAGGAGCAGCATCACGGTGTCCCTTTGATCACCAGATCAGGGCTACGGCAACTGCACACTGCAGCCCCAAATCCAGGGTTTTCCTGGCTCACAAAGAAACGGCAGAAAGCCGCTCCTGTCAGGAAAAAGCCAGCTTTGCTGCTGCAGCTTTTCAACATTTCTGCAGCATGGCGAATGTAAATGCCGTGCCATGAAGTTGCTGCATGTGCGGTCAGCCGTGCAGTTTCTTGGCGGCGTCAGAGTGTGTAGCGTCTAAACACCATGCTCGGATGCTGCCCCTACACTGATCCAAAGCGGCAGTCTTCCTTGCCCCTAAGTGTTGTAATTCAGTATTACATAAGAACAACGAAGTCAACAAGTCAAGAAAGTAACTTTTTAAAACTCTTTTTGCAACTTCTATTTGAGTAAAAAAATGAATTGACTGATGAGTCCAGGCCAGGCCAGGTATATTATAATTGCAAACTAATCCTGATACATATATTGAAAATGAGGTATTAGATCATGAAAAGTTGGTACCCTTTTAAGCATTATTATAAAATAGATACGGATTCAACTCACTGTCATTTCTCCACCAAAACACTCAGAAGCCAGTTGAGCAGAATCAAATGGTTTTACTTCAGCATCATTAAAAAGATACCTAGGGAACACAAAATGGAATACTGTTGTTAGACTTACAGTACACCAAAATTTTTCACTGCACTGTAGATTATGAGGATGCTATCCAGCAGAGTCCTTGACTATGCTGTAAAATTGAAATGAACAAACAATATGAGCAAACCAAGTTAAGTATCCATCTCCTAAGATGCCACATTTTAGCCAAACTCTATGAACACCATGATAAATCAGATATTTATCATATGAACCGATAACTAATTCTTAAAAAATGTAAGCAGTTTTATTTTGAAAACAGAAATAAAACCCATTCATTCTATGGTTGGATTCAAATGTGAACACCAAACCCTTTATCATTCAGAATGCTCTCAGTCTTCCCTTTTTGAAGGCACACTTCCTCTTTCACTACATTTTCCACTATGTAGAGTATTTGCTGGTATATTTGGATTAGAAAACTGATTAGTACTGATTTACAGTATTTAAAAAATTCAAAGTTTTTACTCACCACTTATTGTTTTTGTAAGCATGAGGATTCACAATATCTCGGATAAAACTGTAGTAGTGCCCCCCATCTGCCGTTCCTGTGTGGACGGTTACACCTATCAAATCGTATTCATAACTTCTGGTATCCTTTGAACCACTGCCATCATCCTTGAAGCCTTAAATAATGCATTATAACATTTAGCAACTCATTCTTTCAATTTTTAAAACAGTGTTGATCTACATCATATTTTGGAAGATGAAGAAAGAAAATATATTACGTTACTGAAACACTGTACAAAAACTCCACAAACAGCCCATCCTCAACCTGTGACATTAGGTACAGTTAAGTTTTTGGATGGATATTGACCAAGCAGGTTTTGTTTGTTCATGATGGAGGACTCCTGCACATACAAATAGTAAGCACAGGTTGATAAGAGGTGAATGCTATATTAGGTGGAAAATCTGTGAAAGTACTAGATACATGTACAGTTG
The DNA here is from genome assembly GCF_019175285.1 of Sceloporus undulatus. NCBI lineage: Eukaryota > Metazoa > Chordata > Lepidosauria > Squamata > Phrynosomatidae > Sceloporus > Sceloporus undulatus. Next base: position 10,261,494 of record NC_056522.1, on the reverse strand, counting down.
CCCCTCCTTTTTTGTGGGGATCCGTGCCAGGCCCCCCCTCGCAAAATAGAGGTTCCACTTATATTCAAGCCCCATTGGGGGCAGGGGTGCATGCGCACGTGCTACGGGGACAAGCCCCATTCATTCCCTTTCCGAGGGACGCAAGTTCGAACACCGCGAGAATGCAGGGAGGACTGTAGTATTTAATATCTGATATTACAGGTTTTAATGCCCCAGGCAGTAGATTAAGAATTTTTTACTTTTGTAAAAATGATACTTTGAAGAGGACTAAACCAAGGACATTTTAAAATCACTCCAGCTTTTCTAGTGCTCACTGGATCCCCTCTCAAATGTTACCCTCCCCCCCCCTTTTTTTTTTTTTTTTACAATACAGCATACATACACCTCACAAGGTAGATGGCAATTGGTTTTGTCTCTAAAGGATGCCTGACAAAAGCTTGGAGCTCTACAAATATGTGACAAGAAACAAATGATTTTTCAGGGCAAGCCGTAGGACATTCACCCAGTCCTACTAAGAACCATGTTACGTATAAATATTTAAGTACTACCAGCAAGATTTACATGTTCTAATTTTACTAAATCTAATTCATACATTGAAATATTTACTATTTCAGATTGGTTGGCAGAAAACTGTGAGAAAATAAATTAAATACCTTCCTTCCTGTCACTCTTTCCCATCAGAAAATCTTCAGTGTATGGTGTCATGTCCAAGCGCAAGGGAAATGAGAAGTGTGTGTTGACCTTCTCTTTCATCATAGTGACCATGTTAAAAGTATACCTCATCGTATTGAAGCTTAAGATGCGAGGCAATTTCTTAAAACATGCCCTGTAGATGAAACAATGCAACAATTGTTTTTGGAATGGCTTTTTAAAAAATAAGCAATGGAGACAAACATTTTTCCCCAAAAAACGAAAGTATTACTCATTTAGATAGCAGTCGATAAAATAAAATCTCAAATTTATATTAAAATCCGTCTACAATAAAATGCAGAAACATAAAACAATTTTTAAAAATAAATAATTTAAAAAGCATTGCAAAAACCCAATAGAAAAGGAGAGCAGCCAGAACCATTACAATTCAGGGAAGGCCCGTATAAATAAATACATTTTCAATAAACTGTCACAGAATTTCTGTCTCTTAACTACATGGGGAAAAGTGTTGTAAAGGTGGATGCTAACACACAGAAGGTCTGCTTTAAATATGTTTCCTGAGAGCATTACATTGTTAACAGAACAACTGATAAGGTCTCCAAAGACAGTCAGGGTGTGGGTCTGCGAGACAGTAGTCTGTCAGATATTCTGGTCCCAAGATTTTAAAGAGGCTGATATATCAAAGGCCTAATATCAAGGGTGCTTCCAGCCTAAATGCCCTAAAGACATCAGATCCCCTCTGGGAAGCTGAGCAAGGTTAGCCCTGGTTAGCACTTGGATGGGACACTACCAAAAATACCAGGTGTTGTAGGCTGTATTTCAGAGAAAGGAACAGACAAAATCACCTCGAGGTATTCCTAGCCGAAGAAAAACCCATTAAAATTTTCATAAGGTAACCATAAGTCAACATGGGGCCTTGATGGAATATACACAGAGATACATCAAAAGAAATCTCCAAACATGGCTCAGTATCTAATAGGAAGTCCATATAGATTTGTCCCTGACATCTATGCTTGTCTTTAGTGTTATGTTTTAGTAAAATTATGTAAGATAAAGCTTCCTCAAAAGCTGTCGGTACACATGTAGTCTGAATTCAAATTGCAGGTGTTGATAGTTAAAACCCTAAAAGACCTGGGACCTTTATCCTTGAAGCATTGCCTCTCCCCAGAGATCTGCTAGAAGTCCTTCCCTGTCACCCATCACTGGAAGAAATATATTGCAGGAAAACACAAGAGAGGGCCTTTTCTGCTGTGGTATAACAATGCTTTTTATTAAAGCTTAATTAAAGCTTTCTTCAAAGTGTAAAGATTCATGATTTTAAAGAATTTTACAATTAACATTTTAACTGGTTTTAATTTAATACTTATTATTTTAGTCTGTTTAAATTATTCTTACTGCCTCCCTGAGATCCCAAGATATGGAAAAAAAGGTATGAATCTTACTTCATATTAAATTAATGGTTGTCTATGAATGATACCTTTTTTCAGCCCGCACTTTCTTCCCACAGTGAGAGCAAGTATACATGTTGTCACCTTCCAGGGTATCTTTAATAGTAACTTCATCAAGGGATTCCTATATACCACAGAAAACAGAAATGACAGTATCAACATCTATTAGAGAACAAGAACACACATTTTTAACTAAGAAATAAAAGATGGCGATTAAAGTGTGAGAATTCAGGCTGCATAAGGGCTTTGGTTTCCTGCTGAGCAAATAAATCACTGCTTCCCATTCCTACATTTCTTCTTCTTTCCCAAACTTAATTGTTCCCTTGCTCCATAAACCTAATGTTTGACCTAAGTTCCAAAACTCTGACTCTCTCCCATTTTCTTTTCCAAGCTGTTCTCACAAAGAAATCACCCAGATTGGTCTAAGACAGCCAAGTGACACATTTCCTCCAATTCTGATAGGTCTTCTTCTGAGACAGCAGAGATTCCCATTTTACTGAATGTCATAAAATGGAGAGGCACCCACTCTAACAAATTCTAACAACCCTAATGTGCAATCTGGAAAGTTAGGTGAAATCACTATAAAAATAGTGAATTAAAAGCTCAATGAGTTAATCAATAAACTGCTTTCAAGCTCTGTTCATATGTTCATTCAATCAAGGGATGCAATGGTGTTGTCATGAACTACTTACATAAATATTCTTCATGTCTGCTACTTGGCATCTCACTGTGTAAAATTCTTCAGCAGTCTGGCTGACATGTTCACAGTCCTAAACAGCAGATGCAAAAACAAAACAAAACAAAGGAAGAAGAAAAAGAAACACAAAGTAACAGGAATCAATTGATTATCCCACTACTAACCAAAGAAATAGGGCAGCTTGGAGGATTTGAGTGGGGAAAGTATTATCAACTCACCAAGGAAACAACATTGTTTGTGATAACACCTCCAAATAAGCTTTTCACTGTATTTTTCTGTGGATGAATGAATTTATTTTAATCAATGTAAGAAAAGGACCTAAAGTATTTTTAAATATATATATATATATATATATATAGATTTATATTACTATAAACTTACCAGTTCTGGAGACATTTCTTCAATTTTTGTTATTAGATCCGTAAAAAATTCTGTCATGTCTTTCTGTTCACCAGTATTAAGTGGCTGCTTATCCATGGTGTACGTTTTGCAGAATGGCCTTGGGTTGTATGCTTTGCATTCACTTTCCTTTATATAAAAAACACAGGCCGACAGACAGAATCAGGCAAAAGAAGCAATTAATTTTTAAAATGTATATTCAAGAATAATCTTTTTTACAGATTGTGGAATCTGACACTACCATTTGCCTCGCTGTTAAGGGCTTCAAGACAGCCAGTGTGATGCAGTGGTTTAAAAAGACTACAACTCTGGAGACCACGGTTCAAATCCCTGCTCAGCCATGGAAACCTTGGGCAAATCACACTCTCTCAGCCTTGGGGAAAGGCAAACCTCCTCTGACCAAAACTTGCCCAATTTTTGCCAAGAAAACCCCATGATAGGGTCACTATAAGTCTGAAACAACTGGAAGGCATACAACAGACATAAAGGTATCAAAATGGTTACAAGAGCTGATGAACTTCCTTAGAAATAAAGGGGGTAATATAAGTTTTTCAGCTCTATAAATGAAAAAATAATATTTCATTAAGAAGTAGGGCAAGATGTCCCCCTTCTATAATTTTAAGTTGTGAGGGCACCATAGCATTTGAAGTCTCTTTGAACTCAAACTGGGAGTCAACATGAGTCAACAGTGTGATGCCGCAGCTAACAAGGCCAATGCGATTTTAGGCTACATCAATAGAAGTATAGTTCTAGATCAAGGGAAGTAATAGTGCCACTCTATTCTGCTCTGGTCAGGCCACACCTGGAATATTGTGTCCAGTTCTGGGCACCACAATTTAAAAAGGATGAGGAGAAACTGGAGCATGTCCAAAGGAGGCTCCTCCCTCCATAACTGTCATCCTGCGAGGGAGTGAATAGGCTGGCCCAGCTCCACCAGGGCTAGCCTTAAGAAGAAGAGCCCTCTCTCTAGTCCATCTGCCTTGGTCCAGGCATCAGAGGGAGAGAAGAACCACTGGACTTCATCCCCTTCCCCACCACCATTCCCTTCTCCTTTTGTGTTGTGTCTTTTAGATTGTAAGCCTGAGGGCAGGGAACCATCTTATTAAAAATAATAATTGTAAGCCGTTCTGAGATCCATTAGGGCTGAAGGGCGGGGTATTAATAATAATAATAATAATAATAATAATAATAACAACAACAACAACTAAAACAGTGAAGGGTATGGAATCCATGCCCTATGAGGAACGACTTAGGGAGCTAGGGATGTTTAGCCTGGAGAACAGAAGGTTAAGAGGCGATATGATAGCCCTGTTTAAATACTTGAAGGGAAGTCACACTGAGGAGGGAGCTAGCTGTTGCTCCAGAGACTAGGACCCGGAGCAATGGATGCAAGCTACAGGAAAAGAGATTCCACCTCAACATTAGGAGGAACTTCCTGACAGTAAGGGCTGTTTGACAGTGGAACAAACTCTCCTTCCTTAGAGGTCTTTAAACAGAGACTGGATGGCCATCTGTCTGGGATGCTTTGATCGAGATTTCCTGCATGGCAGGGGGTTGGACTGGATGGCCCTTGCAGTGTCTTCCAACTCTATGATTCTATGAGTCTACAATTTGCCAGCACTGAAAAAGTTAAGCCTACTCAGGCTTAGGATTTAATACTTCTTACTTTCTTCTCTTCCTGGCCTGAAATCAAGGGACACCTTGGCTGAGCTGGACTGAATGAAAAAAGCAGACCACATAAGGAATCCACTACCATTCATTACACAGAAAGGTATCATCTGGCCAGTCCTTGAATTTTTATCCTAGAACCTGCTACCTAAAGTGCACTGTTTTGCCCCACTAGAAGATGACAGTGGAGGGGCCATAGGCCATTTTTCACCCAGGGCACTCTTGCTATCTGCGGGGGATCCATTTTGGAACCCCCCCCCCCACAGATAGTAAAAAACGTGGGACCTTAAACCATTTAGAAAGCCAGGGTTTGCTGCCCGCGGAAGCTCAAACCGCGAATGTTAAGCCCACACTTGGCACGGGCACACAGTACTAGCCGTTCCAGCACTACTGGAAATGATGTCATGACACTTCCACTGCCTGTATGTTCATGTTTACTGACAGTTATTAAGGTGCTCACACAGAATGAATGCATGCATTTCCACAAGAACATTCCAAACCTACCATTAAGTGTGTAAACATTTTTTGAAGTTCCAACAGGGTGGTCTTGTGCTTCATGTCTTCAGAATACTTTAGAAACAGAAGATGGGAGATAGTACAAAAAGGAGGTTACAGGTATTTCATTTTGTGAAATCTGTATGTCGCAAATTAAATATGCAATTGGGAAAACTCAGGATTATAGTACTTCACAGTGTATTTAGATTAAAATATTTCCAGGTAAGTAAACTTAAAACGTGTGGTGGACCAAAAACATAATTAGCAAATGAATTATCTCAAAACAGGAACAGTGAAAAATTAAACTGGAAACTTCAAAATGGGATATTGGGAATTTAATGTGAAGGCCCATTCTTGTGTGCAAGGAAGAAGCAAGCAAGCGTCATATGATCTAAATCTCTTTTCCTTACACTATAGACCCCAATTTGTTGTTGTTGTTGCTTTAATTTATTTTAAATGGTTTCAAATTTTATGATGATTTAATTGCTTTTCTGCTTTTGACCACTTTTTTGAGACCAATTTAATTGCCCTGGCTCAGTGCTAGGGAATTCTGGGAACTGTAGTTTATTGTGGCACCAGAGCAATCTAACAGAGAAGGCTCAATGCCTCACAAAACTACAGTTCCCAGAATTCCTTAGCATTGAGCCAGGGCAATTAGTGGTCTCAAGATGGATTATTTCTGCAGTTTGTTTTGGCCGTAACTTTCAAAAACATTTTCATTTTGACTAACAATGATTTAGTACCACTGAGGTCAGTACCATCCTTATATTACTGCATTTAAATGGAAAGACTGTAAAATAGAAATCTGTTACATGGACATGTGAAGCTGCCTTATATCAACACTTAGCTCATCTAGCTAAGTAATGTCTACTCTGACTGGCTACAACACTCCAAAGTTTCAGGAAAACAGATGTCTTTATTAGTTTTAATAATAATAATAATAATAATAATAATAAAATGTATTTGTATTTTCCCGTCTCTCCCAGGTGGATCGAGGTGGGATTAAAACCCAACAGTAACAATAAAATACAAGAATAAAACATATAATTTCAAACATTAAAACAGTTAAAAAGAGTGCAGTCAACATTTATAAGATAAAATGTTCTGATCCTAGATAGAAGAGTGAATTATGTTGTTACAGAAGATTGGGTGGATAGGCTTGGTGGAAGAGATCTGTCTTAACTGCCCTCCTGAAACACTTCAAGGAGGTAATAAGACGGATCTCTTCCGGGAGGTTGTTCCATAGTTTAGGAGCCAATGAGGTAAAGGTTCTTTGGGAAGTTGAGACCAGTCTGGTTGGATGTGCTTCCAGCAGATTTTTCCCGGAGGTTCTGAGAGTGTGGGGCGGATTATGCAGGGAGAGGCGTTCCTTTAAGTAATTCGAGGCCGAGCCATGTACGGCTGTATAGGTGATAACCAACACCTCGTATTGCGCCCAGAAGCTAATAGGTAGCCAATGAAGATCTTTCAAAATAGGTGTTATATGGTCAATTTTCAAAGAACCAGTGACCAATCTGGCTGCCGCGTTTTGTACTAATTGAAGCTTCTGAACTTGGTACAAGGTTAGCCCCATGTAGAGTGCATTACTGAAATCAAGGTGAGCGGTCACCAGTGCAAGTACCACTGCTTCAAGGTCCTTTCGGTCCAGCTAGGGACGCAGTTGGCGTATCAACCAAAGTTAGTACCAAGCACTCCTGGTTGTCGCATCTACTTGAGATGGCAATTGTAGCGATGAGTCCAGGAGTACTCTCAAACTGCGGACTTTGTCTTTTAGAGGAAGTGTGACCCCATCCAGGACAGGTTGACTAATTTCCTTCCCAGGACCTAGGGAACCTATCGCTAGTACCTCCGTTTCCTCTGGATTCAAGCTGAGTTTGTTTTCCCTCATCCAGCCAATTACTGACCCGAGACAGGCATCCAGAGGAGAGATGACATCCCTAGTTACTGCAACAGTTATTTTATAGAGCATTTTTCATGGAGAATATATGGTTGCTTAGGATGTTTACTCACTAGAGCCATCTGATTTTTTTTAAACCACATTTAACACACTATTTAAAATTTGCTCAAAAAATGAGCCGCTTTTGAGTCCAATTTGGGAGAAAGACAGCAAAATAAATAAATAAAAACAGAAAAGTCTTACCTTTGCAGTAAAGATGGCTTGCCTGGCTTCTGGAATCATATACAACTGTTGAATAGTTGATGCTAAGTAACAAGTTGCTCCAAGATTGGTTAGACCCACAAACCTGCATTCAGCTCTGACATCATCGTGAGGCCAATAATCCCACTTGTAAGGTGCATGGGAAGCTGAAAAATATGACAATGATATTTTTATTTCTTAATGTACGGTAGTTTGCAACTAAGCATTTGCTTAAACCTCTAGGGTGTTAAAGAAAAATAATAATAAAGGAGGTTCCTTTTCTCTCCTTCCAGAAGGGAGAAAAGAACAGATCACCAATGCTGCATTTTCAACTGTGTTCTAAAGCTTTCTGGTAATTGCCTCTCCAAATTCTAGGAATCCATAAGAGAAGAGCTTGCATGCACTGCTGCTACAACTCAGACTGTTTAGGTTGTATGAAGCAGTATATACAGTAAATGAAGCTGCTATCTACTTTTTAAAAGGAAACAAGACAGCTCTCTAAAGGCAGTGCCTGATGGTTATGGCCTGCTTGTTTTCTAGAAATTAACAAAAATCTTCCACAGCTCTAGCACAATCTACTATGACTACTATACATGATGGTTTAATTCAAAGATATAGCTGTGTTAGTTTGGGGAATAAGAATGCAAAGGGATCTTGTAGCACTTTTGAGAATGAAAGAAAGTAGCTGGTAGCATGAGCTTTCTTCTGAGGAAGTAGACTGAAGTCTCATGCTACCAGTTTCTTTCAGTTAGTCTCAAAAGTGCTACAAAATCCCTTTGCACTCTATTACATATGATGGTATTGTTCAATTTTCTGCAAGAGAAAACAAGCTTTGGCAAACACATGACACTTCCATTTCCTTAACTGTAATACAGTGATGTATTAAACCAAATGTATTTTCATGCTGATTTACTTCTGTCAATTTAAAACTCATTTCTTAGGATGAGTAAGTGGCCCTCTGACACAACAAAGTCTTGTCAAGATATTTATGGAACTTCAGGTGAATGCAAAGGACCACAAAAATGACAAATGTTTTATCAAAGCATGTCCAGAAAATGGTTAAAAGCAAATTAAGGGGCAAAACAGATGGCCCTGAAGTGGAGGCTTGACGCTGCCCCTTTCAACACCAGATCGGGGCCGTGGCAACCGCACACCACGGCCCCAATCCGGCATTTTGCTGGCTCTAAAAGAAAAGGCAAAATGCCACTCCATTTAGAGCCAGCAAAAAGGTGCCCTTGCTGCTGTGGTGGCACTTTTTGGCGGTCCTTTCAGCGTGTGCCGTATAAATGCCACACCAAAGGAGCGCTGTGACATGGGTTTGGAGGTGGCATCAGGGTGTGCACTGTCCAAACGCCATGCCCCCATGTTGTCCCCACACTGGCACCCAGTCTGTACAGCCCATTCAGGGGTGACTCTGTGCCGCCCTGGAAACGCTGGACTGGGGACGCCATAAGGGCCGTGGCATGGCCCTTGTGCGCAGCGCCATTTGGATGCTGCACATGACAGATGTCATCGTGGTGTGCATCATCTGAACAGGAGTATGCCAAGATGGCACCTGGGAGGCGAACTAGGGTTTCTGAGTGTCTAAACGCTCAGCCCTTATCTAGCCCTAGTCCGTGTACAGGCTGGCCGGTCTGTACAACCCCTAAGTCATCTAAATGTTACTCTCAGGTGAAGTACTATACCAACACCTGCTTGTTAAGCTTATTCAAAGTAGGATAAACTTTTAGTGAAGGGTAAGCAAAAGGGAACCATAACATTTTATTAATTAACTTTTCAAAATTCTAAGGAAAGCAAAAACAAACAAAAAAACACTAGAAGCCATCATCACTCAAAAATGTTTTAACAATCACCAGAATCTTCTTACATTGCATATGTTGTGCCATAACCCAATTGTGGAGCAGCCTGTAGTTCTCTACAGAACCCTTTACCATTTCAACCAACAAATCATAAGCAGCAGCCCTTGAAGAATGTGACTTGCATTTTGGCTGTTGTCTATCTTTTAGACTTGGCAACAAGAATAGAAGATTAAAGATATCTCTCAGAAATTCCTGTAAAACAAAGAAAGTAGATCAACTTCATACCAACTTCAGTGCTCTGAGGTGCTCTACCATGAAATGTATTCCACTTAAAGTTCCAATAAAATCCAATGGACTTAAGTGGACAATCTCCCTTGAATAAGTCTAATTTTCTTAAGGTTACATTCAAAATTCAGCAATTTAAATAAGACATCCAGTTGAGTGATGGACTCTGGGAGATTATACAGTAGTTCAAATCCCCATTCAGTCACTGCAATCTAATGGGTGACGGACAAATCACACTTTTCCAGCCTAAAATGAAGGCAATGGCAAACCTTCTCTGAATAAACCTTGCCCAGAAAACCCTAGGAAAGGGTTGCCATAAGTCAGAGTTCACTTCAAGACATATAACAACAACAACTAGTGTATAACTTTGAATCATGAGAAACCTTTTGTGTAAGATTCTGGAACACAGAAAAATACACCCCAAACAAATGACTTTATATATAAACCCACCTTTTGCCTTAAATAGGGAAAATCCTGCTCATAGGCAACATCATGTTACATGTGTGTACTTGAAACTCAGACTACACCTTGTTGTAAAGAGGATTTTCCACTGGACAAATATTTGAACCAGGAACTTTATTTTCACTTGTTACACATTTTAAAAATACAGTTGCCCCTCTGTTTTCACAGACTTGGAGTCTGCGCCCCTTGGAAATATGTGAGGGGCAAATGGAGGGCTACACAATGGGGCGTGTGCCCAGGGCACGTGTGCAGTAGCGCACACAAGAGTGCACCACTACTGAAGTTAATAGGGAGTCCAATATCAGTGATTTTCCGTTTTTGCGGGGGGGGGGGGGGTCTGGAAAGGATCCCCTGCAAAAATGGAGGGGGGACTGTATTGCTTCTAAGGCTTAAATTTATTTTACCTAACCTTAAGATGTTGAAGAAATATTAAGAGAATATATCTTTTATCCACAGACAGGTGTACTGTCACATGTATGCATTTTAAAAAGGAAAAGAACATGTGTATTTGCATATACTCTAAAAGCAGAAGAAGTGATACTGCGAGAAATTAAAATATGAAAGACCACTCAGTAGTCATATTCTCTTTAGCCCCATTAAATATTTACCTGTCCTTCTCTGGAAAATTTAAAAGGTGGCTTGTGTTTGACGACACTTGTTGCCAGTCGCAAGAGACCTGTAAGACCATCATCTTCTATATTACCATCCTGATGGTCAAGAATTTCTCTGCTACAAAACACAAGTAGATTATCTGTTGACTAAGAATATTCTCTTAATAAAAACTTGTAAAGCAGGCATTCTAAGTGAATGATCTTAGCTTACCTTCTAATACAATCAGCCAAATGTCTTGCTAAGGCATCTAAATCAAGCAATGTTGTCTAAGGTTAAAAAAGAAAAGAAAATATAAATAGGAAACAATTATAAAGGCATTAGCTGCACTGGACAATGTTAACTCAGTAAGAAAACAGTATATAGGTACAGTATTTATAATCGTAACTGATATGTCCAATAAATATGTACAACTTTAGTATCACTTCTACACATACAAGCAGGGATTCAGCCTGGGTTGGATGGGGATAGACTACCCTTGAAATCTCAAGTTTGTAGCTTAGGCATACTCCTGGGCTCAAATCTGAGCCTGGATCCCCAGGTTTCAGTGGTTACTAGCAGTGTGTTTGAACAGTTGGTTATGGTGACACATGCCTTGACTACATCCCATTAGGGTTATTGTAACACATTCTATATGGGGCTGCCTTTGGAAAGTGTTTGGAAACTTCAGCGAGTATGAAACAATGCAACCAGCCTAACAATACCGTGCTTTTGCTAATGGCAGCAGTTCTGTCAGCAGAAAAACAGAATTGGACACCACCACCCCTCAACATATCAATGCCGTACATATCTCAAGCATTTTAAAAATTCATCTCAGCTAGTAAAGCAATCTGCCCTCCAAAGAAAGCAAAATGCTTTTTAAGGAAAGCTCCCCTGGCTCACAAAACAACAGAAGCATTTTTCCTGTACCACACTTCCAGCTGCTTCATATTTGTGATTTTCTAAGGTGGTAGTTAGATTAAGTCTGTTGCAAGCAAAACAACAGAAGAATCTTCTGCAAACCTAAAGACTTGTATGTTTTACTTAACACATATTTTCATGGTCTCCAGCTGAATGGAGTCAACAAAATTTGAACTGATAAAACTTCTGAGTCTTTAATATGCCAAACACTCTTTGTTGCCAACACAGCTGTGGATATTTTTGAAATTCTGTAGCAATTATATTTATTGAAATGTATGTACAGCTGACATTTTACAACATTTTGGGTCATGATACACCCCTCTATTAAACTGTTTATGGTCTCAGTTCCTGTAAGTTCCTGTTTTCTGCCTTAAAATGAAAAGCACTCTTCATAAGATAATTATTAAAATCCCATTGAGAGATCAGGATCTCTTTTAAAAAGCAGAGAGTTATGTGCCACAATTAGCAGAAAGACAGCAGTAACTGAGCACCAAGCATTTAGGAAAATTCAAAATTTTCAGGAATTTCCATCCCCGTTATCTCTTAAGTGATTTTATTATTTGCTTTAAATTAATGTTTTAAATGGTCTTAATTATGCTGATAGTTAATACTATTTTAATCACAACTTTGTATGTTTTTAGTCACATATATTTTTATTCATGATTTTCTCTATTTTGTAAGTCACCTTGAATCACAGCTAAATAAAGTGATGGCTGAATGGATGGATGGGTGAAAGAGGACCTAATAATACTTTTGGATCATGTCAATTTACTTAATAGTGATCAGTTCACCCAGCATATTTCAATATGATATTCTTAGGAGCATGCAGCTCGGAAGGCTGATCACATTCTGAAAAATGCAATTTGATTTCACCATGTTTTCCATGTATTATCGTTTTAAAAATATGGCACAAATATGTTATCAGTTGCTGGCATTTTGGGGGGAAATGGCAGTCTACCGCATTTATAACTTGAGAGGCACTGCTGTAAACTAAATGATCGATGAAATAACAGTTTCTTGGAAAAGGCACTACAATATATGGCAAAAACTTATCCAGAGCCTCAAATTAGGGATGCCATAAGCCGGTGGCCCCCGTGACAAACCCGCTTTTGGGGGGCCGGTCACGGTCCGGTTTGGCCCCCTGCCCCCGGCTTGGGGCCCGCGCGGCGCGAACCCACCTTCCCCTGCCTCCCCGCGTGGCTGCGCCACCCACTTCCTCCTCCTCCTCCGTTCGGAAGCAAAGGAGGAGGCAGTGCGTGGGGGGAGGGTGGCGGGGAGGTGGGGAGGAGGCGCGGGTGTGCGCAGGAGGCGCACCTCCTTCTCCTCCGTTCCAAGCCTCCCTTCCTTTCTCCCTCCTTCCTCCTTCCTCCTTCCTCCCTCCTCTGGCTCCCAGCCCAGGCCCAAGTGGAGGAGGAAGCAGAGGTGCCTGCCTGGTTTGGTGCTCCCTGTGCGCGCGCACCAAGGCAGCAGCCACTGGCAGGCAGCCACCCACCGCCTCCTCCGCCTGGCGCGCCTCCGCGCTGGGCACTTCCTTGGGCCTGGGAGGCGGAGGCAGAGGAGGAGGCTGAGGCGGAGGTGGCTGGCTGCCTGCCTCCTGCCTTGGCGCGCGGGCGGGGGGAGCGTGCCAAAGCAGCCACCCACCTCCTTCTCCACTTGGGCCTGGGCTGGGAGGCAGAGGAGGAGGAAGGAGGGAGGAAGGAAGGAGGGAAGAAGGAAGGGAGGAGGAGGAGGGAGGGAGGGAGGAAGGAAGGAAGGAAGGAAGGAGGAAGGAAAGAAGGAGGAAGGAGGAAAGGGGAGGAAGGAGGGAAGAAGGAAGGGAGGAGGAGGAGGTAGGACAGAAGGAGGAAGGGGGAGGAAGGAAGGAAGGAGGGAGGAAGGAAGGGAGGAGGAGGAAGAAGGAAGGAAGGAAGGAGGGAGGAAGGAAGGGAGGAGGAGGAGGAGGAGGAAGGAAGGAAGGAAGGAAGGAGGAAGGGGGAGGAAGGAAGGAGGGAGGAAGGACAAGGAGAAAGAAGAGGAGGAGGAGGAAGAGGATAGTGATGATGATGAAATGAGCCAGCTTCTGAGGCAGGACCAATGTAAGTTACTCTCATTTTTACAAACTCATGCACAGTGGGGAAAAAAACAAAGTCCCTTGACCAAGTACACACTTCTGAGAAGAACAATTGAATCCAAGGGCAAACCCACTTCTTGTTAAACCACCTTGACATATTCAGTGTGAAACCCAAAGAGTTTGGTTATGGAATAAGCCTCTGAAATATGCAAGAGATTGCCATGTTAAGTAAAGCCATGTTCAATGCCCAAATGTGCTGTTTGGAATTGGGGGGGGGGGGGGGGGGGTGTGGCCAGAAAGGGAAGGTCCATTTCTGCCATCTGTCTAGGAATAATGCCCAAATGTCCTCCATTTTGATCTTGCCTAAGAAACATTTATATTAACACTTTTTAAAAAATATCAAATTTTTTCGTGTGTCCTCCATTTTTTAAAAACGTGCCCTCCATTTGAAAATTTTGTCCTACATTTGTCCCAGTTTGGAGGTCCAGACTTATGGCAACCCTACCTCAAATGCTTCCAAAATGCATGCTTAATTCACCATGTCAGGAAAGCCTTTGAAACTGATGTATCATCATGATCATCGTCATGATCATCATCATCTCCTCTATCCTGCTTCTTCCCAGATTGGGACTCAAACAGGCTTTCAACGATTAAAACAAAATGCTTAAAATCCACAAGATATTATTTATTTGTTTATTTATTTGTATCCCACCTCTCCCTGTACTGGATCGAGGCAGGTAAGTTAAAGCACAACTAAACAGTCAGAAAAAATTTAAAACCAGGTTAATATCTATCTATCTATCTATCTATCTATCTATCTATCTATCTATCTATCCATCCGTCTGTAAAATAAACACCAGTACAACAATTAGCAATATTCAGCACATTGTGTGAGACAGACCTTATATAATCACTTCTCAAATGCCTGCCAGGCAGGACAATAAATCTAAAGTAACCTCTCATCTGACCTGGTTTATTAAGTAACATTCTTTGGATGTCAGATTGGGAGAAGGCTAAAGATTTTTGCAAAGACCTTGGGTACGGTGTGAAGTGCCACAAATAGTAAACGGGGTAACTGTGAGATAGGTGGACTGATTATTTAGATTACTCAACATCTGCAAGACCAACATTACAGAATATACCTAGCATGGACCATCAATTCCAGTTTGGAATCTATCATATTCAGAATATAAATAATACAATCAAATGTGACAATAACTCTTGGCTAGCTGAATCATAACGAACTCCTCAGCACTACAAAGTTTCCTACCCACACTTTAATATGAAACTAAAAGTGGCCGTGAGGTTGGGCTAAGGGTTTTTTTATTGTTTTTAAGGATTGTTGTTTATGTTGTATGTGTTTTTAACCTGTATGCTGTTTGCACTTCGGTGCATTTTGTTAGCCGCCCTGATCGTTTGGAAGGGTGGGGTACAAATAAAAATTTTATTATTTATTTATTTAAAAGACCCATTGTACAGTCTTGGATGGAGGGGGGCAAACCCTGTAATGTAAAATAAATTGCACTTACCTGACTAGCATCTTTCACATGTATATTATCTATTAGTTTGCATAGCAACCAGAAATATTCCTTACAGCCAGGCTGTAAGATGGGTTCTTCTTCATAATCTTCAATCTGAGAAAATATTTATTTTGTTTTTAATTTTCTATCCACAAGCATGGTAATTAAAAACAAACAACTCAAGTATTTTGAAGGAACAAAGTAAGATGAAAACTAGCTAAGAATAAAGTAGAATGAGGAAGAAGTCATCAGAGGTATACTAGAAGCATCAAACCAATACATGCTACAAGGAGTGCTAGTTGAATGTGCTATTAAATTCTTTGGGGTCATGAATGAATGCTACAAAAAGTGGAAAGCAAGGGTGTATCCAATGAATATGCACAAATGACTGTAACTTAGAAAAATGTTCATGCATTTTCTGTCAACTACCATTAATCCTGTTTTGGGTAGGCCAGACTCATAAATTTGTGAACTGTAGATCTTTGGCAATTTCACATGTTTTGATAATTATGTACTATGCAACACCGAGTAATTAGTAATATGTTTTCATTTAGTTATACAGGCAATACAACTGCTATGCAAATGAAGAAGGTCATTCATGTTGTACCTTAATAGGCTTCAATGCCTGTGCATCAGGAAGAAACTTAAGCAATGTTGAGGCAGCCAGCAGAAGGAAAGATCTGTTTATGGAATCTCCACCATCTAATCCCGATAATGATAATTTATATAAACCATTGCAAGACTCATGGCGGACTGCGGTCTGAAATTAAAAAGTGGTAAGAGTAAAATGGAGTCAACAAAGCTTAATTTTTCTTCTTCTCTTTCCCTCTACCATATTTATAATACTGCTTTCAACATGTCCATTAACAATTAGCATTGTGAACCTAAGCATCTATGCCAATCAGAATAAATGTATTCAAAACGGTATGGCTTCTGACAAGATTTGTGGAGATAAACTTAATAATGAAGAGCAATGTATAAGGGAACTTAATTTGTAGCTTTAATTTTGGGTGTTTGAGAGAACAACTATTTATACACTAGAATCTGAAGAGAAAAGGGTTATATATATTTACCACAGAACAGGTCAGAGAAGGCTTTCAAACTGAATTAATATTTAATCTTGGTCCAAAACAATGTGATTACATACATGTCTTTTTCTTCCCTTAAACTTACCTCAGGAATGAGAAGAGTAAGCTTCCTTAGCCAATCTTGCAAATTATCACTATCTGCTAGGCTGGATTTCACTAAAGAGCAACAGTGAGCCCAACTCACTAAAAGCCACATTGAATAGTGAGTAACTATGAAGAAGAAGCAAATACAGTAGTGAGACAACTAACATGGATATGATTGATTTCATTCAACATTAAAATCTAGTCACAAGAGACAATACCAAGCAAAACATCCTGTTGCCACTATCTGCAATGTAGATTATGCTGACCTCTGATACAAAATGATACATTTGCCTACAAAATGCAGACAGATAAGAACAGTTTTTTCACTTGTTAACATTACAGTGGGACCTCAGTATCTGCAGGCTTGCCATCCGCAGATTTGAGCATCTGCGGATAGCAAGCCCGCATTGTCCCCAATGGCGGTGTGTGTATACAGCCGCACCACCATTGGGGACAACTGAACTGAAGTCTTCCCTCCCTCTTCCTTCCTTACGTACTTCCTTCATTCCATCATCTCTCCTCCCATCCTCCCCCTGCGAGGCTTTTGCCCCTGGTTTGGCTTCGGGAACACAGGGTGCAGCCGTGTCAGCCATAGGGAGATGGGGACAGGACTTGAGTTTCAGAGCTGCCGCCCCCCCCCCCCCCCCCCAAGCCCAGCACCCAGCTGCGTAACTGTGCTGCCCTTAAGGACAATGGGACTTGAGCATCCGTGGATTTTGATATCCGGTGTGTGTGTATGTGTGTCTGGAAGGGATTCCTGCAAATACCAAGGGCCGATTGTACTATCTCAGACAAACAGAAATGTTCTTACTCACTCTGCATTCACAGTATTTTAGTGCAGTTTGATGAATCAAGTTAGGAGAACATCAACCAACAATACTTAATATATGTTAATTTTTGCACACCTATTATGTTCATAACCATCATCAGCATCACTATCATTTTCATTAATATCCCACTTTTCTCAATACTGAGATTCCAGGAAGTTAAATTTGTACTAGTAGAAAAAGGATTAAGATTTAGTGGGGATTATTAGCAAAAGGACAGAGAATATTACTGTTGGAATACAGTAAGAGAGTCTGGAAATTAATATGTAGAAAGAAAATTAACTACTGCAGGAAGGAAGTGACGGAATCAAAAATCCTAGTGCTAGGTGTGCATCATGCTGGATTTAGGCCTTCCAAGGGTATTAGTAAACATTTACCCAAACATTTACTTGATTACCTGGAATCAAGATAAGAGTAAAATGTTTGAAAACATGAGTTAAAACTGCTATGAATATGTGTGATTACATATGAAGGTAAAGAAATGTGACAATTATTTTATGTTATATAGTTATAAGATAGGGAACTGATTACAGTATAAATCATCATCACCATTTCTGTATGTATGTGTGTGCCTGTGCCTGTGTGAGTGTACAGCTAGTAGTGCTACTGCTAAACCTGTCTTGAAACGTGCTCTGAGCAGCTAACAAACAAAACGCTACTTTCAGGTGCCCTCTTTTTAACATTAATCACTTATCAATTCACTGGCTAAACAAAGATAATACGTAGATGGTTTTAATAATCTTCAAAACAGATTCATTTGTTCTCAACAGATTATTGGAGCCTTAAAAGTATTATGTGATGTAGTAGGATTTGTCCTCCTAAAATTTCTCGGGAGTACTTTGCACCAAAAAATTGGTAGCGAACACATTAAAATACAGTATCTTTACAAAAAGAAATAGCAAATACTGTATGAAAAAGAAAACTTATTGGTGACTTTTAAGTTTGAACATGTACCCATCAGAGCTGTAAAGTAGTTTCTTCACTGAACTCCATATACACACATACATATACAGCCATGCGCGCGTGCACACACACACACTAGTAACCTTCACGTCTTGACTATTAACTAACCTTCATGTCTTGACCTATGATCAGCTTGAGCTTTCAACACCCTGTACAGGAATAAAATTACATCCATTACTGTAGTTTGTGGTGCAAAATACTCACAATAGATGGTTTTAATAATCCTCAAAATAGATGCATCTGTTCTCAACAGACTATTGAAGCATTAAAAGTATTATCTGATATAATAGGATTTGTCCTCCTAACATTTCTTGGGAGTACTTTGTACAAAAAGATTGGTAGTGAACAAATTAAAAGGCAAGCATTCTCTGAAGATGCCAGCCACAGATGCTGACTAAACATCAGAAAGAAACTCTTCTAGAACATGGCCACATGGCCCAAAAACCCCACAAAAAACTAATTAAAATATAGTAGCTTTCCTACCAGTGGAGTAAATGAGAAGAAAAAGGGCAGAATTTAATGGAACATGGGGGGATAGTACCACACATGGTAACTTGAGCCAGACTAACAAAACTGCTAATTAGGTTCCAGAGTACAGAACATGCACAAAGCCAACCACATATGATTGGCAAATTCCTGTCCTGGCACTAGCTTCTTTGTATGCAATGGACTTGCACAGAGAAGTAGATTTAACCAGTCTACAGAACAACAGTCTTGCTGCACCCTCTGTTGAGGGTGGAGTAAGTTAGAACTCGCACGATCTCTTATGTCAGCGGTGAAAAGGAAGTGAAAAAGCAAGCCCATATGGACTTGATACTAATACAGAACAGTGTCTGTGCTGGTTGCAAAAGTCAGAGCTATTCAAAGTGCCAGTCCTTGGACCAGTGTCCTTGGCACACTGGATAACCTAAATGCCACTCTCTCCCCATGTCAAACAGCCTAAGAAACTTTGACATAAAGTATTCTGGTGTAGCCTATCAATCCACTTTTAATTGTTTTAAGGCATGTGGACAATACCTAGGTTCTCAGCTTTGAGTTTTAAGGCATGCCAACAAAGATTCCCATGTGCAGATGTTCTTTTTTCTTTCTATATTTAAGGACAGTTTCTGACCCAGGGTTGCAAAAATTATTTTACTCATTTAAATCCTGCCTCTTTCCCAGAACTAGGACTCAAAGAGGCTTAAAGTGACTTAAGGGACACCCAAAAATTGCAGTAACTCTAAATTTTAAATAAAAAGTTGTATTTTCCTGAGACTGCAAAATCATCTATTTCAGTATGATGCTATAATACAAATATATATACTATAAATCTTACCAAAGATATTAAAAAAAGGTTATTGTACCTAGGCGCCAAGTTGTCATATGTATAAGCAACACACATAAGTCGCTGAATCAAACTGGTTCCCTGGACAAGTACAAGAAATACCTTTAAAAAAATTGAAGTCAAAAGAAAACAGTTAATGCAACTGCTACTGTACATGTTATACAGATTCTTTATGCTATAAAACAAATCAGAAAAACAGCTGTGTTCACTATATGAAGCTCAGTGTTGGACAAACAAACAAACTACTTTGGCCTTAAGCCAAATATACATGGACTTAAGCCAATTGTTCCATTAAAACTTGCCAATAATAGAGTTTTCTCATTTATTACGTTAACCACGGCACAACATATTTCACAAAATTCCAACTTCTTAAAACTTGGCCTGAGACTATTTCATTTCATTAACATAGACACATATAATATATGAACAATTATAATGGATAAACTGCTTCAGCACTTGGGCTTTCATTGGCGGGATACAGACGGGCAAAAAGGGGTGTGTTCATGACGTCATGAAGGTATAGCCTTCAGATGGCCCTTACCTGAATGCCGCCATGAACACACCGCCCGCACGCCCCAAGCGGGAAGAAGCAGCATTAAAAAGGTGCTGCTTTTCCCCGCTTCTTTTCTATATAGTGCGCAGCTGCGCATCTCCGTCTGTATGCTGCTGCACCGGTATGCCAGAATTGCTACGCCGCTAATTTAAGTTGCCCATTTAAAAGCTCCATGTCTGCTGCGTCGCATAATGAGTCGGGGTCCTGGAACATGCGCAGTTTGCAGTCAGGCTTTAATTGCAGCGTCAGCTGCCATGCAGGTGTGGAAGCTGCAGCATAGCTGCAGCACATTTTAAGACTCGTAACCCTAACCCTAACCCTAACCCTAGAGCAACATGTACGCATGCGCTGCTAGAATTGTGGAAAGTTTGGAATTTAAAGTGCACCCCTACACACATTCCTGCGCCATTTTCACCTAACAATAAAAAAACGCTAAAACTTTAAATATTTACATATGTACAAGGGAGGTGATGGGGGATGGCAGGGGGACAGCGGTGGCAGCGGCGACAGCTGTGGCTGTGCATTGCAGATTCAGCAAGAGCGCGGGGACCAAAGGAGAGGAGGCATCCATGATGCTGGTGACATTGGCAACGTGCAAGCGGACAAGGATGCCAACACCAGCTGATCACCAGCTGGCAGGAGACCACCTTTGTTCTTGGCCAGGGCGGGGGAAAAAGTTTAAAGAGGCTTGGGCGCTTTAAATGTGCACATAGGCTTTCTGCCGCCTGTGTTGAGCGCCGCAGCTGGGCATTCGTCAGCCGGCAAAAGAAAAAAAAAGCCCCGTTTTTGGCCGCCCGTGAGGAAGCTGCCTCTCTCTTTGCGGCGTCCTCCGAGGCGGCGGTATGGAAACTGCGGGTCAGAAACGGCCCCAGGTGAGGCGTCTTCACTGCCCCCCATGTGGAAGCCCCATACACCTTAGCCACGACCCCGGGGCGGGCAGTCTGGAGGCTCCGTATTCAGCAGAATACACCTCCAAGACGTCTTCCCCTGCCCGTCTGTATCCCACCAGTATGTATCAAGGACAGGGATGGGAAGAAAGGCAAATTGCTTATGAGTAATTTTCTGAGTGTTCATCCATGTGTTCTTCACACCTAGGGGTCTGCACCTGCAGATAACCCTCTTTAGAACCTTCTAGAAAGCTCTCTACCAGATCAGTTCAAATAACTGGCTGATAGAAGAGGTACCAAACATGCCACGGGGGTGGGGGGTGGGCTTAGGATATGCAAGTCGTCACTGTGGTCCCTCTGGATCACAATTGTGGGCAATAATTACCACGTTTACCATGTTACACACATGGCCAAGATGGTATAGCAGACACAGAGTTGTACAAACAGAATGAACTTAACATTTTCTCTATTTCACTACAAGTAAACAGTTGTCCATGTATGAACCCTAAATTAGGAAGTGTGGAAGCAACTACAGCCATTATTTTTGCAAAAACAAACAAACAAACAAACATATGGTACAGTTGTCAATCAAAAAAGGAGGCCAACAAACTGGCAATATTTTGAATCACAAAACAAAACTGAGAGATTATGTTGGAAACAGGTGTCTTTCAGGTGGCAAAGAAAGCAAAAGAAAGGTAGAAATGTGGGGAAATATGGAAATATATTGAAATGTGGATTAATATGTTGACATCCCCAATTTCTAGAACAGGATGTATAACACCATCCTTTGAGTACAGATGTTTATTATGGTCATTGTATAAAAATATTTTATGCAGGGAGGCAGTATATTGTTTGAAAAAAGCCTGGAAGGCCACAGTCCTCCAGGTCGAAATTACTTCAAAAGCAATGTGTGATACTGTACTAAAATTGATACAGGATGATGCACAAGATTTAAAGTACAGTGCACCCTTGCTTTATGTAGGGATCCATTCCGGACCGCCCCCCCCTAAGTTATTATTATTATTATTATTATTAACCTTTATTTATGAAGCGCTGTAAATTTACACAGCGCTGTACATGCAAAAAGCACATATGCTTGAGCCCCATTGACAATAATGGGGCTTGTGCATGTGGCACACCATGGGTGCACGCACCATTTTGTTTCCGCCGCATGGCTTTCAGCATAAACTGAAAGCCACGTAAAAGGCACCCGTGTATCACACGGATGCACTGTATAGCAATTCTTGAAGAAGAACAGAAAAGTGGAAAGTGGAGGTGCTGAGGTGCTACCACTATAGTGGCTGAAGCAGAACTTATGAGAAACTGATGTGTATAAGGGAGAAGGGGTGAAGCTCCCACCAAATCTGAGACTTCTAAAGAGTCCAACAATAGGTGTTCTCCACAGGTTCAGACCCACAGATGTGATGTAGAGAGGCCACAATGAAGAATTTTGTTTGGTCTGCATTTTTAAGTATGCTGATGCAATTCACACTTCCTAGACTTACATGTAGTTCAAAACAGTATCCTTCAGACTGCATACTTCACGAATTTTTGTTTTGCAGTTCTCAACTCAGAAATAGTATACTAGAATGCATAAACATTGGGGAAAGCCACGTAAGAAAATGCTTGTATTTGGGAAAGTTGGGAGCAAAACTGTGAATGTTAGTGGAATAGCACACTGGAAAACTTACTGTGAAGTCTATTCTTGCCATAGAGGAGGATCAATCCATTAATGGGCTAGTTCCTATCACCACATAGGCGAGGCAAGATATTGCATTACTTAAAATGAACCTCTATCAGTCCTCATCTCCTGCTTCGCAAGCCAAGAGACAGGATACAACAGAAAAGACTCAACGTGTCTAGGAAAGGAATTACAGTCTCACCACACCTAGAGTGGGGCTGGATGGCTCCTTCTCCTAGGAAAGAATGGACCTTCATGGTAAGTCCTCCAATGTGCCATTCTCAGACAGCAGAGAAGAAGCCATTCATTATAGGATCTACTCAAGCAGACATGTGCATTAGGGAGGGAGGTGGCAAGAATATGTTTTAATGTGGTACTCCGTGTTGCAGAACCTTCTACTAAATGAGGCTCCAGCTGAGGAATATCTGTCTAGTTTACATTGTATAGTGAATATGGATGGAGCTGCCCATGTGGCTGCTCTGTAGCTTCCTGCTAGGGGTGCATTAGTAGAAGAGGCAGCAAGTTGTGGATGCTCATCTAATTGAGTGTGCTGTTACATTTTATGGTTTTGGAGGACCTAAGGTCTTGTATACCAAAAAGATGCACATCCATCTGATTAACACTGTAGAAGATACCATCATTCCCAGTAGAGTGGGAAGAAAGGATACAAATGAGACTTCTGATTTTCTAAATAACCTGTATAGTTTTTACATCTAGTTTGTGCCATTGTTTTTTCAAGGGGTATACTGGATGAGGGCAGAAGAAAATACAGTGGGCCCTTGGTATCCACTGGGGTTTGGCTCCAGTATCCCCCATGCATACCAAAATCTGTGGATGCTCAAATCCCATTAAATACAGCAGCACAGTAAATGGTGCCTCTTATATAAAATGGTAAAATCAAGATTTGCTTTTAGAATTTATATATTTTTTGTAAATATTTGGATGCTCGAATCCATGGATTTAAAAAATCATGGATAAGAAGGTCCAACTGTACTATGGGGCTGGGAAAGATGGAGCACAGGGTTTATCTTGTGTTTGAAACCTAGGTCCAACCACAGCATAGCTGTACCAGCCTCAAATTTACAATGAACAGAAACAGGATCTTGATAGAAAGAACTCTGAGTGGAACAGATTTATGTGGTTCAAAGGGGGGCTTAGATAGGGATTTGAGCACTTTGTGGAGGTCCCAAAAGGGAAATCTGTGAAACACAGGGGAGCTGAGGAGTGTTGCCCCTCTAAGAAATCTCACACTGGAGAATATGTGCTGGACGCTGGATTAAATGGTTGCTAGTATCAAGTGTTTAACAAAGACTGTCTGGCTTAAGTCCCATGTCAAAAACTGACTGCAGGAATTCTAGAACATCCTTTATTTTTGCTGTCTGGAGAAAAATAGATTTTCTATGAGATTAGTTCAGAACAGTTTTCCAGATTACCCCTTACATCTGAAGAGTGGACTTTCACCTAGCTCAGTAGTCTCCAACTTTTGGTCTCCATTTGTTTTGGATTTCAGCTCCCAGAAGCCCCAGACAACTTAGTCAACAGTCAGAAATAATGGGAGGTGAAGTCCAAATCATAGGGAGGACCAAAGGCTGGAAACCACTGGCCTAGATGATAGGAGTGTTTACTACCTTATGGGAGTACCTTGCTTTAAGTATCTTCTTTACTCAACCACCAGACAGCTAAGTGGAAAATTCTGGATTTGGATGGAGGACTGGATCTTAACTGTGATGATGCAGAAGTAGTGGGAGCATTAGTGGTACCTGGCTGGCCAGAACTAAAAGGTAGGAAACCATGGCCTCCTACAGGGCCACTAGGACTAATGATGCCCATTCTCCCAATCCTCTTCAGCACTCTGGGTTTGAGGGGGATCTTGGGGAATGTAGACCTCACAGCCAGGGAGTCTTCAGGGTATCCTGGGCTTCGGCCTTTGGAGTGTAAAATCTGGTGAGGTACTTGGGGAGTTTGTGATTTCATCTGAGGTGAATAGGTCGATCTGAAGGGTTACCAAAATGTGCCTGCAGTTGAGCTGAAAATATATAAGTCCAAATTCCATTCCCCTGGGTCCAGAGTGCGGTGGCTGAAAAAGTCTGGCTCCTTGTTCAGGGTTCTCTGAATGTGTTGGGATAAGACAGAGAATGTTCTTCTCTGTCCAGGATAAGGGAAGGTTAGCTTCCCTGTGAAGTGAGTGACAAAGATCCTTCTTCCTTCAGGATATAGGATTTGGCTGTTTCATTGTCTGTGCAGGCCAGAATGTAGTGTTTCTGAGAACACATAGCTGAATGAGAGCTAGTTCCAACCAGTTGATACTGTGGCATTGTTCTATTGTACTCCAGAGTCCCTAGGCCAACAGATTCTGTCAGTGCACCCTCCACCTCATCCTGTGAGGCTCACATCTGTTGTGAGAATTAGTTAGGGCAGAATGCTCTTTGAGAACCTGTGTGTGTTTGCCCATAGCAGAACAAAATACCTGACCTCCCGAGGCAGATGTATTCATGTGTGTCTGTCTAAGGCAATGAAACTAGGAATGGTATGAATAGCCACTGAAGTGGTCAGGAATGGAACTTTGTCCATGTTACAAAGTGAATTTAAGAAATCATGACCATCAAAAGGGGCATCAAGACCATGAGATTGGCACACAGTAAGTCTTTGGTATCTGCTGGGGTTTGGGTCCAGGACCTTCTGTGGATACCAATATCTGCAGATGCTTAAGTCCTCTATTATAAACAATGGGGTAGTAAAATAGTGCCAAGTGACAAAATCTATGTTTGCTTTTTGTTTTAATATTTTAAAGCCATGGATAGTTGAATCCATGGATAAGAAGGGTTGACTATATTTTGATTTGGCTAAAAGCAGAGCTTCCTGCATTTTTGGATCCTGTCTGGAGAAGGGTAAATGCATCCCTTCTTGGTGTCTATAAGGACTCCAAGGTGAAGGAGTGACTGAGATGGAAGAAGATGACTCTTCTTCTTGTGGATTATGAAGCTGTATTATTTTAGTGTGAAACAGGATGATGAACAATGCTTGCATGGCTTCTTGAAGAAAGTTTAATTTTACAAGGAGATTATCGAGGTATTGGAAAATATGTATTCACTGTACTCTCAACATTGTTACAGGAGCTATCATAAGTTCTGTAAATACAATGGGTGCTGATACTAGACCCAAGTGAAGTGGTCTGACTATATAGTGGGTGTTGCAGTAATAAAAACACCTATTTAAGAGGTGCATCTGCCCTTTTGTCATTTGGGACTTTAAGAGAAGAATCTCCTTATCCAGGTGGCACAGCCCCCACGAGGAGAACAGAAACTGGACCACCAATATAAGGGGGTTTGAGAAATTCTATTGTCTCAGGGTTCAGGGCATATAATTTTTTAGTTATATTTACACCTTTCCCATCCTGCCCAGGTGAATCCCATTTAATTAGATATTTGAAACCAGAAGGGAGAGGGAAACCATGCACAGAGGTTTTGGGTTTAGGAAACAGTGTTGCCTCATGAGGTGTTCTCAGAGGGCAAAGTATTAATGCTGGAGGTAGAATCAATCTCAGCTTCATGCAATCCAAAAGCTTTGACTACTTTAGATAAGTGAGGAAAAAATACTCTAAACTAAAATGTCTCTCCCTTGCTAGTTCTTCTTGTTCACTAGTGCGTTATCATTCCTCCTCTCACTTTCAGATGAGTCTCTAAGGGATGTTGTATAGAGAGGAGCAACATCTGGCTCCTGAATAGGATAAGAGTGTTGAGTGTTTGGTCCAGGCAAAGTGACAGAGTCCTCATCATGTGAGTTGTATTGGCAGCGCATGCTGTTTAGCCTACTTGCTAGTCATTTTTCTATGGGGGTGGGGAGGGCCAGAATAATCTCTGACTCTTCTACAGGCCAGTGGAAAGAAGTTGGTTCATTCCCGTCTGCTCCTTTGCCACCAAAGAGGAAATCGCTGAAGCCATATACCCTATCAAACAAAAGAATGGATGTAGCCAAGAAGAAGAAGAAGAAGAAGAAGAAGAAGAAGAAGAGGAGGAGGAGGAGGAGGAGGAGGAGGAGGAGGAGCCGCCACTACACCAGGCATGGTATTGCTACTCACAATCACTGGCATCTATAAAATAGGTTTCAAAAAAGGCTGCTGCGAGACGCTGCACACTTTCTTGGACTTGGGAGGTGCTGTAGAAGAAATATAGGCTGCAGCTGCTGTGGTACAGTTGGAGGGGTGAAGTTGGAGAGGATCAGTTCCCATCTCCTCTTCTATAGCCCCCTTTGAATATTCAGCATCAGTCACCTGTTCAGAGGTTAAATCCTCTAATTGTTTCCAATCGCTCAGCCATTGTAAAGTCATAGCGTCTCTCACAGAAGCAGCTAATAGTGTACCTATATCCCAAACTACACAAATGTGCCTTGGGGCAGGAGCTCAGAACAATGGGGGGAGGTTTAGTGGATTTAGTAACTAGTGAGGGAGAACATAGGGGCTTTTTATAAAAAAAAGTATAGGACTGAGAAAAGAGAAAAGGAAAAAAAGAGAGTGAAATTGAAGAAATAATGTGAGAGAAAGTGGAGGAGACAGACATATGAGCTTTCCTAGTAAGGCAAAAAGAACAACTGAAGAAAGAGAGATAGAGGTTCATTTCAAATAATATTATCTCTTGCCTAGTCTGGGTGACAACAGGAATTAACTCCATTAGTGGATGGGTCCTTCTCCGCCGGCTGAAAAAGCGCATACAAGGACATATAGGAGAAAACTATAAGCCAAAAATGTGCCCCCACCCCCAAAAACAATATGTTCATCCTTTTCTAAAATTCACAGACTTAAATGGAAATTATATACATGGGACCTAAGAGTAAATACAGTGCGCCCGCGCCTAGCGTGGACGCATTTTACACGGCTTCCAGCTTACGCGGAAGCCGCTTGGGGAGGGAAACAATGGCGCACATGCCCATTGTGCATTCACACCACTTCGCCACATGCACGAGCCCCATTATTTCCTATGGGACTCGAGCATAGGCGGATTTTCCCTTACGCAGGGGGATCCGGAATGGATCCCTCACGTAAGGAGAGGGCATACTGTATGTGCAAAACTGAAATTTACTGAAAATAGATTGGTTTTCCCACTCCTTGTGAAATGTTTGCAGTCCTTCCTGATAGTCATGCAATTTATCTATGTTTCTGGCAGAAGACTGGTAGACTGCACATACATCTCTGCTCTGTCACAGTGCCCTATACAGCATCCCTAGCATAATATTCAAAATACACTGGTACCCCGGGATATGAAATGATCGGCTTACGAAATTTTCGGGATACGAAAATCGCGGCTTGGGAAAAACTGTTCCGGGTTACGAAAGATTTTTCGGGTTACGAAATTCTTTTCGGCGCGAAATTCAAATGATGCAAAGTGCATCTACTGGCTTTCCAGGGATTTCCAA
>NC_056522.1:10223680-10228558 GCF_019175285.1 Sceloporus undulatus | reverse complement strand
TTAAATTTGGGGTTCCTTGGTCATGGGAGTGATGATTTGAGAGTGTGGGATGTGGGGTTTGAGTTTTGCAAGTCTGGCCTTGATTTGATGTGGGCCATAGAATGTGACCATGGGGTTGGTTTTTTAAATTTGGGGTTCCTTGGTCATGGGAGTGATGATTTGGTCATGGGTGTGATGCTTTGAGAGCTCATCCTCCTCCTCCTGCCTCACTCTGAGATGCCAAGACCAGTAAAGATAAGAAAAAAACTTTTTTTCTTTATCCTTTAGAAACTTTAGAATGGACCTGCCAGTCATTGTTAAGCTCTTTAGTGCCTCAGGCAACTTTGTATTACATTGTATTGTAGGGTACTTAGCTTAATAGGCCTCTATTGTGCCTTTGTTTTGACTTGCAGGTTCAGTCTGAGGTCATGGAACGCATGTAGTTATTTTCAATGGGAAAAGCGTTTCGGGTTATGAAATTTTCGGCTTACGAAAGAAATAGCGGAACGAATTAATTTCGTAACCCGAGGTACCAGTGTACCTGTTTCAGGTCTTTAAAAAGGCAGCAGTTGGGAGTGCCCCCTGCTGCTATTTTCAAATAGGGGAAGCTGTGACACTGCCACTTTCATCAGAATCCAATGGGGGATTCATAGTTGAGAATATGGTTTCTATCAGCAGAATCAGGAGGGGGTAATGTCTCCTCCCCCACAAAGTTTCCTGTGCCCCTCAAAAACTGTTCTGAAGAGCTGTGAAATACTCTGGAGCTACTTTTTGGCTAGCATGGAGGGCTAGAGGGTAGAAGGGAGAGAAATAAAGTTCCACCATACTAGTTGTGCAGCACCAGAACAACACTGAATTAAATTTGTTGCATTCTCAGGTGTAATCCATTCAAGGTCTTTCTTTGGGAAAAAAGAATAGACAAAAATAAAAATAAGAAGTACATTAATTTGGGTTAATGTATTTAACCCAATTTAGGAAGAGACTGCTATCTGAAGTAGGTAGTGTCTGTGTCTTGATAACCCTTAAACATATGACTAGAGAAAGGATTTTAATTTTGGGGGAATGATGATGGGTATTTATATCTTTCGACCACTCATTCATTTTGTCTTATATCAAAGGTTATGATTGTATATGGAGAAACTAAGGTTGATTCAGCACTTGCGTATTCACAAATTTACAAGAAACAGAAAGTCAGAGCTTGCTTACAAATCAGACATTTTCTGTTTTATTGTTTCCCTGGTGTACTATGACTCAATAATACTGTATTTTTTTTATCAAAAACATAGGAACACATCCACACATCAGTAAAACCATGCCTCCAATTTTTTTTAAAAAAACCTTCTAAGTGAGGAGCTGATAAATCACTATATCCAGCAACAAACAGCTCCCCTAAAAATTACAGGAAAAAAGCCCACTAACAAATGGATGATACAGCAGTGACAACAATTGACCATACCCAACAAAAACAAGGAGCTACACAGCAAGAAATCAGACTTTTTTAGCCCAGTCTGAGACAGCCCATAGTTACACTATTTGTTTCTCACCTCTGTCAGACGGGGTATGTGAAGGCCTTTTGTGTGATCACTTGCAGTCTTCCGCGATTTTCCTGGCCAAGTTCTTTTTCTGTGGTTCTCTGCCACTCCAGACCAGGCGAAGACATCATGATAAGCCAAATCCAAATCTGAAGGATCCACGGCAAACTGGCATATCAACTTCAGCAAACAGGCAAGACAATCTAGTAGCCACTACAGATTTTTAAACACACACACACATACAAAAATACACTGTTAATAGCAAAGCAGATCCTCCCAAACACTATATAGAAATTCCTGCTAGATGGCATGACAACTGCCCAATTCACTTCAGAAGAGTAATCAGCTTTGAACTAACATTTCTCTTTGTGGGCCCAACTGAAATTGAGAGATCCTTGTAAGCACAGGAGCTATAAAATCACATTTCCTAGAATGGTTTCCTGGAAATGGTTGAAATAGGAAAAAAAACTTTCAATAATAGGGCTGTGTAATTCATACAATGTTATGAATAAACATCAAGTGTTTATACAGTGGGCCCTTGTTATCTACTGCGGTTTGGCTCCAGGACATCTTGTGGATAACAAAATCCATGGATGCTCAAGTCCCATTAAATATAATGGCAGAGCAAAATGGTGTACTTTATATAAAATGTAAAATCAAGGTTTTCTATTTGGAATCCGTGGATAAGGAGGGCCGACTGTACATGCAATCAAAAGTGTTGTACAGTAATGAACTAGTACATACCACAGTCCATGATTCTTGCTCTTTAGGTTCTAAAATCCCAGAGTTAAAAATTTCCAAGAGTTGCTGTAGCCCTCCAGAAGCGACAAACTGAAATCAAGTTATGAAAGTGACAATAATTAGAAGCAGCACATAAAACCACACATGTATTACAGAATAAAAGCATCTCCTTCCACATTAATAAACAATTTTAACTCATTCGAGGATTTGTTTTATACTAAAATGCAGTCAAAAATGAAATACTTTACTTGCTCTCTTAAGCAACAAAGCATAAGATCTACTATCTTACTGAACAACTTAAATCACTGAGAACAATGCATAAGCTGGGTACCTCTCACAGACTTTGTTGCCATGATTTGTCCAAGAAAGTTAACAGACTATGTTAGGCCCCACCCCAAAAGGGTTCATTTATGGAAATTCCAAATTTCCCACCAATTTCAATAAAATCTATTAATATTGCTATCAAGGTAGTAATATCAAACCTTGCAACTCCATGTGTTTTTACTGTTTTCTATTTGATCTTCACTTGAGTCATCAGAATCTGGATACAAATCACTGTAACTGCCCTAAAGTTGATGTCAAAGATATAATTATTTAAAAAATTAATAGCTTTTAAGAGGCATCTCATCATATGTATAACCAATTAGAATTTGAAAAAAAAAGGGATATTACCGTGGATTCCCGCCTTATTCTTCTGTTGGGTTTTCCTAGGGCTTCAATAATTTCAAGGGCATACAGAAGTTTATGGGCACTTTTGATTCTCAAAAGATCTTTCCAGTTGAAAACATCATTACTCTTTAAAAAGATAAGAAAACAGGCAGCGAAAAGATAAATATCTACATTTCAGGTGAAAGTGTAGATAATAATTTGGTTTTGAGTTGTACGTGTATTTTTGTTTATTACAATAACAATGAATCCAAACTGTATTTAATAGGAAGTAATTGCTCACTCATAAACCAGTGGTTTTTGGACTGTAATATGAGCACTATTTGGGTTCCATAAGACAAAGTTCACATACAAGAAGAAAATGCTGAAGAGATGAACATTTCTTTGTGGTTTCTTCTAGATGCAAAAGGGGCATGTTGCTTTTCAAAAACCTTTAAAAATTAAACTGAAATGCAATCTGCTTCTTCAGCAGTGCTGCAAACAAAACTTGGAAGCAATTTTCTGCCATATTCATAGTCGTTCTACATTGCCTTACATAATTTACTAGATCACAGCCTCAATTGGCAAATCCAGCACTCAACTTTTAAATGAGAATTCAATGGTTCACATTAAGGGGAATTCGGTTGGATCATACCCTAAATTCACCTAACTGTACATTCTGTTCCCACCATGGTAAACAAAACGGATACACAGAACCATGACTGAATGTAAAAGCATCCTTCTACTTGTGTTCCCCAGCAACAGGAATTCAAAGGCATACGGTTTCTAATAATAGGGATAACACAAAGCCATTATGATTACTAGGTAACTTTATGTTACTTTATATTTCTCAAATCTGCCTCATCCATTAAAAGCCACTCAGCAGCCATCACTACATACTTTAAAAATAAATTCTATTATTTAAGTATGCGTTGCACAAATAAATACTCTTTTATCTGTCCTGAATCTCCCACCATTGAGTTTTACAAGATGACTCCAAGTTCTAATATTAAGAGAGGCAGAACATTTTCTCCCTGTCAGCACCATGCATAGTTTTGTACATTTCTATCATGCCTCCTTTCTCTTTTTCTTCCTAAATGAAAAAGCCCCAAATCTATTAATTTTTCCTCAAAGCAAAGTTTTCCTGCTCCTTAAATCAGTTCTCCTATCCTTTTTCTGCACTAATTCCAGCAATATGACATCCTTTTTGAAGCTGAACCACCAGTGTTGTACACAGTATTTCAAGTGTGGCCATACCACAAAACTGTTTAAAGATGTCTCAAAATTGCAAGTTTTATTTGAGTTCGTTTCTTAATAATTCTCAACAGGTCAACACATGAATTAAAGACATCTGCCACCACACCCAAACCACTTTCTGGTTTAGTCACTGCCAGCTCAAGCCCCATTAATGAATATGTGAAAGTAGGATTTGTTGACCCAAGATACATAACTTTCAGGTGTTCAACTGAATTCCCATGCCACTTTAATGCACAATCCCTCTATTTAGAAATAACATTTTAGAGGTCTTTATTGCCCCCTTTTTTCAAGCACACTAAATCATGGGCAGGAAAGGTTTGGCTTGAAGGCTACACACAGCTCTGACACCCAATTCTACAGTCCCCTAAGGCCTCCTAAACACTCAGTTTTTAAAAAAAACTGGAGGTGGGGGCAATTTGGGGAGGTGATTTTTCACCCAAAGCTAAGAAAAAAGTGCTTACAAGTGTGGCAGCTTGGCTATCCCTCAAAGCTCCCCAACTCCCTCTTTTTGGCCAAAAGCCCAGTTGAAAATAGCAACTGGAAGTGACATGGCATGTTTGCGCAGCCCATGTGGGAGAGAGAAATTGCTCTGCCGCCACACACAGTTAACTATCTCTTTCCCAAATAATCTGGTGACAGATTTGGCCACTCCAAAAATCTGTATTGAGCTGGTGATTGTTAACATGTTAATAAATATTCTGGAGTTAATAGTCAGCAGTGTTTA
>NC_056522.1:10192039-10223670 GCF_019175285.1 Sceloporus undulatus | reverse complement strand
ATAATAATAATAATAATAATAATAATAATAATAATAATAATAATAATAATAATAATAATAATAATAATAATAATAATAATTTTTATTTATATCCCGCCTTTCCAATTGCATGATCAAGGCGGCTTACAAGACAAGAAACAATAAAATACAGATAAAGCATCACAATATAAAAAGTTTAAAAACATCATTACTAGGGGTAGGAACGGGAATCTATACAAATCACAATTCACTAGGGGCAAGAAAAAGACAATATATTGCACTAATCCGGGGTCGAAAAACAAGAACAAGGAGCAGAGAAAGAACACTATTACCTAGAGTGAAAAAGCCAGCTGGAATAGATGCGTTTTTAATTGTTTCTTAAAAGAAGCTAAAGATGCAGAGGAACGGAGCTCTATAGGGAGCTTATTCCACAATGAGGGGGCGGGCGATAGTAAAAGCCCTCTGTGAGGTCCTCACCAAATGGGATTTAGGGACCTCTAACAAATTGGTCCCAGATGTTCTGAGTGTGCAGGGCGGATTGTATGGGGAGAGACGGTCCTCCAAGTACCCTGGGCCCAAGCCATTTAGGGCTTTATAGGTCAAAACCAACACCTTGTATTGAGCTCGGAAGCGAATGGGTAGCCAGTGGAGATCTTTTAAAATAGGTGTTATGTGGTCTGTCCTGGAACTACCAGCGACCAGTCTGGCTGCCATATTCTGCACCAATTGAAGCTTCCGGGTTTGGTACAAGGGTTGCCCCATGTAGAGCGCATTGCAGAAGTCCAATCGAGAGGTTACCAAAGCATGTACAACAGTTTCAAGGTCCCGACGGCCCAGGTAGGGGCGCAGCTGGCGTATCAGCCGAAGCTGATAACAAGCACTCCTGACCGTCGCGTCCACCTGGGATGTCAGATGAAGCGACGAATCAAGGAGTACTCCCAAGCTGCGCACCGAGTCCCTCAAGGGGAGCGTGACCCCATTCAGAACAGGCTGACAAATCTCACCACCCGGAACCGAGGGACCTATCACCAGTACTTCCGTTTTCCCTGGATTCACACTGAGTTTGTTCTCCCTCATCCAGCCCATTACCGACGCCAAGCAGGCATCTAGAGGAGAGATGCCATCCTTAGTTACTGCATCAGTCGGAGACACAGAGAAAATTATTTGGGTGTCATCAGCATACTGATAACACCGCGCCCCGTGTCTCCGGATGATCTCTCCCAGCGGTTTCATGTAGATGTTAAAAAGCATAGGGGATAAAATCGCTCCCTGAGGGACACCGGATGTAAGTGCCCTCTTATCGGAGCGACAATCCCCCCAGCTCCACCATCTGGAATCTACCCGAGAGGTAGGACCGGAACCACTGCAAAGCAGTGCCCCCGATACCCAACTCCCCCAGGCGTTCCAGAAGGATACTATGGTCGATGGTATCGAAAGCATGTTAACAGCCACTAACTCAATATAGATTGTTGAGGGGCCACCTTGCATAGTGACTGAAAGATAAGAGAACTTGGTAGTTTGCAAGCCAGACTAATGGAAGAGAGGTTCTCAATGCAGAAAATGAATTACAGGTCTAAATAACCAATATAGGGAAATGAACAATGTTATATGCTACAAGTGAACTGACACAACCACACAATATAGGAAACTGTTTTTACCTAACAGCATGGATGTTGATACCATTACAAATGCCAACAAATTTCAAAATAGCTTTGAATATTGGGAATTTGAGTATTTTGCACTTTTTGTGTTTCTGCTCCAACTAGAACAACGCTCTGTGGTACATGCAAGCAAGCTGATGCCCTCCAGATATTATGGACTGCAACCCTTGTTAGCCCAGGCAGCATCGCTGATGATCAGAGTTGTAAAGAGTGGAGGACATCACCTGCCTACTCCTGCACTATAGCCTCCAAAACCCATCAACATACACCTGGCATCAAAAGACAGCATTGAAAGACAGCAGCACTGCTGTCCTTTAATGAAAATTACAGTGCTCTGTCATATTCTATATAGGAAGTGAATAGACTCATATGTCCACACAAATATATTTTCACTTGAGCTGATACAAGCATATTAACAAGCCCTGATAAGCTCTTAATGCTTCCATGTCAACATCATAATAAACAACATAATCAGGTAAAATATATGGCTATAGTCATACTGCATTTGATCATCCAGCACTAAAAAATGATGGTGGCAGGTTAAATACCTAGCCATAAAACGTCAAAATAGAATGAGTACATATACAATAAGAGGCTACCAACTGCCACTATTGACAGATGCAAACATTTATGGAGATTTTTCACTCACCTGTTCATCTGAAATATTCTGAAATGCCTGGAGCATATTCGGACATGTAGGTAAAAGCATTAACAACTCCCAAACTCGCCTTGACAGATTTTCTGCATGAAGGTGGAGTTCTTCACATTTTGCACTCTAAACAGACACACACAATATATTATGTTGATTTAACAAAGCAACGTAAGGGGAACATGATATTCACTTTCCACCTACAAATTCTGTAGGATAATATAAACCTCACTGAACTTACTTTCACAAAGCTAAAAAGGTGTGTGTGTGTGTGTGTGTCCCATCTATGTCTATGTGTTTGGGGGGGAAAGAAGGCCCTTCTATTAGGTGTTAGAATCATAGAATTGGAAGAGACCACAAGGGCCATCCAGTCCAACTCCCTGCCATTCAGGAAATTTCAATGAAAGCATCCCAGACAGATGGCCATCCAGCCGCTGTTTAAAGACCTCTAAGGAAGGAGATGCCACTACTCTCCGAGGGAGTGTGTTCCACTGTCGAACAGCCTTTACTGTCAGGAGGTTCCTCCTAATGTTGAGTAGGAATATCTTTTCCTGGAGCTTGCATCCATTGCTCCGGGTCCTAGTCTCTGGAGCAGCAGAAAACAAGCTAGCTCCCTCCTCAATATGACATCCCTTCAAGTATTTAAACAGGGCTGTCATATCACTCCTTAACCTTCTCTTCTCCAGGCTAAACATCCTCAGCTCCCTAAGTCTTTCCTCACAGGGCATGGTTTCCAGACCCTTCACCATTTTAGTTGCCCTCCTTTGTGCATTTATATTTTTATAGGACAGCTTCATGAAAGTTACCTCACTATCTTCCATAGCCACTTCTGCTGGAGGAGGCTTAAATGAGGCAAGCATCTCTAGCAAATCAAAGAGGGTGGTAAGATGAGGCTCTTGAAGAAGTAAGAGCATTGGAATGTTGTCTTTCTGAGGAGGAGGCAAGCAGGATGCAGGAAGCTGAACGCCTTCTCCCTTTCGCTCCCTCCTTGGAGCACCCAAGGATACAAACACCATCTTGAAACAAAGGAAGACTTTTTTACTTTTAGAGAAGCAAGAAACCAGTACTGGAATGATCATATTTAAAAACCAGCTCTTCGGGAGATAATTAGCCAGTTGAGCAGTTGGATTACTTGCTGAATCTACTATCCAAATCCCCATATCCCAAGAAGTGTATATGCCTTCTCCTGTTTTCCTACTCTTTCCTCTTTTAATCTAAAGGAATCATCCCAGCAGTATTTGACAGGTCCCCTATCTTCAATACATAAGACTAACATAAAATGAACTCTTATATATATTTGCCAGTACCTGCATATCTTTAAACCCTAATTCATGAAGAGTTTTTTCATCGTAGTCAGTTGTCAATTCATGCCCAGAAGAGATCATTCTCACAGGTCCCATGAGACCTCCTAAAAACAAAAGCAAAACTTGCTTCATTCTTTGGTGTTTTTTAAAAAAGTAGTAGACATTTCAGTAACATTAAAAGAGTCAAATGAGTCTTTTCTCACATTAATCTATTTTTCATTTCATTCTTGCTTGTCTGGAGTTAAAAAAAATCTTGGGCCATAATCACTAGATTAACAGATTGCCTGTAACATTCAGTATCACTTATTTACCTTCTTGACTAGGAAGCTTTAGCATTGTACCTCCTAATGAAGGTGTTATACAATTGTTCTATAGTGACCTTATCAATCCCTAATTCCTCTTTCTCTTCTTCAGAGGAATGGGGGCTACCAAGGAACCATTCTCTTCTATAAGAGAATGGCTACATGTTAAAAGAACTCACACCAAACTTGCCTTAGGGGCCAATGGAGACTTCTTTTTAATAGGCAGTTTTGTTGCAATGGACTAGAGTTGAGACATTCCCCCTGTAATCAACTGCCTTGGTGTTCACAGAAAAAGTTTGAGAGCGTGTAGGGGTGGAGGCTCTTTACTTCCTCTGTAACCCAGGAAACAGATTGCGAATCCCCCGTCTCAAATAATCTGCCTCTTCCATCCAGCAAAATCTGGATGAAATGACTACTCATCTGTGATAGAGGCGTGTGAAAAAGCTGAGCCATCAACGTTTTGATGTTCAGTTCCTTTGGCTAGTATCCCCTCTGCTGGCCTTGATAACCAGACATAGAGGTGGGTGAATAGGTGCCAGGCCTGTCACACTCTATGAGGAAATATTTGAATGTGTGTAATTTCCCAACACTGTGACTCGTCTTCCAGTAGAAAACATGCTATGTGCCCTGTGAAGATGGCAAGGCTTGAGAATACCCTGACAATCCTGAACTCTCCTTCATTTTGTACTCTGTAGACACTGTGCTAGAAGTAAAGGATGCTTAGCTTCTAGTCCGGTGGAAAAGAAGTTGATTTCTTATATTTCAATTTTATTATATATATTTTTGGTGGTAGGGAGTTACTCTTGAGAAGAAAGGAAAGTTGAAGAGAAAAAGCAGTAGAGTTGAGTATGGAGAAAAGTTGGTGATCTAAAAGTCAAGAGCTTAGGAGACAATAACCCACTTGGAGCAGAGGCAGGAACTAGACTGGCATCTGAACTTCTTCCTCTAAACTACAGTAGCTCTATGCATTATTGGTTAAATTGCCTACATGTTAGAGGAGCAAACTATTCAATAGGTTAGGTTCCTATTGCCCTCTCCAACACTACAAGAAAATCCTGCTGTTACCTTTGATCGGTGATGTAAGGGATGTGATCACACCACTGATGTCATCTGGTCCACAGAGATTACCTCTGTCTGGATAATTGTGCTAATAAAACACAAAACTATGCTGATTTCAGAACTCACCTGGAAAGTCTCCTTTCCGACTACTTTGACCAAACTCTTGTAGATGAGCCTGCTGGTTTAATTGTTCTTTCTGCAAGTTCTCATACCAATGAGTAACCTCAGCTCTTAGGTCTGCCACTTGATCACTTGGATACATTTCAATTGTCATCTGAAATATAACATATTAGTTCAATTGAAAATAAATGGCAAAACACTCACAAAAAAACCATTTGTTCAGCAAAAGAATTGCCACAATGTACCTTGTCAGGAAGCCCAGCGGGTTGGCAAACTATTCTGAGAGGGAGTGACTGTTTATCACTCAATGCTTTTAAATGACTGCTGATGCCAGTGCCTTCAATTTGCCACTGCCTTA
The DNA here is from genome assembly GCF_019175285.1 of Sceloporus undulatus. Classification (NCBI taxonomy): domain Eukaryota; kingdom Metazoa; phylum Chordata; class Lepidosauria; order Squamata; family Phrynosomatidae; genus Sceloporus; species Sceloporus undulatus. The sequence continues at coordinate 10,218,238 of NC_056522.1, read as the reverse complement.
AATGATAAGCAAACCTGGCAAGAAAATGATACAGAAAGAAAGCTATTAGGAATTTGTAGCTCATACAAACTGAAGTGCGTAGGCCTCTTTTTGGTGGCATTGTAGGTATCAAATAGGATGAGCTAAGCTACTACAAGGTAAGGGATCCTATGAATTTTTGGCTATTTTCAACCTGGTTGCTTTCATAAATAAGCCACCAAGATACTTTTGTTAGCCTAGGAGGGGTTTAGTCTTGCTTTTCTTCAACATAGCAAACTGCCTTTGATATGGAGCAGCTTGAGATATGCCTGTGAATAAGCTGTCGAAAAGAAACAGTACTGTGAAGAATTCAACAGAGCTAGTGCAAATATTCTGAAAGACCGTCAGTAGATCTTCAGATTCCATTCTGACACTGAATAAAAAAAACCTACAAAGTAAATTTAATTTTAATATATCTTATTTATTCAGTTTATATCCCATCTTTCTCCTGTCAAGGGACCCAAAGCAGCTTGCAAAATTTAAAATAAAAGTTGAGCTAAAAGGTGTACTATGCAAAAATTAAAACAAACAAACCAATTCAATGTCAGTTTTATAAAAAAAACACCTCACATTAAAATACATTTAGAACATGAACAGATACAAAATAAAAGCAGAGCATACTAATTTAAACAATATTCTGCATTATGATTAAAATAAATCAAATTCTGGCCTAAATGAAAAGATCTGAATCTTCTGACAAAAAGAGAGCAGGGAGGAGGCTAAGCAGACCTCCTATGGGAGGGTTCAATAATCTAGGAACAGTCCCTGGAAAGGCTCTTTCTCTCGTCTCCTTACCAACTGTAGCTGTGATGGTGGTGGGCCTGAAAGAAAGCCCACTCATGAAGGTCTTAGAACTCAAGGAAGGCTCATATGGGGAAATACAATTATTATTATTATTATTATTATTATTATTATTAAACTTTATTTCTAAACCGCTGTAATTATACACAGCGCTGTAATCTTTTAGTTATTCTGGGATTCAAGTCAAATGGGATTTTAAAGGTCATATTCAGATAAAATTCAAAATGATAAAACATTCACATGTTTTTGAATTCTCTATCTATATAACGTTCCTAGATTTGGTGTAAAACTTCCTGTGACAGAAGAAAGATCACCTGCTTTCAGTTAATATCTGTCATCACTGTTTGCCATTTCCCTCTGAACAGTAAATTATTAAATACTATGGGTTAATAAAAGACAGCATGGTGTAGTGGTCTGACTGTTGGGCTACGACTCTGGAAACTAGTCTTCATTCAGCCTTTGAAAACCACTGGGTGGTTCAGCCACTGAATCTTCATTCAGCCATTGAAAACCACTGGGTGACCTTGGACAGATCACACTCTCAGCCTCCAAGGAAGGCAAAAGCAAACAGAAAAGCTTGCCAAGAAGACGCCATGATAGGTTCACCTTAGGATCAACCGTAACTTGGAAACGACTTGAAGTCACACAACAATAACAAATGGTATAATTATAATTTACCTTCTCCGAAAAGCTTCTAAATGAGTTTTAAGCATCAGAAGTCCTCTTTCAATAATTGTGAGACTTGAGTGAGAATCTTGCTCGAGGTTACTGGATGCAATCATTAGGCTTTCCATGCACTTGCTAATAAATTCTTGTTCTTTCTCCAGACCTGTTTTTCCTGAAGTTGAATTAGAAACAAACACTCTATAAAAGTGTTTAAATGAATTCTATTTTCATCAGGAAAAGAATGATAATGTGTAATATATTCCTGGGACAAAGCACAGAAAAGTATCTCAAACTGAATTCTCATACCATTAATATAATAAGAGTTAATATACTGTATAGCTGCACGGCTCACATCTCCAGACTGTGCTCTTAAAGCAATCCCCCAGAACTGGTCCATACCACACAACTGTAAAAAGAAATAAGACAGTGGTTATTTCCTTTATGTGACTAAACATACAAATACCATTTCTGGGGGGTTTCTTCCACAAAATCAATGAACATGTCTGCTTTCTTCTTGTACACTAGGTATCTGGTATTGCAGGATTTTTGTTTACAACAACACGGCAGATCATCTACAATAATGATAAAAAACATCAGCAGATATGAAAGAAGTAATGGGAGTTGAGGTTCAACAGCATCTGCATGGCCACATATTCTCCACTTCTATGCTAAACTATGAGTTATTTTTATGTAAGTGATCCATTTGCATGCTCCTACCTCACTCATGGAGGAAATCAGGAAATTTTTTGTTTGAAGTCTTTAGCATTATAATCAAATTGAGATAAATTATGGCTTAGTCTTAACTATGTTTAATTGAAACAAACCATCTTCAAGCCTAGTTTATGGAGCCAGTTTGTTTTAATAACCCACAATTTAACTACAGCTAAAACCAACCATAGTTTAAACGGTGGTTAATTGAAAATGTACATAAAAACTAATCACAGCCATAATCAGATGAGGAAAGGAAGAACTGTGTGGGTCTGAGATGTATCCAGGCTTGTTCATGTAAAGATAATCAAATGTTTAACCCTCTTAATGTTTTTGGCCTACAGTTCCCATCATCCCTAATGAGCATAGAAATTGAAGCTTTAGTTAAAACATCTGGAGAAGCACAACTACCCATGCTGGTATCTAATCATACAATACCAGGACATGGGAGTAACTTCACTATAAAGGGACTCAAGAGCAGCCTTTTATATGAATGCTCACTATAAGAGTCCACTAAACACTGAAAGGTACACCTTAGAAAGAAAGGCAATTGTAGCTCCCTATTCTTGCTTACCTCTGAGTTTGTTCCACCATCATATGCACTAGTAGCCAACCGTGCCAAATTACATAAATGCTGAAACAAGTTTAATCCAGTCATACTAATTGATTCAGGTTTTAGTTGAGGCATCTAAATAAAAGAAAGGCATGTCTGTTTAGAACAAATACAATAACCATAATCAATCTAATTTTCAAGCAGGAAAGCTAATTGGTATATATTTTTTAAAAAAAAACTGATTTCCTTTCTACCTTTTCTAAAAAAAGATGCTTGTACGTTTCCATTCCCATGGCATGCTGGTCTTTACTTCGTACTTGATTTAAGAACCAGTGTAGAGCATCATCGTAGCATTCAGAATCTTCTACCAAACAATGCCATAGTATGTCTACTTGTTCCAGACTCAGCCCTAGAGATTCAAAACAACACATGAAAATGTCCTGGAGAAAGACTGCAGATATGCCTTCCCTCCCAAGACACCCACAGTAAAAAATCATCTTACAATGATCTAGTTATCAGTTCCTATCTGTTGATTTGGCCTGTATTATTGTCTGGATTAGAACTACATCCTTAGTCCCACAAATGACAGTCTAAGGCTGTAAGTCTTTCACTCAGCTACTCAAAAGTCCTTTTAAAAAGGATAAAACATTTCCTTTACAGTGCCTTCTTCTCCTTCCCTAGGTTTTACTTATATAATACTGATATATATTCTGGAAATATCATGGAAAATCAACAAATAAAAAAATTCTCTGAAGATGCCAGCCACAGATGCTGACGAAATGTCAGAAAGAAACTCTGCTAGAACATAGACACATAGCCCGAAAAAACCACAAAAAACTATAAATAAAAAATAATTGAAAGCATCAATCAAAACTTACTAAAGTGATCTGGTGATCCCAAAGTCGAAAAGACACATGTCAAAAACTGAAGGCGCACCTGAACTTCTGCACTATGGCTGTACCTGTTATTGCAATTAAAGATTATTTCAGCATATTCTCAATGATCACAATTTTTTTTTCCATTGCTTAGCCTCTTAATAATTGATTCCAAAGTATGTTTAAACCCCTTTTCTCCACTTTTGCCACTTTACAAACCAAGCACTCAACTGTTTTAATGGGGGTGACTGTTCTAGCCTCTCCATACATTATAAAAACATTTCACGCTCTGGGAATCAGACCATAATTAAATAAGAAGGGTATGAAAGATGGCACATTGGAATAACTGGGGATCCTGATTATCTCAACAAGGTCTTGTGCTCTCAGGAGATGACAATGGAAAATCTCCTTGGACCAAGTCTTGCCAAGAAAATACCATGAAAGGTTCGAATTAGGGTCACCATAAATTGAAAATGACTTGAAGGCACACAACAATCACAATAAATGCTCATGTAACCACTGAAAACAAGGCGGTACTAATCACTCAATATTTTTAAGAGCAATTTATTTATTTATTTATTTAAAATATGGAACGCTTCAAGAATTTGCGTGTCATTCTTGCGTAGGAGCCATGCTTATCTTCTCTGTATTGTTCCAATTTTAGTATATGTGCTGCCGAAGCGAGCACTAGAGCAATTTATTTAGCTATTTTTCTCCTTTTGGAAAAAGCAATCAAGTTATACAATAATTAAACAAAGATGTTTTAAAATTGTTTTGAAATTATGATGGGAAGTACATATTTATTGAATGAATTTGTACTTGTTTAATTTGCAGCTCCTCATATAGATTTCAGATGAGCAATTGTTATTACAGGTGGCAAACAAGGAATTCAAAGAACTGTTTAGCTGGTTTGGTATGCCTAAATGTCTCTGGGCTTGTGTTTCCTAAGAAACAAGCCTCACCCCTAAAAACCAGAAGTATGAAAAACTAAATTTTAAGCTGCAAGCATGGGGAGGGGTGCTCTGCTATTCAAAGAACAAAAGTAAAAAAAATCTCAGTAGTGCACAGACAGTAGATGGAATCCTAAACTAGCACAAAATATTCATAAGTACAAATATTAAAATGCTACTCCCATGTACCATCAGAGATATGTTCCTTATGATCCTGCTTTCAAACACATTTTTTCATCCTCTTTCACTCACCAGAAATACACAACAGCAGTCTTTTTGCCAGCCATTTCCACCCATGAAGCTACCCTATAATGCTCAATAAAACCCTTGTACCTCTGCCCATATTACTGCATTAGCTCTTCACTGCCCACTACCCCACCATAAACACAACTCATGAAAGTCACAGTTCTCATTCAGTAACCAGAAATCAACATACAACTAAGTTCAACGTTCATAGACGACATTATTTATAGATGACATTAGCCAATCATATTTTTTGTTGCTGGGAGGAATCATAATGGGGATGGAACTAGAAGGGATACATAAACTTTCTGTACGTACATACTGCTTTAAATTATTTTCATCTAAAAATGTGCAATCTCAGAGTAGCCCAAAATCTGTCATGCAACAAGTTTTGTGTGAAGGATATCCTTTCTCACTCACCAAAATGTTAAGGTACATCATAAGAAGAATTAGCAAGTGAGTAAGCATAAAAAATTAGGTGCAAAAATTAATTCTTGTTGTGTTGTTAGCTGCCTTCAAGTTGACTTCAACTTAAAAGTGACTCTATAAATGAGGGACCTTCAAGTCACCCTATCCTTAACAGCCCTGCTCAGGTCTTGTAGACTCATAGAAGTGGCTTCCTTGATTGAGTCTACCCATCTACAATGTGATCTTCCTCTTTTCCTTTTTGAAGCTAATTTTGGCAACACAGAGATAGATTTTTTTCCAGAGTAAAACAAGTAAGAGGTTAAAAATACCTAAGTCTAAATCCAACTGCTAGAAGAGAGCTACTAAACCAATGGAACTTAAATAAGTATTGATTTACCAAGGCCAAAGTTCTCATGGAACATTATGCCAGCAGCTGTATAATTTTTAATCATTTGTTGGCAAACCTCCTCTGAACAAATCTTGCCAGGAAAATCCCATGAAAGGTTTGCCCTAGGGTCGCTGTAAGTCAGAATTAACACAACACAAACAAACGTAAGGAAGTATCCTTATGCAAGCTGTTTCCCCATTCCTGCATGAGCACAACATTCCTGCCCACTACCCTAACCAGAACATCTCCAGAATGTCTAAGAAGCTGTTATTCACAATACCCGCTGTCACTGCCTCCATACGTGAAAGCCCACTGGCAGAGCATATACTCTGCTGTTGATAAATGGGATCTTGCTCCAAGTTATAAGTGATTCAGTGGATCTACTCTAGATGGGACTAACAGTTGGATTCAGACCCAAGCCATGAATTGGCAAAGGACCCTTCCCTCTAACAACATACTTACAATGCATGTTTATGCCGTCCTTCTCTGACAGCTTGAATGTAGTATACCAGATTATCAAAGAAAAGCTTCATCATGTTCAGTTCTTTCTCGGCCCACCTATTTCAATTTGAGACAAACACATATCACTTCACAGCAACTTGATGGAAAAAACTAACAATGTTTAAACTCACATTATTTCCCCTCCCCCCCGGCAAAAAAATGTGTGGCCCTGAATACTCTCTTGGGGTTGAAGGCGGTATTTCCACCATGTTTTGAGCAAACTTATTTTGAAAAAGTGACTTTCACTCACCTCCTGTTGTTTAAACAAAGGTCTCTTCTGGGCCTAAAACTATCGAGGAAGGACCAAAGACATGGTGAAGATGTCCTCCTTGTGCTCTAAAGTTCTCCTGGGAGGCTAATGTGGGCCTCTATTTATACACAGTTGACCACAGATGTTTAAGCATTTCATTTCTTCTTTTACAATTTCCAAGATTTCCCTGATTCCTGCTACTCAAATTCCATGTTCCTACTACAGTTGTTGTGTAATTTTGGACTTTTCTTTCACCAATCCACACGTCTACAGTTGAACATCCTTTTGGGTTGAGTCCAGTTGTGTTATTAGACACAGCACTACTCATGCTTGTCCTCTGCTGTTCCCCAGTAGCTAGTTGGATACCTTCTAACCTGGAAGTCTCATCTTCCTGTATTTTCTTGTTTCATTTTGAATTGGATTGTCATAAGGTAAAATAAAAGGCTTCAGCAGTGGCTTACGACTGTCTTCTTCTGCACACAACTAGCTCTTTTGGAATTAGCTATACTACCCACTATTGCTGTCTCTGAGAATTCCTCCATCAGTATCACACACACACCCCTACTGCTAATGCCCAGTAGTTTTTTGGCACATTAAAAGTCTGGCTCCTCAGCAAAAGCCTGTCTGATGTAGGAGACCTTATCAGCATCAGTGCTACTGTCAGCATAGCCTCTTGCCTCACATGTGCAGGCAATTCCACCATCACAGAAATGTAATTTCAGACAGGGCACAAATATGTTGATGCAAAGGGAAGGATGGGCTTGAAGAGCATGGATTGTTTGAGCTACAAACAACTGGCTAACTGATCAGAACAAAAGGAAAAGGGAAGGAAAAGAATTGACTGGAACCAATGTACTACATTAAACTGCTAAGGACTGGAAGAAAGAGACAAGGGATAGCACAGGTTTGAAATACCAAGACAGGAAGCTTAAGTAATCTGTGTTGTACAATTGTAATTATATACATAGATGGGAAGGCATCAACATCAAATTGCAGTCCTAAAACAATCACCCACTTTTGATTGGTTGTTGCATATTGTACTTACATTGTTATCCAATGTGTGTCATAACTGCTCCCGAACTGTTGGAAAGTACCAAATAATTTTGGAAGAAGGCGAAGAGAAACTACAACCGATCTAAAAAAAGAAAATATGACTGTATGTAAATTAAGTTCTTGAAATATAAGCAGAACGTTTTCAAAGATTTGACCTGTAAACTAAGATTTACCATTAGCCACATTTACAGAATAATTACTTTCATAGAATTCATGAACCAAGAAAAGTTATTATACCCCATGTTGCTGTGAACTTGGACACACGACTGCCTGGAAAAACAGCCACTGACATATGGGAAAGCTGCAAACAATTCGCTGACTGCAACAGTTTAAATAGTGCAGCTACAATCTTAACTAGCCGAAGCAATTGCCAACTAAGCAGCCAGTTCATACTAGAAACATCTGTATCATTCTATGTATCAAAATGACTGTGAAAACTGAATAGATCAATGTATATGCAATGTACCATTTCTCCCACTATCAGCGAGCCGCCAAGTCAGCCAGGTTTCTTTAAGGATTTGGAGGGACATTTTGGCATGAAACAGATGGCAAAAAGGAGAAACTGCTAAATAAAAGGAACTACTGATAAGTCTAGAAGGAGTGAGGAGTGAGACTGGTGGAGGGGAACCATCAAGATAGAATCCTTTGCCCTGTGACAGAGAGTTTTGAAATTAATTCCCAGGGGAAGCCGGCTGCGCTTAAGAGTATCTGACTCTTGCTTGTTGTTTTCGGTCTGGTTGGTGCCATTACTCTATGTAAATCCAATATTTTTCCAAGCCCTCTAAAATAGCAGAGTCCTTTAAAAGAGAGAGACACACAGTTGCAGAGGACTCAAGGTATACACTTCAGCTTCACTAAGCTCAATCCTTTCTGACACTTTGGACCTTTCTTTAGAGACTTTCATCAATCTGTGAAGCGGAAGACATGAACGGCAGCAGACACTAGTAGAAGATGAGAAGCAGTTCATACTCCTTGAAGATATTAGATGACAAAATCATCTCTAGATTATTGGTATTGCAAGCCAAAGATATGCTTTTAGAAAAAGCAGGTGTAAGTTACAACAAATTTTAAAAATACACACAAACTAAAACATTTACCTGTTATTGGCTAAATTTTCAAGACAGCCTTCAATGAACCTCATTCGAATTTGTCTATCAGTAAACCAACATACTAAAGAACACAAAAGCTTCTCTGCTTCATTTATCAAACCTTCAGAGAGATGTATCTAGGATAAGTAAGAGAAAAGTTATTGACAATTATTATTACAATTTGTCTGGCAAATTTTCTTGTGTGATATCCAACTTACTGCATCTTCATCCTGGACAAGATCCCACAAAAGTGTATTGCCCTTCTTACAAACATTATCCAAGTTAATATCTGTCACTGCGTTGCTGTTGTACTGGTGCTTATGAACTGCTGGCCCTGAGCAAAAGACAGGAGTTATTAAAAATATGGAATATCCTGATTTGAATGGACTTTTGAAAATGAACAGCTGTAAATAATTGCTCAACATACAACCCTATATATTAAAACAATTCACCTATGAAGACCATTCATGAGACATGAGGGACCCAATACAGACATGCACAAAGTCAATACTATTTACTGAAGGAAGGTCAGATAGTTGAATAGCCTTCAGCACTTTAACATAAAACCTTTTAATCATTTATCAATATGGCATGAAAGCCATATGAGATTTTTTGATTATTTATTAGCATTGTTCTTCAGTTTTTAAAGTAGCTCTTCAATACAGGGTTTTTTTGGTTAATAGATCTCAAGATCCAATAATGAAGAAAAAATATGCATGATAGAAACATCTCAATTTCTATTGGGAAATCTAATAACAACTGCATAGGTAGTTCATGTATGCATTTGCTTGTAAAGATATTATGCTAGACAGGTTCTGCAATTAAAATCTGAAGCTGATTCAAAAGTCAAGCAGTTTACTGTTCAAAAAACTTTATATGATAAAGCAATTAAAAATTACACTTTTTTCAGATTTTTGAATATGGTAGTCTGCCTATCTGCATTCCTGTGTAAATGCTTCAAGGTGGCAACTCCCATTTAAACAAATGGAGAAGCCTGTGTTGGTGGCAGAGTTCTTTTTTCATGGTGAGATCATGTGACTACAATCCAAGCCATTGTTACTTATCTAGATCTACAAGTTTACATGCTGTTTTTAACCATAGACAGTTTGCAGTCTCCATGGTTAATGGAGACCCGCTACAGGCCTTAATCATGATGGAATGTGTATATTTAGCTCAGGATCAAATATGATAACACATATATAGTCGGACCTTCATATCTGTAGGGGATCTGTTCCGGACCCCCATCCCACCCCTACTGATATAAAAAAAATACAAGACCTCAAGTCCCGTTGTCCCTAGTGGCGGCTCAAGATGCATGCGGCTGCTAGTGTGGCTGTGTGCATGCACCACCATTTGGACAACGGGATGACGTCTGCGCACTGTCAAATCTGCAGATGGCAAGCCTGCGGATGGTGAGATCCCACTGTACAGTGAACTGGGAGGAGGAAGCAAAGGAGTTCTCTTACTTGAAGGAATCCTGAACTTTAAGGGGAGGTTCTTAATTAACCTTTTCCAGTGGGCCTCAACCAGAACAGACTAGAAACCACTAAAAATCAGAACTATTAAGCACAAAAGTACATTAAAACAACTGATCTGGAGACATAACCTTGATTTATTCCTCAAGCATTAGCTAAAGATTAAATGATCCTACTTTTCCAAGCAGATTACACAGTATACGTTTACTTTTAACAGCCCTCAAAAACTGTCACACTAAACTTATTTTGCAGGACAGACTTGTTCGCAGAATGCACAGTTCTTGGGCTATAGTCCCTGGTGTTGTGGGTTGACTTGTCTCTTCATTCCCAGAATAGCTGAGTCTTATTAATGATGTGACATAAAAAGTATCAAGGAACAGACTGCTTTCACCCATTCAAACTTCCATAAAGACATACTGTCTGGAGGGCACAACCTATTTCTTACAGCTGGCTAGTTTAATGCCACAACTGATAGTTTAGAAAAGAATGAATCAACTCCTCCACAGGCTCAATGTTTTATTTATGGCTTTTTATTTAAAAACATTTTTATACTATACTTCCTCCTTTTTAGGAATTCAGAGGGATGTATAGTCAATTGTAATTACCAATAAATACATAAATAAAATCAAGCAGTCCACAAAATAAAATTACCACATCTTAAAATGCCTGGGTAAATAAAATAGGTTTGCCTAATGCCATTACAGTTGGCACCAGGCAAGTTTTCTAAGCAAGGTTGTTAGATGGGTGAGACACAACCACTGAAAAAGCCCTCTCTTGATATTGAATACAGTGCTCCCTCGGGTTACGAATTTAATTCGTTCCGCCGCTCCGTTCGTAACCCGAGTAATTTCGCAACCCGAAAAGGGCTTTCCGTTAGCGCTGGAAAGCCGCGCGTTTGAATTTCGCGCCGAAAAAAAATTCGTAACCCGAAAAAAAACATCGTAACCCGGAACAGTTTTTTCCAATCTAATTTTTTCGTAACCCGGAAATTTCGTAACGCGGTCAATTCGTATCCCGGGGTACCACTGTACTGTATTTCCAGGGAAGGAAGGTGTGACAAGTGAGGCTTTGACAGAATGACTCAAAACACTGACAGACTGATAATGTGTAGTCTATGTAACTCTAAGCTTTATTGTTCCAATCTGCTTTAGAAACTCTAACAGGCTTTTAAACAGGGCAATTTTATGACGAATAATAGCTATCAAGGAAGGCTGAGTTTTGCTTGCCTTACTTATTGCTCTTTTATAGCACTTCATTTCCTGAAATCATTTTAACATATGCACAGTTTAAACATTTACGTTACTCTCTAAAGTTCCAACATATTTTAGTTTCTCTGTCTATGTGTCCATCAGAGCCAGAGCATACAAAGACAAAGTAGGAGAAACGTTTCCTGGCATGGGTAGGAAAAACTTCCTACATCTTGTTCCTGTATTAGAAGCCTGCTGCTGTTGAAGGCAGAGCACTAGGGGCACTAAAATTTTTGAAGGCGAACATGCTCACAAGATCACGATTCAACTAAACCAGGGATCACTTGAGACTCCCAAGCCCCCCCCTCCCTGTTTAAACATTTTCTTATTTATTTTTACTAAAAATGTCCCCACATAGGCATTTTTCACTCTAACTTTCCTCACTCCAGTTGCTTTAGGCCCAGGAAGTAAAATGGAAATTGACGGTTTAGTTGTTGTGTGCCTTCAAGTACCGTATTTTCCAGCGTATAAGACAAATGGGTGTATAAGATGACCCCCAACTTTTCTTGTTAAAATATAGAGTTTGGGATATACTTGCTGTATAAGACTACCCCTCATCCAAATCCAAGGAGGGAGCAGGCCAGTGGTGCATGCGCTGGAGGGAGCAGGCCAGTGGTGCTCTGCGGAGGCCTGGGCCTGGGAAGGTAGGAGCAGGCCAGGGCTTAACCCGGCGTACAAGATGACCCCCAACTTTGAAGAACATTTTCATGGGTTAAAAAGTCGTCTTGTACGCCGGAAAATACAGTATTTTCCAACTTGTGGCGACCCTAAGGCAAATCTGTCATGGGGTTTTCTTGGCAAGATTTCTTCAAAGAATGTTTGCCATTGATTTCCCCTGAGGCTGAGAGCATATGACTTGCCCAAGGTCACCAAGTGGGTTTCATGGCTGAGCTGAGAATTGAACCCTGGCCTCCAGAATAGTAGCCCAATAAATGGTAAAGTGAGTTTTATCATCTTATCTCTACACAGACTATTCTACTTAGTCCTTTTTGATTCTCTTTTAAGTTGGTGGTTGGCTAAAACAAATCTTTCCTTTTACTAGCTCTTACCTTGGCTGAGATGCTCATGATAAATAGAAGCAAGATTTGGAAGGTGCTGCTGAAGATGAGATGTCAGTTCAGCATGTGAATTAATCTGTACCAGTTCTTCTTCACAGCCAGATTCTTCACCATCAAAATCTGCCATATTTTTCTCTGATTTTGCACTGACTTGGGAACTGCTACAACTAACATCATCAGCACTTAACATGTCATCAACCATGTGCCTGAAAGATACACGCAAACAAACACTGAGTCCACACAAAGCCAGCAGACTATAGAAAAACAACATTTTACAGAATTCCTATTGCCTGAAGAGATAAGCTTTTTTCTTCATAATAAAAGGTAAGGTGAAACTATGCATATGAACATAATAAAATCAGAACTGCACATGCTTTGAGTACATGGGTTCTTTGCAAAAAGCATTTTACATCCACAAATTAAACATCCACAAGATTTCCATTCTCAACAGCAAAACAATCTCTGGTTTATAGCAAGAGAAAATTTGCAAGGATAGCAATATTAGAAGCCTACAATCCTGTTTAGCTCTAAGTACTGCAGACCACAGTAGGAATTTATATCTTATCTTCAAAAACAAGATGTAGGTTTACATGAACAACTGAACCATTCTAAAAGAGTATAGACAAGTACTTCTCTTTTTTTGTAATTTTGATAAAACATACTTGGATATATACATGTTAAAATATTAAATTAATTTCCTCTCACCACTGCTCATATTTAGACAAGAGTTCCATATAAATGGAAGAAGTAACTGAGTGCATAATAGCAAATATATAATGCATGTTTAAATAAGGCTGGAGAATAGTGTTCAACTATCACATATTTCTTGCTAAATATGAAAAGAAAAATCTCACAAGAATAAAGTGAGAAAAAAATATCTCACAGCATTCACACAAACCATACTTTAAAGTGGCCAAATGTCAGGGTTTCATAAATTCAATGTCTTATGACTGTCACAGAAAATTTCTAAGATACAGAAAGTTCTAATGCCTTATTGCCAAAAAGCAAGAAATGATGGTGAAAAACGTAAATCGAGACAAACACTGGAGGAAGGATTAGTCTCCGTGTAATTATGAGAGTTCAGGAAAATTTCAGAGCTCAGTTCCTTGTTGGTTTTCCATGATTAACAGAGTCAGAAACAATTATTTAAAATAAGCAATGAGCACATACAATTGATTATTTTATGTATTTTACTTATGTCAGAAAACCCAGTTTCTTCAAGGCATCAAATCTGATTACCTTGAAACTTTCCCCCAAACAAAATGTATATATACCATAAATAACTTACCCTTCATGATGGTGGTGGTGATGGTGGTGGTGGTGATGATGGTGATGGTGATGATGTTGTGGACCAATAAACTGACGGCAGTTAAATAATTCATTTCCAATTGCTTCCCCAAGAAAGTCTCCTGTGTGCGTTATACAAGAATCTTGAGAACCTTGTGATATGTGAGCTGCACTCATTTCTCCAGTCATATCATGGTCTGTGTCCTCGGTGTGTGAACAAGGGTCTAACATTCTAATTCGGCTATCCACTGGTGGTACAGAGTCAGTATTAAAAACATGGTCATTTCCAGTTCCATTGCTTACACCACTTCTCTCAGCGGATGCCTGAGAATCTCCCAAGCAAATGCCTGATTGAGATTCCATTTTCCGGCTTCTCAATTCTGTATTCCGACCATTTTTTTGGGAATTATGACTTCGCTCTTCCTCCTCCTCCTCTTCTTCCTCCTTGAGAGCTTCAATATCTGCAATGTCTTCTGACTGCACCTCACTGCCTGGGCTCCCTGCAGACTGGCTCGCATGGCTGGAGTTGGCCTCATTGCTGGATCCATCACTGTGCCCACTGCTGCTACCTGGCCCACTGCTGCCATCTTCACCACTATTTGCTGTCTCATCAGAACTTCCCTGCATTGATTCCTTTAAGGAAATATAAAACAATTTGAATTATATATATTTAAATATAAATATATATAAAATATATATATTTCTGAAATACGCATCCTGCACTTTCAGTGCCTACTGATATTTCCCTGTCACTTGGGAAAAAAAACAAAGCTATCAAATTACAATAATGAAAACAACTCTCTAAAACATACCAGCAACAAACAGTAGAAATATACTCCAATTAACGTAAAAGCACACACAAAAGTGTAAGATGGTTAAAAAATGCCAAAGCAACCATTAGGCCGATATTGCTAACCAATTATTGGAAGGAAAATCATGCAAATGAATGTGGTTTCATATTGGGTTGATAGACATAACTGAGATTCCTTGGAGGAGAGTTTGTGACTATTTTCATACTTAAGTGTAATCTTAGTTGATCTAATAAGCATTGCTTTGTGCAAGGCAGACATCTACATCCTTTCTTCTAGAATGTATAAAAAGTAGACCCCATCCCTCTGTTTGTACCAAAAGGTAGGGAAAACAGTCCACAGTCCAAATCAACAAGATGGCAGTTTAAATGTTCATGAAATTATACCCATCAATGGATACCTGTAACACCCAGCTGGCAGGATTAATTAGTCCTTTTGGCATTTATCAATGGCAAAAAACCTGTGGTAATTCTGCCCAAATTAACTGTCCCTTCAAAGAAGATCAGACTATGGCAGCATCTACACTGCAGAATTGATATATTTTGATACCACTTTGACTGCCATGGCTCAATCCTATGGCTTCTGGGATTTGTAGTTAGTGAGATATTGAGCATTCTCCATCAAAGAGCTCTGGTGCTACAAAGAGCTACAAATTTCAGGATTCCATAGGATAGAGTCATGACAGTTAAACTGGTGTAAAATGGCATTAATTCTGCAGTGTGGCAGCAGTCTATGACATAAAGAGGCACAGCCCAGAGGAAGATGGTAGAACTGATAGGTCACTCCTTCACCTGTCTGTTGAAGCTACCTAGCATCCTGACAGCGGAGGGGGAACAAAGCTATTTTACCTCTGTATCTGAAAGTCGCTGCTGGACATGTTTATTTCTACTAATCAGCTGTTCTTCCATTTCAATGTCGCTTCCTCCACTCTGATGTGTATCACTGTTGTCACTGCTTTGAGGACTTGCTGCAGGTGACCCTGTTTCAGGAAGAAATTTCAACTTATTCCAGGTAAAAGCAAAATTAATATTTTTAATGCAGGATAAGTGTGTCGTCATCACAGTCAAATCTTAATTTCTACTAATAATGGGAAGTGTATCAGTCATCTTGTCTCAGTAACAAGGAGATGCTGAAGCTGCTGCTTTTGCTACACATTTTTGTCCTTCCATACTCAACCTTCCTCTTTTTGATTTGGCAGGAACCAGGTCTGATAACCAGGAGACACCAGAAGCAGTTACCTGCTACATTTGAGATTAGATACATTTATCTAAAATAAAATGATTGAGCTAAATGTCCCATAAGCATACTGTATATACTCATGTATAGGTCTAGAAATTTTAGCAAAAAAGTGACCCCAAAAACCTAGGTCAACTTACCCACGGCTCAATGTAAATGCTATACTTTAACTCTTATTAAAAATGGACCCCTTCCCTGGTGAAAGGCAAGAGTGCAATTTAAACATGAGGTCGACTTATAGCTCAGCATATACGATAGTTATGTGGGATTAGATAGACGATAAGAAGAGAAGGCTGCTGTCCAGAAGAGAAGCCACCACTAGCATGAGGGCCAGCATGGTGTAATGGTTGAGTGTTGGACTAGAACACTGGAGACCAAGGTGTGAATCCCAGCTGGGCCATGGAAACCCACTGGGTGACCTTAGGTAAGCCACACTCTCTCAGTCTCAGAGGATAGCAATGGCAACCCTCCTCTGAACTAATCTTGGCAAGATGACAAGGTCGTTTTAGGGTCACCCTAAGTCGGAAACTCCTTGAAGGCACATAACAGCAACAAAACTAACAAGGTAGACAGTACGAAAACAAGGCAGCTGTCCAGGAGAGAAGCCACCACTAGCATGCCAACAGTGGCTCAGGAGATGGTGGGGAGGGGAGCTTTCCTCAAGTAACCAGCACAGCAGCTGGCCCTATTGTGCTGCTTGCCCTTTTCACAACAGAAAGGAATAGCTTGTGCGAGCAATATGAGATGCCACCCTACGTAAGCAAAGAAAATACAGAACTATGCACACAGCCAGCAGTAGCATGAACATTGTTCCTTAACAGGATCCTAGTCAGTGTGTGTTATGTGAGTTGGCAATAGTGGTGGGCCTAGGACCTGTTTTTTGTTCCTGGGGCCAAACAGACTGCTGAAAATGTTAGAGAGAGAGAGAGGGGAGAGAGAGAGAGAGAGAGAGAGATGGATGTCTATTTATGGCTTTGAAAAAGATTATTTTTGACATTAAACAGTGCAACAGACACCTACAAGCTATTTAAAAGAATAATTACTATTTCCAGTAGAAGCAATTCACCCAGAAAAAGGGCAGTCTGGAGAAGTCAAGGGCCAGCCCCATAGACACATCAACTTGGTAACTACCCCAAGAATGTAGCTTTAAATATTTTCTTACATAGAAACTGAAAGAAAAGCAAACTCTGAGGCATTACTGAAATGTTTTCTTACATGCTCAAAGAAAACATTTCAATAATGCTGCAGAGTTTAACTTTCTTTCAGTTTCTATGTAAGAAAATGTTTGAAGTAAAGATTATAGTATTTGATGTTATAATATTCTTCTACAGTAACTTACATGGTGATGGAGCTGCTCTCCGGAGATCTTCTTCCTCTGAAGAAAAAGAGGCAAAAAGGTGTGAGAACACTCTGCACAACTTTATTTATCACAAAACATATAGCCAACAATAACATATAAGAATACTGGTGAAGAAAAATATAATAATAATAATAACAATAACAATAATAATAATAATAATACTTTTTATACAAGATATTCCTATTATTGTAGCTTTGACAGACCCTTCTGAAGTAGTATACATAAAATTAACATTTACTGACTGAAATTAAAGAGAATACAGATCTTTATCATAAACAACCAAAAGTTCCAATAATATACGATAGCTCAAAATGTGTGATTATCTAACGCTAAAACTAATTATTTTTACCTAATTAATAGAAAAGATATTCACACAATAGCCTAGGCTAGAGCTTAATCAGCTAAGATCTGAACAAACCTTATGCCCTCGCAAGTACTTTCTTCACCCCTCCCATCACAGCATAATGAAACCAAGATGTTTCTAATTAAAAATATTTTCATGTTCCAACCAAACAGGGAAACTTTAGTTTCAGAACAAGCCAAGATATCATGTCAATCCTGTAGTTTCAGACTGGTTTATGTGCCTAATGTATTCCAAAGTCATGTTTTGATTTTAATTTTTAAAATAATTAAAATTAATTATTTTTAATTTAATTTAGTTCACTACAAATGCATAATTACTATGGTATATGTTTTGTTGTTGTTACATTCCTTCAAGTCGTTCCTGACTTATGGCAACCATAAAACCATAAACCCATAACTCCCATCATGGGGTTTTCTTGGCAAGATTTGTTCAGAGGAGTGAGAAAGTGTGACATGCCTGAGGTCACTCTGTGGGTTTTATGATTGAGCTGGGCATCAAATCTTCTTCTCCAGAATCGTAGTTCAACATTCAAACCACTATGCCATGCTGACTCTCCCAGAGTCATCATCCAACACTCAGTCTAACACTCAAACCACTACGCCATGCTGGCTCTTACATTAGTTGAATTATTTCATTATTAGAATCAATACTAGTTTGTTTTTACTGAAAATAAGCAATCAATTTTATTTGCAATTTAACTGATCACTTTGGATTTAATTGCTGGATTTCATTTAATTTAAAAAGTGCAGGCACTTGATGGTTTTTTTGTTTCTTGGTGAACAGACAGTCCACCAGCCATAGAGTACAGGAGCTGCCTCTCCAGGAAGTGTGATTGATTCACTCAAGGTACCAGTTCAGCAGTTGGGTTCCTAGCTTGAGGTGGAGGAGGAAAAGTCTCTTTCACACACTCACACACACACACACACACAACACTGTACAGTCTGGATTTTACTTATAGCCACAGCCAAGGTGCCAGGTGTGCCATTTATGGTGGTGGGGGGAGAGAAAGACTGGGTCTGAGATGAAGGAAAAGAAACTGAGGATCACCAAACATGAGGAAGCTACTCCTGGGACTGGGCTGATAGAGGATTGGGAATGGGGAGACCGGAGGAAGAGAGAGTAGGGGAGTAGGAACACAAGTAGAAAGGAGATGATACAAAGTCTGAGAATGAGACACAGAGAAAGAGAAAATAAGTAGCACTTTTGTAGAAGCGGCAAGAAGAGAGTATGCATGAAAAATTTGTGGAAGAGAAATAAGCAGATTTTTTTGCAGCCATGCAAGAAAACACAAAGAGAGAGAGAGGAAGAATGGGGAGGAAGGAGAGAAAGAAAAAGCAAGAGTGTTTCTGTGGATGCAACAAATTGCATCTTACGTTCAGCAAACTTCAACAGATGTACTTGGATTCTGGGGATTTGGAACTTAGGCGCGTTACACACGCGCCTAAAGTACGTACCGTGTACGTACTAGGGCTGCCTGGGGCCATCTCTTCCAGACGCCCCCAACCCTAGTACGTACATGGTACGTACAAAATGGCTGCGCCCATTCTAGATGGGCACCGCCATTAGGATGTCACAAACGTGCCGCCTCCAAATGGGGCGGCGCAGACGTGACATCCTCGCGACTGGGACGCCTTTTTTGCGGCCCCGGAAGGAGCTCCGAAACGGAGTTCCTTCTAGGATTTGTGTTGCTGGTGCAGCCTTTAAATGGCTGCGCCAGCGACCCAAGGCAGAAAGGGTCTTCTCCTCCTCCCCACCGCATGAAGCCCCAAGGACACCCCTTTCCAGGCCGTGGGGAAGCAGTCTTTTGCCACTTCCCTGCGGCCTGGAAAGTGGAGGATCAGGGCCTCAGAGGCTGCTGCTGTGGCAGCTGAGGCAAGCAGTCTGTAACACGCCTTAGGTTTTTCTCTAGAGGCTTGGAGATGAACTAATGGGTCTGGAGGACTGCAGGCTGCCCACAGGCCAAGATCTGCCCACCACTGGTATGATTTATGACTTAATTCTGTAACAGTGTGCTACCTAACATGTACCTCCCCCGACCTCCATCTTGAGGGGAGAGAAGCAGGCAAGAAACAACAGGCCTCTGCCTGCCAAGAAGAAGAGCCCTCCCCCAACCTCCATCTTGAGGGGAGAGAAGCAGGCAAGAAACAACAGGCCTCTGCCTGCCAAGAAGAAGAGCCCTCCCCCCGACCACCATCTTGAGGGGAGAGAAGCAGAGTTTTTTTGTTTTTGTTTGTTACTTGCTTTATTGTATATGCATATGTATGCTGTAAACCGCTTTGATCATAGGAAAAGCGGTATACAAATAAAACATATTATTAATATTATTATTGCCTAGACCTGAGCAGATGCTGGTGGGCAGTATTTATTTGATAAAAATGTGCCTTCCAGGTTATTCAGCAGCATAAATCCAGGCAAGGGAGTGTCATTCTTAGAGTTTACCAAAGTGGTCCCAAAACCTCTTCAGGCTACTGCCTCCTTGCCTCTTTCGCAACAACCCTAGTGCCCACAACACCTATTGCTTGATATTAAGCCTACTGAAAATTCAAAACAATCTATCTTGGTCACTGTTCCCTTTGCACTCGGTCACTTTGGGGGCAGCAACCAAGAAGCGTCTCATCTGTGCCAGCCTTTAATCAAAATTTTGGAAAAGTGGGTTACAAATAAACTATATTATTATTATTATTATTATTATTATTATTATTATTATTGGTGTGTTACAGACCGCCCCTTTGGGGCGGCCTGTAGGCGCACCTTTCCCCGCCGGATCGGGGCCTCAGCGGCCAGAGCAGCAGCCGCTGAAGCCCCGATCCGCCGCTTTCCAGGCTGCGGGGAAGCGGCAAAAGGCCCCTTTCTCCTTTGGTATCAATGACGGCGGCCGTGTGGAACGGCCGCCGCCATTTTGTGTGCGCACAGCGCGCAATAGGGTTAGGGCCTTAACACTAGTACGTGCTCCGCGCGTACTTTTAAGCCCGTCTGTAACGGGCCATTATTTGCATCAATGAGGCTGTCTGTTTTAAGGGACCCCGAAGAGAGATGTTTCATTCAACCCTCATCACCATCATGGCCTTAAAGGTTGGCAAAGGCTGATTCCTCTTTTCTTTCTTGTGTACCAATATTCTGCCCCAGGGCATCTTTTTTCCTCACTGCCCCCTCTGCCCCTTTTCCCTCACCACCTCCTAGATCTTTCCATCACCCCCAGGGGCCAGTACCATTCCCTTTGGGAATCAATGGTCTACTATGATCATAGAATCATACAATCATTTCCCTTCTTTCAAGGAGGAAAGGCTGGTTCTCTTTCTCCATGTGCTTGGATGAGATCTGAACTTTTTAAACTTTGAGATACTTCTGTGGATCATTGGTGGGCAGGGCCAGAACCCTAATTCTGTTTAAGTGCTGGGAGTGGCGTGCACCATAGTCAAGGAGGGTTTGGAGTACACAGGAGAGGTTTACCTGGGAACATTGTTGGAGGGGTTCTCCTTTAATTTTCCGCATTTTCTTTAAATTTTTTTCCTTAAGGGGTTTCTGGGTATTTTTGCTTAGAGAAAATGAGTCAAAGACTTGCCTCTGGAAGGAGGTTGTAGCCAGGAGATCCCTACAGAACTACAGGCCCAGTGAAGTGAACGCAGTGACAGAGCTTGGGAACAAAGGCCAAGCCAGCAGGGGTTCTTTACACTGGTGTTTAGCAGGGAAAGCCCACAGTCTTGTTTCAGTGCCTCCTTAAGATAAGTACTGCATTTAGGACAGAAAAATGAAATGCACAGATATAGGATGGGGGACACCTGGCTGAATGAGACTACATGTGAAAAGGATCTAGGAGTCCAAGTAGACCACAAGTTGAACATGAGTCAACAGTGCGATATGGCAGCTAAAAAGCCAATGCAATTTTAGGGTGCATCAATAAAAGTATAGTGTCTAGATCAAGGGAAGGGGAAGTAATAGTGCCACTTTATTCTGCTCTGGTCAGTGCCCCACCTGGAAATGTGTCCCGTTCTGGGCGCCACAATTCAAAAAGGCATTGAGAAGCTAGAGGCAGGGTAGGCAACCTTTTGAGCCGGGGGCCGGGTTGCTGTCTCTCAGACAACTGGGGGCCGAAGCTGGGGGGTGGCGTTTCCACCCTCTGGGGTGGGGCCGCATGCTGAGGGTGAGCTTTCCCCACTCCCGGGGCGGGGCCACCTGCTCCGCCCCCGCCGTGATACCAACTTAATAAATAACAGTTCCAAGCATGGAAACTATACACAGCCATCAAACGAAGAAGAAGAAGAGCATGCCACACTGTCTCCACCCAGAAGGCACAAGGTGCTGGAGGGTATTTTGCACACAACACAACGCCTGTCTCTCTCCCACACAACTCCACCTGTCTCTCACATACACCTCTCTCACACACACAACCCCCTATCTTCTCTCTCTCACACACACACACACCACACCCAACCCTGTCTAACACACACAACCACCCCCTCTCTTCACATACACAACCACTTCTCTCTTGTGTGTGTCTCTTACATACACACATAGCTCTTACACATAACCTACAACACACCCTCTCTCGCTTCTGCTCCTCTGTTGAAGAGGGGAGGCCCCTCAGCGGCCACAAGGAAGGAGGAATAGGGCACCCGTGCGGGGTCCTCGACCGCTCTTTCCCGCCTTCTGAGGGGCCTCACAGCCCTCAGAGCCAAGGAAGGCGGCGGGGGACACACGCGCTGGCATCCTCGCCGGTCTTTCCGGCTTCCTGAGGGGCTCCAAGCCCCTCAGAGGACTGAGAAAGGAGACTGGGGACAACGCGCTGCCATCCTCGCCAGCTCTTTTCCTGGCTTCTGAGGGCCTCCAAGCCCTCAGAGGCGGAAGGTGTTGTGGATTGGTACACCCGTGCGGGGTTCCCGCGCGCCTTTCCCGTTCAGAGGGGCCTCCAAGCCCTCAGGCGGAAGGGGCGAGACGCCGAGCGGTTCCTCGCCGGCTCTTTCCCGCTTCTGAGGGCTCATACCCCTCCAAGTGTGCGCCAGATATCGAGGAGCCCGCGCGTGGGTCCTTCGCCGGCTCTTTACCCACTTCTGAGGCCCTCCAGCCCTAAGGCTGGAAGGAGGCGGGGATACCTCCACGTCTCACTTGCTCTTTCCCGGCTTTGAGGGCCCCAAGCCCCTCAGAGGCCAGGAAGGAGGCGAGGACACCCCGCAGCGTCTCGCCGGCTCTCTTCCCAGCTTCGAGGGGCCTAAAGCCCTCAGAGAGCAGGAAGGAGGCGGGGAAGCCCGCGAGCGGGTATTCACCGGCTTTTCCGGCTCTGGGCGCCTCCAAGCCCTCAGAGGCCAGAAGGAGGAGAGGAGCCTGCGGCTGGGGTCCTCGACGGCTTTTCCTGTCTGAGGGCCTCCGAGCCCCTCAGAGGCGGAGGAGGAGGATGCAACGGGAACACCGCGCGCGTCCTCACTGGCTCTTTCCCGCTTCTGAGGGCCTCCAAGCCCCTCAGAGCCCGAAGGAGGGCGAGGAGGATACGCCTGCTGGTGTCCTCGCTGGCTTTTTTCCCGCTTCTGAGGGCCTTCAGCCCCTCGAGGCCCCGAAGGAGGCAGTGGGGACACCCGCGCTGGCATCCCGCTGGCTCTTTCCCGGCTTCTGCGGCGCCTACCAAGCCCCTCAGAGCCAGGACGGAAGCGAGGACACCCATGCACGCATTCCTCGCTGCTGTTTCCCGGCTTCTGAGGGGCCTGACAAGCCTCAGAGGCCCGGTTCGGAGGAGCTCCGCCTTTCCCCTTTGTAGGACTGAGTGTGGCGTCCTCCTCGCGGCTCTTTTCGGCTTTTTTTTGTATGTTTGGCTCACCCGCCCCCCCTCCGGCCTGGAGCAGGACGTGAGTCGTAGGACCCTCTGCCCACCTTGTCCTGGCTGTTTCCGTTTTCTTGAGGGCCTCCTATTTCAAGTCTCATAGGCCGGTTAGGTATATTGAGGTATTGGGTGTTGGGGGCCCTTTTGCGCGCCTCTTTTCCGGCTTTTTCTGAGGGCTCCAAGCCCTCAGAAGCCGGCCTCGGCGGAGTAAGATCTGAGGCCGGTCCCTCACGTTTTTCTTAATCTCCTCAGTGCCCGCTTCCCTCGTGGCCTCTCTCGTGCCTTTTTTGGGGGCCTTGTGCGGTGTTTTTTAGGCCAAGCTCTGACGGTTGCTGTTTTGCTGAGGCCAGCCCTGCCCTTTGCCCTCTTGGGGCCTTTGGCGGGACTCGGCGGCCGGACCGCGCTGGGGCTGGTTCCCAACGGCTCGAGGGCCGCTGCGGCCCGTGGCCTGTTGGTTTGCTCTCCTGAGTCGTTGTGTCATGGAGGGTGTTCTTACTGTGCGGTCTTGTATTTATCTTTGTCTTATTGTGGAAAGACTCAGGGAGCTGGGATAGCTGGGCTGTTTACGCTGCCGAAGAGAAGGTTTGAGGTGTATGATAGCCCTTTAACCTATTTCAAGGATATCACTATTGAGTCGGGGGGGAGTTGTTTTCTTGCTGCTCCAGAGACTGGATGCCCGAAGCAAATGATGCAAACTGCGGAAAGAAAATGTCCTCCCTCAAATTAGGAGGAACTTTCTGACAGTAAGGGGTTTGGACTGTACAACACTCTTCCTCGCGAGTGTAGTGGAGTCTCCCTTCTTAAATATTTAAATAGAGGCTGGATGGCCATCTGTCGGGGTGCTTTGATTTTTGTAATCCGCATGACAAGGGGTTGGACTGGATGGCCTTGCGGTCTCTTCCAACTCTGATTCTATTTATTTTTATAAAAAACAAAGAACAAAAACCAAATGTCTTCTTCAAACGGCAGTGTAATTCCAATTCCTATCACTGTCTGAATCTTTTATCTAAATACATGAAGCATCCAACACAATGTCATACCTATTGATCACTAAAAAACCCTAATTACTCCCCAAAATTAGCCAACTGTTCTGCAATAATCATTTATGACATACCTGAAGCAAATACATACTTACTTTTTTATTTCCCATGGTAGGTTTTTACTTAGCGCAAGAGGCAAATGAGCTCTGTTTTGATGCTGGGCTTTAGCTGCTAGTGGCATTATTCCACCATGCTTTATGAGCATGGATGCCAACATATATGTCTGTAAACAACAAAGATTGCAAACAAAGAATAAACTAGAAACACAAGCTTATAATTTCTGGTTTTTAATGCATGGCAATAGCCTCACACCTGTCATTTTATAACGTCTGTAGCTTTTTGCTGAAAAATAAAGTTCCACATACTATAAAAGACACAAGCTTGTTGTTTAACACAGCAAGAAAAGTCACGTGCATGTACAGTACAATAGGTAAAATCCAATCTCAAAAGGCTTCTGCTACAAAATACTTCTTTTCATTTCAACCGCTAACTGCAGTGCAGCTTTTTTTGTGGACTGGCCACAGCAAACAAAATTGCTTTTAAAATTGTTTGTTTTCACTGGTGTTTTAGCACCTTCATGTTTGCACTGGGATGCAGGGTTGATACTAACATTAAGAAGATGTCTGAGTGGAACAGGATCCAAATTCGATCAGTTGAAGGAAACAAGTCATGTATGTAGCGACTGCAAATTGCTTCAGCTGCGGAAAAAAAAGAGACAAGATAAACACACAGTATAGAAAAATGTAACAGGATTTTTTTAAATTAACAAAATTTGCTTATTTTACCATATCGGTGTGGCTGATACTCCTTTTAAATTATTTATACACATTGCACATAATAAGTACGTTAAATGGTCTAATTAAAAAAATAATGCCCAGTAATAGTAGAAGGTAGAGCAAAAAAGAAGAAGGAAAACCACTTACAGATGGTTTGATTTAATAAAGGAGTAGTTTATTAAAGCTTAAAAATAAATAATGTGTGCCCCAGGGAGGCTTTACTGGGTGTTTGTTTGGTATGTTTTTTCATGCATGCTAATTTAGTATTCTTTACAAGATTTTACACATTTATTGTAATATTAACGAGGTGTTTCCTGTGTGTTTAAAATGTACTGTTTTTATAGTTTGTTGTTTTAAGCTTTGTGCACCATCTAGGATCCAGTATGTTGGCAGGAAAGGTGGTTCTATACCAATCAAAATAATAAACAAATAAAGGCATTGCAACCCTATTAGCGAGTTAATTAGCAGCATGTTTGAAGTGGACCCTCAGATCCACAAGGTCACCATAAACTGAAGCTGACTTTCTATAACTACAATTTTTAGTTCTTTTGAGAGCTGAAACAGGCCAAACAACTACTCTCTTCAAGCTGGTACACATACCGCTCTTGCTTACTGGCCAACGTTTTATTCCTTATGAGTGATTCCAGGCTTCCCAAAAAACGTTTTTTTTAGAACAAACTATTGTTAACTCTCCAAGCTCCGGGTATCTATAGTTAGAAGAACAATATTGCAGAGCTTGAGATTAATGTGGACTCACTTCCAAATATTGCCACTTGAGTAGAGTCACAGCACTGATTAAGAGAAATTATCTTGTTTCCACAAACTGTGGCCGATTTCTTGCCACTTTCGAACTTTTCTTTTCTTTTTTGTCTAACCTGTATAAGATCGTTTGGGTGAGACGCATTACCTTAATAATTTACTCCCTTTGACCCTGCTCTGAAACCCTCTTTCCCCCCCCCCCAGCACTATTCTGCTCCTTAAGGATACAATTGTGATGCTTTGCCATATCCTGACCGGGCCAGAATATCCTAAAAACTCCTGGTCCATCTTGTGCGAAAGAACTCGCATCGTCTGTACCAACACCCGCGCGAAGCTGTGGAGAATACGCCACCTACCTTTTACATTGTCCGCTCTGTCTATCTATCTCTCGCCCATTGATTTTCTTGACTGTATTTTAACCGTTCCCTTTCCTGGATAGCTGCCTACCAGCATCTTTGTGTCCCCTTTTGGCCGTCT
>NC_056522.1:10026799-10191977 GCF_019175285.1 Sceloporus undulatus | reverse complement strand
GCGTCCTCGCCAGCTCTTTCCCGGCTTCTGAGGGGCCTCCAAGCCCCTCAGAGGCCCGGAAGGAGGTGGAGGACGCCCGTGCGCGCGTCCTCGCAGGCTCCTTCCTGGCTTCTGAGGGGCCTGTGCGGGAGGCCCAAGGCCCTGCGTGGCTGCGTGAGAGGCCCAAGGCCCTGCGCGCCTGCCCCTTGGGGCCTTTGGCGGTGGCAATCGGCGGCAGGACCGAGCAGGGGCTGGTCCCAACGGCTCGACGGGCCGCATGCGGCCCGCGGGCCGTAGGTTGCCTACCCCTGAGCTAGAGTGTGTCCAATGGAGGGTGACTAAAATAGTGAACGGTCTTGAAATCATGTCCTATGAGGAAAGACTCAGGGAGCTGGGGATGTTTAGCCTGAAGAAGAGAAGGTTAAGAGGTGATTATGATAGCCCTTTTAACATATTTCAAGGAATATCATATTGATGAGGGGGCAAGCTTGTTTTCTGCTGCTCCAGAGACTAGGACCCGGAGCAATAGATGCAAACTGCAGGAAAAGAAATTCCACCTCAACATTAGGAGGAACTTCCTGACAGTAAGGGCTGTTTGACTGTACAACACTCTTCCTCGGAGTGTAGTGGAGTCTCCTTCCTTAAAGGTATTTAAATAGAGGCTGGATGGCCATCTGTCGGGGATGCTTTGATTGTAATTTCCAGCATGACAAGGGGTTGGACTGGATGGCCCTTGCGGTCTCTTCCAACTCTATGATTCTATTTTTTAAAAAAACAAAGAACAAAACAAATGTCTCTCTTCAAAGGCAGTTTCAATTCTATTCATAACCTGTATGAATCTTTTATCTAAATACATGAAGCATCCAACAAATGTCAAAATATTGATCACTAAAAACCCTAATTACTCCCCAAAATTAGCAACTGTTCTGCAATAATCATTTATGACATACCTGAAGCAAATACATACTTACCTTTTTTATTTCCCATTGGTAGGTTTGTACTTAGCAAAGAGGCAAATGAGCTCTGTTTTGATAGCTGGGCTTTAGCTGCTAGTGCATTATTCCACAATGCTTTAATGAGCATGGATGCCAAATATAATGTCTGTAAACAAATAAAGATTGCAAACAAATGAAACTAGAAAACAAAGCTTATAATTTCTGGTTTTTAATGCATGGCAATAAGCCTCACAACCTGTAATTTTTATACAAGCTATGTAGCTTTTTGCATGAAAAATAAAAGTTCCACATACTATAAAAGACACAAGCTTGTTGTTATACAGCAAGAAAAGTCAGTGCATGTACAGTACAATAGGTAAAATCCAATCTCATAAAAATGGGCTTCTGCTAATACAATACTTCTTTTCATTTCAACCAGATAACTGCAGTGCAGCTTTATTGTGGACTGTGCCACAGAAAACAAATTGCTTTAAAATTGTTTGTTTTCACCTGTTCAGTATGTGCACTGGGATGCAGGGTTGATACTAAATTAAGAAGATGTCTGAGTGGAACAGGATCCAAATTCTTGATCAGTGAAGGAAACAAGTCATGTATGTAGCGACTGCAATGCTTCAGCTGGAAAAAAAAGAGACAAGATAAAACACACAGTATAGAAAAATGTAACAGGATTTTTATAAATAACAAAATTTGCTTATTTTACATAATGTGGTGATACCTCCTTTTAAATTATTTTACACATGCAAGATAAAGTACGTTAAATGGTCTAATTAAAAACATAATGCCCAGTAAAGTAGAAGGTAGCAGAAAAAAAGAAGGAACACATTACAGATGGGTTGATTTAATAAAGGAAGTTTATTAAAGCTTAAAAATAAATAATTGTGCCCCAGGGAGGCTTGTTATTGGGTGTTTGTTTGGTATGTTTTTATGCATGCTAATTTAGTATTCTTTACAAGATTTTACACATTGATTTGTAATATTAATGAGGTGTGTTGACTGTGTTTTAAAATTGTACTGTTTTATAGTTGTTGTTTTTAAGCTTTTGTGCACCATCTAGGATCCAAGTTGGCAGAAAGGTGGTATACAAATAAATAAATAAACAAATAAAGGCATTTGCAACATATTAGTAGAGTTAATTAGCAGCATGTTTGAAGGCCTCAGATCCACAAGGTCACCCATAAACTGAAGCTGACTTTATAACTACAACAGTTTCTTTTCTGAGAGCTGAAACAGGCCAAACTACTCTTCAAGCTGGTACACATACCGCTCTTGCTTTCTACTGGCTAAAGTTGTTATCCATGAGTGATTCCAGGCTTCCCAAAAAATGTTTTTTAGAACAAATATCTGTTAACTCTCCAAGCTCCTGGGTATCTATAGTTAGAACAATATTGCAGAGCTATGAGATTAATGTGGACTCACTTCCAAATTATGCCACCCGTAGAGTCAAGCAACTGATTAAAGAGAAAATTTATCTTGTTTCCACAAATGGGCCGATCTTCTTGCACTTTCGAACTCTTCTTTTTCTTTTTGGTAACCATTGTATAAGACATCATTTGGGTTAGAGCATTACTTTAATAATCTTACTCTGCCCCTGCTAGAAAAGCATTTACTGCTCTAAGATACCAATGTATGCCTTCTGCCTATTTGACGGGCAGATATAATAACACTCCTGTCCATCTAAGACTATGTATCTGCAAAACCAGGGAAGTGGAGAATATCGAACATTACCTTTTACATTGTCCTCTGTATATATCTCCTAGACAAAGATTTCTTGAATGTATTTTAAAATCCCTTTCCGATAGATCTTGCCTTCAGCAGATTTGTGTCCTTTTGGCCGGCAACAATGTATTTGTTACTTCTATGGTAGCAAAATTTGGTTTAGCTGCTAGCAAAATTAGAATCAGTTTTCTTGATTGGAATTATGACTAGAACCATTCTAGTTTTATGTTTTTATTATTTTATTATTTATGATGTATTATTGTTTTTTGTTGATGGGTCTCTTTTACTAATTTTACCATGTTGTTTTATTTGTGGTTTTTGTGCCTTGGTTTTTTTTTTAATACTGTTTTTGTATTTACTGTTTGGATCTATTTTATATTGTGACGGCTTTTAGCTTTTAACAATAAACTTCTATACATATACAAATTAGCAATAATACAAGAGGAATTAAAAAAGCTATCCAGATATTTTTATTTCCATTCTGCACAATCAATTTTGGATTACACAGAAACCCACTCTTTTGCATATTTGTTCCATTGCTTCTACTTGCTAGTCACATTATCACTGGTTGCATACTCAATAGGTGTGTTGAATGGTGCCAACCTGGGCCAAAAGGACCTAGAAGCAGTGGTACATGCACTGGTAATCCCTCGTTTTGATTTCTGTAACATGCTCTACATGGGGCTACCCTTGTACCAAGTTTGGAAGCTTCAACTGGTTCAAAACGCGGCAGCCAGACTGGTCACTGGTTCATCCAGGTTTGACCATATAACACCTGTCTTAAAATCTCTTCACTGGCTGCCAATTAGCTTCTGGGCACAATACAAGGTGTTAGTTATTACCTTTAAAGCCTACATGGTTTAGGCCCAAATTACTTGCGGGAACGCCTCTCCCTACACAATCTGGCCCGCACACTTAGAATAACTGGGAAGAACATGTTAGAACATCAATCAACCAGGCTCATATCAACTTCCCAGAGAGCCTTCACAGCAGCTGCTCTGAAATTGTGGAAGAGTCTCCCAGAAGAGATCCATCTCATTACCTCCTTGGAGCCATTTAACAAGGCACTTAAGACAGATCTCTTCCGGCGAGCTTACCTACTTGACCTTGTGTAAGAAACACCTTCAGACCATTGTACGAATCTACTGCATTACCACTTGATGATGAGTTAGTTTTAAGATTAATTGTATTATTTTTATTGATGTAGTTTATATGTTTTTATTATTGATGTATGGGTTTTAATGGACTGTAATCCCACCTCAATCCATCCGGGAGAGGCAAGAAAATAAATAAAAATTATTATTATTATTATTATTATTATTAAAATTTTATCCAATTAGCTTATTCTCAAGTGGAGTGAATCTACCAGCAGAACAGATTCCCCTACCCAACCCCTCAGCCTCTTGAGCCACCTAAAATCTTTTCCAGAAGACTGTAGAACAGGGGTAGGCAACCTTTTTGAGCCGGGGGCCGGGTTGCTGTCCCTCAGACAATTGGGGGGCCGAAGCCAAAAAATAAATAATTAAATATAATTTTTTTATTTTAAAAAATTAAATAAATAAACCAGGACAAATGTAGGACAACATTTTCAAATGGTGGACACTTTTTTTTAAAAAAAGTGGAGGACACGCAAACAAATTTGCTGATTTTTAAAAAAAAATGTTAATAGAAATGCATGTTTCTGAGGCGTCTATAGACAATTGCCCCCCTTGCCCCTGCGCGCGAGAGGCCAAAGGCCCCAGCGGCAATCGGTGGCAGGACCAGGCTGGGGCCGGTCCCAAGGCCTCGCTGGGCCGCATTCGGCCCGCGGGCCGCAGGTTGCCCACCCCTGCTGTAGAATCTACCAGAGCAAACTCTGTGGGAATGCAAAACAGAGGAAATTACAGTTGCGTTCCATGAACAGAAGAAGTCTCTTTACACAACACTGGATCGCCCTGAGCTATTTTCTCAGGTAAAGAGATGTTTCTGATGGTGATTCAACGCCAGGAACACCAACAATGTAAAAAAACAGAGAGCCAATAAAATAATCTAAGGCTTGGTTCAAACATAACTCCCAACATATTCAGCACAGTGGTGGGCAGGGTTCATGCTTGTGGGACCTATTTTTTCTTTTGTCCTAGCACTCCCAATATACAGCAATTGGAGTTTACTTTAAAAGACATACTTTACAATCAAAGAACACTGACACTAAGGCAGGGTACAGACCACCAGAAAGAGGTGGCCAGTGGCCACCTCTCTTTTCTGCGTAACTGCGCTGCAGCAACCAAATTGCGTGGCACGGCTACGTGGAAACAAAAAGACTGCTAAAAAGTGCCTCTTTTTAGCGCTGCCGCAAACTGCTTGCGGCAGCGTGAGAACATCACTGCTGTGTGCGCCTGCCTGGAAGGCGCGCGGCAGTCATGTCACAGCTGTGCACGCTGTGTATACAGCACCGCACAGCTGTGATATCCTGGCGACGTCCTAGGGTTGTGGGGCATCTGGAAACGGCACCCCGAGGCAACCCTTGCACGTCGCCAGGACGTGCTAAACGGCCCGTGTGTACAGGGCCTAAGTATTGTTTTTTAGTACCAGCACTAAACATAGTCTGAACTCTTTCAACAGACAAAATGATTCCAGATTATAACAAGCTTTCTTCATTTTAGTGAGGGTGGGAATTGCTGTTATATCATTTTGTAGATGCTGTTAAATAATATTTGGATTAAATAATCTTATCCTGATTTGCTGCAGATCGCTTCAGAGATCGCCTGCTATTCATGGTTTAATGCTACAAAAACAAGATACAGTGAGTCTCAGGCTGGTGTGCTTTTCCACTCATCTCTTCATTTTGTCTGTGCAAGATGGAATGAGTTTGACAACTTTCAATTTTAAATAAAGCATTTTCACCACTACATTTAAACTTAATAAAATATAGTTTCTCCCAATTGTGATTATTTTTAAAATTATGATTTCAGATCATAATTTATGAATAGTCACAGAACAAATAAATTACATTTTCCATAGTTTGGCAATAAAACAAATTGTGAACAATAACTTCAGAATACAGTCAATAAACTGAACACAATGGGAAACTGTAACCATTCAAATCTGAAAGCTTTTAATCCCTTCAAAGCAGCAGGAAAGAACATGTGAATCTAAGCCTGACCATGGCTGTCTTGGATTTTACTATTACACCTGAACCAAATCATATTTCTTGGTCCTTCTCTTTAAATAAAGATATACCTGTGCTGCAGCCCAAATGCAGTCTATATGCTGTGTACTAAGCCGTCCTTCAGCAGCAAGAAAATTAAGAATCACTTGGCACTGTTTAATGATCTGGAAAACAGGAAGACAAAATTAATACAATATGAAGTAAACTTTACAATAATGAAAGAAAATCCAAATGTATTTTAAGCCTACCTCAATATGCAAGTTTGGTCCAAAAATATGTTCCACCACATTGTTGTTAATCAGCCAGTCTGCAAGCTCCTTTGCAATGGAACTACATAAAGGGAACAAAAGAATAAGTGTCTTTATACATCCCTACTGTGTCTCTGAAACTGCTGTTTCATAAACACAAGCATTATATGAACAACAGTAATTCTGGCAGGCATACTTCCAGGACTTTCCTGAAATTTTCTTTATTAATACAAGACAGCTGACCATGTGAAACTGGCTGCTGATGTAGCTGTAGTAATAATTTAGGTTTATACATCTTCAGAGCAAATAACCGTAAAAAAGAAAAGAACAAGCAGTGGCAGCAGTTGTAATATTAACTCAAATTTCATGTAAAATGGTTTTCTTTCATATCCTAAACAATCACAAAGTGATGGGTTGTTCAAGTTTTTTAATCTGTTTGGTTTTGTATTTATTGTTTAGATTTTAATATATACATTACCTGTAATTGTTTCTTCTTAGAATGTATACCTCTGGCAGGCCTTTATTTTTATTTTTTGCTTAATTGATTACTATGTACAGTACTGTGTAAATTTACAGCGCTTTATAAATAAACCATCATCATCATCATCATTTCTTCAGGAGTTTCTGTATTTCTGGTTTTTACTTTATATTTTAACAGCCATCAAAACAAATGCATTTTAAAAAAAATCTAATTTTTGCAATGTAAATGTCATTACATTCAAGAGTGAGTCTTTGTGCCTTGTTCCGTACTAAAATACATTTGTCTCCTCATAAAGAAGCCTGTAATTAATTTTTGATACCACCAACACCAACCAACCAGCCTGGCCTTGCCATTTAAAAGAGAAAGCAAGTAAAAAGGCAGTCAATAAATTACTGTATAAGCACTTCCAATAAATAACAATTTTTCATATGAATGAGTTGACCTAAACAAAGCCAATGCTAAGACTAGATCTGTTCCTCACCTCTAAAATAGGACTGTAAACTGACTGTCTTTGATTTATTCTATGAGCAACCAATTTAGCACCTTTTTAGATTTGTAAGAGAGCCAGTGTGGTGTAGTGGTTTGAGTGTTGGACTATGACTCTGGAGACCAGGTTTGATTCCTGCTCGGCCATGAAACCCATTGGGTGACCTGGAGCAAGTCACATGCTCTCAACCTCAACTAGAGGAAGTCATATGCTCTCAAAGCCAGGGAACAGTAAACCTCCTCTGAACAAATCTTGTCAAGAAAACCCCATGATAGGTTTACCTTAGGGTCGCCGTAAGTCAGAAATGACTTGAAGGCACACAATGCACACACACACGACTCTGATTTATAGTAGCTTGGTATTTTTTTTCTTGGATACATAGGCTCATTGCATACAGTAGATGCATGTGTCTGACTCTGTCCCCAAAGCCACAATTTTTTAAACTTCTACTCCTGAGCCCCCATTTTGTGTTTAGTATCAGTATGGTACAGTATGGAGCTTCTCTGCTTATACTATGTTTAAAAATGGAACATAAACTGGAATAATAAACAATAAAATAATAGAGTGATCACTGGAATGTATTTTAAAACAGAGAGCAAAAATATTACCACCACATTCTTGACAATTATAAAGACACTCAGTAAGTTTTACTATCATGGGAAAGATGCCTGCCTTAAGCCAAGGATAGCTGCACGAGTGAAATTTAGAAGGATTGCTATTTTAAATCTCTAATTATCTTCCCTCTACTACTATGATATTTTACAAAGCCATTTGAAGTAGGAATTCAAGTGCACTTACACACGCCTGTAAAAATATAAAGAAGTTGCTGACCTTCAGGTGTAATAGAAAGAGCGCCAAACTAACTTCAATAGATATTTATGTTTTTTACAAGAAAAACAAATAATGGCAACTGGAATAACAACCTTTTTAAAAAAGAAAATGGATTCATGTGGCTGTTAGTATCCAGTAATGGAATTCTAGAAGCCCTATTCACATAAACGTAAAACTATAAATTTTTACACACAGCAGAGGAAAGGGACAGTTCCTCTTCTCCAAATACCAGGGGAATGTAAGACTGTGCCACATGTGGGATATAACCCTGGATAGGGATGACATACGTAAAAAGAGCCTCCTCAAAACTCAGAATAAGGTGGAACAAAATCTGCCAGTGTAATCTTCAGTGATAGCAAAGACAATTAAATGGAAGTACACAAAGTAACAATCCTACTTACGTTTCTGTGTCTGAAACCAAAGATTCATTATTACAAACATCATTGAAGGTATGAAGTTGGTTCTACAAAAGAAAAAAGAAAAACAAATTAAGACTCAGCTTTAAAAACCTAAAAGGAATTCCACTTAAATCAGCATTTCATACAAGCGATCAGCAAAAGCACCTTCAGCTAATATAGAAGATTACACTATTCACTGCTTTTGGCTAAATATATCTTGATTCATTTTTCTTTAATGTTTAAAACAATTAGAGAGGTATAGATGTTTTGCAGAAATGTACAAGACCTCTGAATGTGGAACCTCCAGTGACAAAAGTCATACTGGGCTGCTGTTCATTATCTGCATTACTACAACCAAGACATCTTATATGCAGGTTGAGTATTGCTTATCCCAAAATTCGAACTCTGAAATGCTCCAAAATCCAAAACTTTTTGAATGCCAACATGTCACAAGTTCAATGGTTCATTGTATGCAAACTTTTTTCATGCACAAAATTATTTAAAATATTGTATAAAATTACCTTTACACTATGTGTGTAAGCTGTATATGAAACATAAATGAATGTCACGTGTAGATTTGGCTTCCATGTTCAAGATATCTCATTGTGTACATGCAAATATTTCAAAATCTGGAAAAACTCAAAATCCAAACGTTTCTGCTCCCATGCATTTTGAATATGGGTGACTCAACATGTATCAACAAGTTATTTATATATCTATACGCCCCTCAACATGGCGCACTTTAGATCTTACCCAGCAACCAAACCACAGGGGATATGTGAGTCTGTGTGGACCTGGCTGCCATAGGTTTTATGGATCCTTTGGTAGAGAAGCTGCAGCTATTTTAGTCTGAATTTTATAAACAGGTCTTATAAACATCAGTTTTTAAGTAGGTACAAATGAAGTTTGCAACAAGAAATGGAATAGTTGAAAGAAAGAGAGAGGGGGGTTACAATGGAAAGGAGCTGGAGACTACGAGCTGCACACAGAACAGTATTTATTTATTTGCTTCTATCACATCCTATATCAAAAGTTCTCAGGGTGCATGCAAGTAAAATAACACAATGTAAACAAATTAAAATGTTATAACATGCCTGCAATTACTTGACATTGACAAACCAAGAAGAAAATTTCCTTATCAAGAAAAGGTGTGTGTGTGATTACTGCACACTGAAACCCCAAGTGTATGTAATCAATTTAATGCTTGGGGATGAAAGGGATCATTCCCCATCTCCTGCTCATTTATGAACTGAAGTATCTCTATCCAGCAGGCTAAATAAATAAATAAATAAATCAGGATATGAAAGGGGCAAAATAAAAAAGAAATCCAGAACTCAACTGTTGACTCCACTGAGAAGAGATGTATAATACTATCATTGCCAATTAAGTACTCCTGGTTATCATTTTTGGGTCACAAGGAGCCACACACACGTGTATGCACACATACACATACTTTTCAGACAAGCAGCTAATAAGCAGCTGTGTTTCTGTCTCAGGGACTATGATGAGGAAGGGTTCAATTTCACGAAACTATGTAAACAGTCAAGATTACATTACTGGATTGCTCAGGTGTAGTAGACAGATGGCCTAAGTGGATGGAAGATGTGGAGTGAGAGAGAGGAGTTCAGATGTGGAACAAAACATCATGGGAGATCACTTCCTGAATTATTATTTGCAAAATTACTTTTATGTCCTAAAATAGCAAAATCTTGCAATGCTGCATCTCTCCTCCCCACATTTCTTCTAGGGATGATACACATGTAATTAAGATGATGTGATCAAAGAACTGATAGTTTTCTTATTCTGAGGGTGCATTAATTGGCCTATCATAATCGAAAGTCAACATTCAAAATGTATTTATCTGCCTGATATCCTACAGCATTACTACAACTGGAGGAAAATCTCAGTTACAGAGAGTTCATTTAAAATAACTTGGTTCTGATATTGCAGTAATTTTTAACAGACCTTATGGAATCTGCACTGAGAGGAATCAAGAAACAGAGCTAGCTTCTTTTGAACAGTGCACATTTTATCTAACTACAACAAGCATTCCACCTTGCTTTGTAAAATTCAGAAATATGAACATAACTGAAGAATGATTCCAGCATTCGGTTATTTCCTATTTAATATCAGAATCACATTCCTTGATTTTGTGTGTGTTGTGTAACCTAGTTTTCAAATGAAAGAATTCATTATAGAATGAGGTTGGGATTCTGTGTACAAATATTATTACTATGAGAGATCTTATGGTTTTTATAGTTACCATAACACTCAGAAACTATGTGTACCACAGCACTGCAGCCCCCCCCCCCCCCGGCAGCACGCTCTTTGTGTAACAGAGCATTCATACGTATCGGGCAAGCTGAAGCTGTATAATGTGACTTCCCACCATAGAACTTTACCACCTCATTCCCATCTCATTCTAATGCACATGCAGATCAAGGCTGGCTTTGGCTGTATCAGTGATACCCAAATTATTTTGGGCTACCAGCCTGTTTCCTCTTGGGTGACAACCCTAGTGCACCCATGCTCATTTCTTAATAATAGGTCTACTGTTTGCCCAGGAGCCAGCC
Organism: Sceloporus undulatus; assembly: GCF_019175285.1. Taxonomy (NCBI): domain Eukaryota; kingdom Metazoa; phylum Chordata; class Lepidosauria; order Squamata; family Phrynosomatidae; genus Sceloporus; species Sceloporus undulatus. The sequence goes on along the minus strand of NC_056522.1, from coordinate 10,181,160 downwards.
AGGCCAGCAGCATTACACCCAGGTGCACCGGGCTCACCTCCACCTCCTCTCATGGGTGAATACAGCAGTTGCTCCTCCTTCTGGCTAACTGCAAAAGAGAGGCTTGCTGGCTGTTCCTCTCAGGGTAACCAGGTGCAAAGGAAGCAGTGCCCAAGAAGCTTCTTGCCCATCTGGCCTTGTGGCAAAGGCTGGTGCGGATGAGAAGGTTCTCAGGCACTACTTGACTGGCTGCTCAATTGTTGCTACCTTTGTACCTGGTCACCCTGGGGGCTTGCAACCAAGCAGTTGGCTGAGCAATGACTGAGCAGCCATGTCGACTTTGTGGCAAAGGCTGGCAGAGTTGAGAAGCTTCTTGCTGTTTGACTAGTTGCTCAGTTACTGTTCCCAAGGTGGCTGGGTGCAAAGGGATAATCTTCTCCTCAGTGAGGAAGGACTCTCAATCCTTCTTGTGCTGGGGTGGACTCTTTGGAAGAATCAACCCCAGATACTCCTCCCCCTCCTTTCCCAGAGACATGCCTTCCCCACACAGTTTCTAGTTCCGTCCCCAAACATCGTTCCTTCTGCTACCTCTTCTTTCAGCCTGTCCAACAAAAGAAAGTAGGAGCAGCAATGCAGCGCCAACTTGCCAGCCAAATTGCAGCAAACCTCACAAAGTTAAGCAGGGCCCCAAATGTGAAAGGTCCTTTTTGCAGTGCTTCTCTCCTGTTGCCACATGCTCTAATTCTTTATCTCCACCATGGGCCTAAGGGATGCTAGTTCTCCTTCCATTTCTTGAGTGCCAATACTTTGACCAAAGACTCTCCTGCTGCCTCCTTTTCTCTCACTGCTCCCCTGGAAGCTTCCACCACCCATGAAGGGGCGTACCACCCACTTTGGAAATCACTGGGTTATATACGTAAAGTGTACAAATCTCCCCAGACAAGAGAAAAATATTGTTGCACACAACGTATTAGTTATTTTTTAAAAAAGAATCTTACTGTTATTTGACTGAGTCCGGCCAATCTCATGGTTAAAGTTGGTGACATAAAGTACTTAAATGCAAGATCAAGGCTCTCTTTATCAAAACATAAGGCTGTATCCAATGGCTCTTTAACTGTGCTCCACATTAAGTCTGCCATGTTACGAGCTGCACTCTGTCTTAACTCCTGGTCTGACAGCTTACATAAATACCTATAAAAAAAAGATCAAATATCAACAAAGCCTGTTTAATTTTGCCAGATCATCAACATAATAATCATCATCGTCATCATCGTTACTAAAATCATATGAACAGAAACCTTAATAAGAGAACTGCAGTCAGTGGGAATAGAACTGCTATTTGTGAAATAAAACTATAATTAGCAGTAATTGCATTTGGAAGAGAGGAAGAAATGAGATGTTTGGTATCAATTTATTAACTAGGATTAATTTTTCAAATATACTGTCCTCCCTCTGTCCTCGCGGACTTGGGATCCGCACTCCTTGACTATCCACAAGAGGTGAACGGAGGGGGTTAAAATGGGGCGTGCGCCCAGGGCATGCACTCCCACACCTCTGTGGGAGCGCACCTCCATTCAAGCTAATAGGGCTGGAATATGTGATTTTCTGTTTTGCATGGGGGGGGGGGGAGACAGAACAGATCCCTGCGAAAACAGAGAGAGGACTGTACTTCTACAGAAGCAGCATAAGGAGTTCAACCTTTCTCACTTCCAATTTCAAAAGCAGTCTAACCAATAATTAATACACTAGCAACTATACTGACTTACTGAAAAATGAGTACAAAAGGGCTACTTTCCTCAGCCTCTACATAAAGCAACATTAGGAACAGGCGTTGGCTACAAGAGCTCTTCTGTCCTGGGATATCGCATCGTTAAAATAAAAATATGATTTCCTGATATAGGTCCAAAACACACTGCAGAAATAATTCAGTTTGAGACCACTTTAACTGTCCTGACTCAGTGCAAAGGAATCCTGGGAATTGTAGTTTATAGTGGCACCAGAGCTCTCTGACAGAGAAGGCTAAATGTCTCACAAAACTACAGTTTCCACAATCCCCTAGCAGTAAACCAGGGCAGTTAAAGCAGTCTCAAACAGGATTGTTTCTGCAATGTGTTTTGGACCATAGTTCTACATTTGTGGCGGACACAGAAAAAATGAGAAAGACTCACCTACTCCCAGTCTCTCAAAGCAAACAGAAGATTTGAGGTTAAGGAAGACTAAGAGTTGCACTTGACTGAGTCAAATAAGAAAGGGGGTGAGTACACCTTCTGATAACGCTTTTAATTTTTTTATTTAGTTAACACATTTGTATGCCCCTTTTGAAAATGTTTAAGATTGTATACATGCAATTATTTCATCATCTCCTTAAAGCAATACTGTTATATTATTCAGGGTTACTTATACAGTACATTTTTAAATTAAATACAAGTGAGACAAAGCTTCACTATACAAACTTAATATAAACATAAAATTGCTACCTATTTATCTAATATAGTAAATATAATAATATGAAAAACAACAAAGAAAAAGAAAGAAAAAGAAAAAAGCAGAAAACATAAAAAAGAGAGAGAAAGGATAGTCAATGGCAAAAATATTAAATAAGGAAGATGAACAGAAAGAGAGAGAAAAAAAGAAAATAGGAATTATAGAATTGAAAATTTAAAAAAGAGACTTCCTTCATCCAACAAAATCCTTCAGCATTCTCTTCATGCTTCTTACCTAATGTCACCTTAACATTTAATTACAAAAAAGCAAAAACAAAGATCCTCACTTAAATCATGATGATCTTTAAATATTGAATACTACTACTTATATTAATAACATATACTGATGCTTCTTATATGAGCCTATTCAGTCACTCTTTAAAACCACAACTCATTATGTCTCCATATTCATTGCTTATAGAGCTGTTCCCAACTTCGCACAAAAGTATCCATTTTATTCACTTTTAAAAGACATGTCAATTTATCTAAATTAGCCAAATCTAATAGCTTTATTAGCCAATCTTGCAGTTTTGGAGTAAAGGAGTTTTTCCATTATGCTGGCATACTCCAACCTTGCAGCTATTATCATATAAAATAATAGTCTTTCTTTTGATTTATTCATATTCATATCCTTTTCTATCATAGTCAATAAGTACAATTCTGGGGTCATATTTAATTTAACATTCAAAATTTTTTCAATTTCTATATGAATTGATCTCCAAATATTTTTAGCTTTTTTACAAGTCCACCATTGGTGATAGAAAGAACCAATTTCGTTCTGGCATTTCCAGCAATTTGGATTCATTTTTAAATACATTTTTGATAATTTAGCTGGAGACAGGTGCCATCTATAATGCATTTTAAAAATATTTTCTCTTATATTTTGTGCTAATGTGATCTTGCTTGTTGTTTTCCAAACTTTCTCCCATTTGTCTATATCAATATTATGACCAATGTTTTTTGCCCATTGAATCATCAGTTCCTTGATAAATTCATCTTCTGTATCCCATTTTAATAATATTTTATAAATTTTAGAAAGGGTTTGATGTTTTTCCTTCATTAAAATTTTTTCTAATTCAGTTAAATTCCTCTGCATTCCGTTTTTTTTTTAATTTCTATTTTTAATTTTTCTCTTAATTGTCTAAATAATAACCAGTGGCCCTTAAAACCCTTGTCTTCCAATTCCTCTTGTGTTAGAATTTGAATTTGATCTTCCTGGTATTTAATTAAATCACCAAATTTTATCCATGTTTTCCATAAAATTTTCTTTATTGTACATAGCCTCATGTGGGGAGATCCAAGTTGGTGTTTTGAGTGAACATCTTTCCTTATATATCTTCCACACCTTTAATAGAGATTTTCTAATAAAATGATTATTAAAGTCTTTATTACACTTTCTTTTCCGAACCATAAATAGGCATGCCAGCCAAATCGTAACCCATCCCCTTCTAAATTTAACAAATGTGTATTTTTAAACATGATCCAATCTTAGATCCAAACTAAATAGGCCGCTCTATAATATAATTTTAAATTTGATAGTCCTAGTCCCCCTCTTTCTTTCCTGTAATATTTTGATTCTTGGTTTTCTTCTGGCCCAAATGTATCTTGAAATACAATACATTTTCTGGCTGAATGGAAATCTGTATCCAAAGTTTCTAATGCACAAATGGCAATGAACACAAACACACACATAAAGAGAATTGAACACTAGTCTGCATAAATCCTTGGTTAGAAACTAAACATCAGACCATTTATTAATTCTGATGCTGCGGTCCTACTCCTATCAGAGCAATTAAATGATTAAATACTGTTTGAGTATTAGCGTTTGCTGACTGTCATGCTAGGCACACTATCTGAGTGATTTGAAACTATCAACACATTTTGAGAAAGCAGTTCTAAGAACTGCAAGCTATCTGCAAAACCTACCTTATAACATAGGTCCTAAATGGTATTATATGTTGCATAACAGCAGGGATGTGCAGCCATATTCTGATCTACAAAACAAATACAAAAATTAAACAGCAGTATTTGGAGTGCCACACAAGCAAATAAAAGTCATACACCAGCCTGCTGGAACATGGCACTGCTATCAAAGCTTATCACACAAGGAGTTGTGCTTTCTCAGAAGTCGTACAAGTAAGCCCCCTAGTGCAGTCAATTGTTCTGCAAGCACACAATGAGGCCCCTTCTCATACCAAGCAGATGATCTACGCTTGTACAATGCCTGAGTGTATTACCATGCGTTACACATGTCAGTTCCACTGTAACTAGACTGGCACATAATTACACTATGCTAAAAATGCATGAAAACTAATGTGGCATAATGGTTTGAGTCCCCACTTGGCCATGAAATCCCACTGGGTGACCTTGATCAAGTCACACTCTCTCAGCCTCAGAGGATGGCAATGGTAAACCCTCTCTGAAGAAACTTGCCAAGAAACCCCTGTGATAGGTTGACTTTAGGGTCGCCACAAGTCGGAAACAACTCAAAGGTGCATAACACACACAAAAATGAATAGGATCTCTAGCAAGTAATCTTATCCATATAAGATAATACTGCTGCTATAAAATGAAATGGCAACACAAACAAATTAAAACATTATTTGTGCCAATAACTAAGTCAAAGGTTTCAGTGAGCATCCTTCAGTGAAAAGAGGTAAGACAATCTGTAGTACTCCTGTATTCACTGCCAGTTTTAACACTATGATGAAAAACAGTTGGACTTTCTTAATAGCTCTTGTTTGGTTTAAATATAACTGAGGAAATGTAACTAAAATAAAAATCCAAACTTTTACTCTGAAATTGTTTCAGTTTTACTCAGTGGATTTCCAGGGGAGCAACCTGGATCTCATTTATATTTACAAGTCTACTGTTTGTGTTGCATCAGGACATGCCTTAAATTACTGAGCTTGGCAGAAAATAAATATGCAACTGTGGTGCTGTTTATTGAAAGTCACTTTGGATTAGAGGGGCTTGAAGAATTTGGTTTCCTTTTAAAGGGAAGCAACATTATTTTATAATAGCTTGGGACAAATATTTTCCATTCAGTTTTTAAAAGACCAGTGTGCAATTTTATTACGCTGTTTAGAACAGAAATTGCCATTTCAGCACATTTCTAAAGTTACTGGTTGTTCTGGAAGAATCTGAGAGAAAATGAGAGCTCGTTTCAAATAAACTATGTTTAAAATATTGTGAGAGGGGGCAATGCTCCTCACTGCATTATATGACTGTGCCATTTTCACTTTTTTAAAAAATGTACCTAACGCCCAAAAAAACCTGTATCAGAAACAGAACATTAAGATGTTATGATTTCTAAGCGGTTTTTTTTAAATAATGGCAATGTTTGTAGTGTTTATGACACTTCTTCACTCCTATCACTTCACTCCTTCTGCATATGTGATCCTCTTCATTTATCAAAAATACAAACATCTATAGTTTATACATAATGAAACAACTACATTTAGATTGAAATTACCTCATCTTTTCCCTACCTTTTTGCCAAATAATTCAGAAAATATTAACAAAACTGATTTTACTCAGAAGACCCCCATTTTTATAGAGACAATAGAGAATGATGACAGTGCTGACTGTAATTTAATAAAGAGCAGTTGGGAGAATGCTCCCTGTCTTTCATTATCCAGAATGGGAAGAGTTAGATAAAAGTAGGTGGTTATAAAAGGCCTTTAAAGCAGCAAAAATAAAAAAATTACTCAATAGCCACATACGCTACCATATCCTGATGGGTACAATAATTTTACCTGGCCATCTATAATTAATGCCCATCATACACTCACACAATACACTGGTGCCTCTCAAGAATAATCTTTCTTTAATTGCTGCTCCAAAACTATTACAGAAATATGTCATTTGAATGCAAATTGACTATTACCTGCTTGCAGGAGACAGCACATGGCACAGGTGCCCTCTTCACTACATGCCTACCACTATGCCTTTATGCTACTGCTGGCATAAAGCCCTGAAACAGGACATTCCAATGGAAGGGAGAAGTCAGCATTGCATGTGCTAGAACCAAAGCCATTATGTTTTCCCCAAACAGGAGTGATCCAGCACTATCAGAAAGTGCAGTTAGTCCCCCCCCCCCCAGTGTTTTCAGTGTGGGTAAATTTAAAATACACATATCTGCCAAGCCAAAACAAAAATGGAAAGCCACTGAAATCCATAAACATCTTTTTTTAAATTATTAAATAAAGAGTTGATGGAATTTAATAAAAATAATGTGATTGTTATAGGTGACTTTAATGGGGTCATCAAACCAAGCAGAGATAGGAAATCGGTTAAACTTATTGGCCAGAATCAAGGGAAATTACCAAAAAGTGCTAGGGAGCTAATAGAGGAACAGGACTTGATAGATGTCTGGCCCAAATTATATGGAGATAAAAGAGGTTTCACCTTTTTCTCAGATTGTCATCACTCACACTCAAGGATAGACATGTGTATGATATCAAAAGGTTTGATAACTAGGGTGAAAAATATGGAGATTGCTCCTTAATCTCTCTCCAATCATAATTTTATCAAAATCTATATACAGAGAATACAGAAAAAGGGGTTTGAATGGAAATTAAATGAGGATATGTTATCGGAAGACTTTTGTTAAAAAAATGAAACAAGAAATAAAATTTTTCTTTGAAAAAAATGATACTGAAAATATGTCGATACAAATGATATGGGACACGAGTAAGGCAGTGATGCGAGGCTTACTAATACAAAGGGCGAATGAAATAAGGAAAGCAAAACAAAAGAAGTATAATTTGCTACAAGAAGAACTAAAAAAGGTAGAAGAGGAGCTAATAGCTCAGCCTCAAAATAAAAAGTTAGTGAACAAAATGAAAATGATACAGAAAGAGTTACAAGTAGAAATCACAGAAGAAATTGCACTAGATCTGAGGAAGGCAAAACAAAAACAGTTCGAAAGTGCGAACAAAACAAACAAAATGCTAGCAAGAAAACTAAAGAAAGATAAGAAAACCAATATAATAGACGAAATCAAATATGGAGATTTGATAACAAATAAACAGGACGATATAAATAAAGCGTTTAAGGATTACTACCAAAAACTCTATAAAGAAGAGGATTTTTCAGTAGAGTTAGAAAAGGAAATGGGGGAATTTTTGGATAAGAAAAAAATAGAAAAGGTGACTAAAGAACAAAGAGAAAAATTAAACAAACCCATAGGCAAAGAAGAGATCTTACAGGCAATTAAGAACTTAAAGGAGGGGAAATCTCTGGGATCTGACAGCTATACAGCTAAATATTATAAAACTTTTAAGGAAGAATTAGTAGAACCATTGCATAAGGTCTTTAATGCATTGGCAGAGCAAAGAGTACCATCATCATGGGAAAAGGCCACAATTGTACTGATACCAAAAGAGGGTAAAGACAAATTATCAGTTAAAAACTACAGGCCAATATCCCTCTTAAACGTTGATTACAAAATCTTTTCAACGATTCTTGCAGAGAGATATAAATCTATCTTGAATAAAGTCACCAAAAAAGAGCAAAATGGATTTTTGCCAGGACGTCAGGCTAAAAATAACATCAGAATAATACTCAATACCTGGAAATATTACAATAAGAATAGGCAAAAAAAGCGAGCCTTACTATTTATCGACGCCGAAAAGGCGTTAGATAATATAAGATGGAACCTTATGATGGAAATTCTAAGGAGAATGGATGTAGGAGCTAGATTTTTAGGTTATATAAAACAAATTTACAATCAACAATCGGCTTAATTAATAAACGGATGTAAATCGGAGGAATTTAAAATCAATAAAGGTACCAGACAGGGTTGCCCCCATCCCCTCTATTATTTATTAACACAGTGGAGGTTCTAATGAACACTATTAGGAATAACGAAAAGATCAATGGTATGAGAATTAAGGGGAAAGAAAGGAAAATTCTAGCTTTGTGGCGATAGTGGAGGAACCGGTAAAAAGTGTTGTTCATTTAATGCAAGAATTGAAAGAATTTGGAAGATTTGCAGGTTTTAAAGTTAACAAGGAAAAAATGAATTTATTAATCAAAAATATTGGGAGAAAAAAAGAAGAAAAATTAGCTAATAAGACAGGTTGTAAGACAGCTAAGAAAGTGAAATATTTGGGTATTTGGTTAACAAATAACAATTTGAATTTATATGAAAATAACTATAAAGATAAGTGGAAGGAGATACAGAAAGATCTGCTGAAGTGGAATAAATTAAACCTGTCAATTTTAGGCTGAATCGCTCTTATCAAAATGGCTATTCTCCCCAAGCTTATGTTTTTATTTTATAATTTACCAATTATGACTAAGGAGATGTTAATAAAGCAGTGGAAGAAGGAATTGAAGAAGTTTATTTGGAAAGGGGGCAAACCAAGGATAAAGTGGGATGTACTGAAGGACAGCAAGGAGAGAGGGTGATGCGCGTTGCCAGATTTAAAATTATATATGTGGGCTAGCAAATTGTGTTGGATCCAAGAGTGGATTAAACTGGAAAATTGAGATCTTTTGAATTTGGAAGGGGTGGACTTAAAGCATGGATGGCACACATATTTACTATATAAAGACCAGGTATCATCTAAGCACTTTCTGAATCATCCTATTAGAAAAGCTCTTTTGGCTACATGGGACAAATTGAGAGTAACATTTTATAATAAATTGCCATTATGGACATCAATTCAAGAAGCCTTTAAATATAATAAGAAAAAAGATCAGAAATGGCAGACTTATAAAGAACTAACGAAAGTGGGTAAAAAGGGGGAAATCAAATTAAAAGAATGGGAGGAATTGAACAAAGAGGGCTACAACTTAAATTGGTTTGAGTATGGTCAGACTAAATTAAAATTTAAAGAGGATATCAAGAGAAAAAGGATAGAGATTGTGGTAAATGAATTGGATCTATTATGGTGGAAACAGGGGGAAAAGAAAATATCAAAATTCTACAAAATTCTTCTAAACAGAGCCCTAGAAAAAGAAACAATAAAGGAAAATATGATACGATGGGCACAAGACATAGGACATCCAATTATGTATGGGGACTGGCAAAATTCATGGAGAAAAACAAATAGTTTTACTGCCTCCCAAGCCTTAAAAGAGAATCATCTAAAAATGACAAACAGATGGTATCTCACCCCGGTGAAAATAAAGAAAATTTATAAAATACAGGATCTGAAATGTTGGAGATGTAAAAAAGGTGAAGGTACGCTATTTCATATGTGGTGGTCGTGCAAAAAGGTTAGTAAATTCTGGCACAAAATTCATTTAGAAATGCAAAAGATATTTGGCTGTAACTTTAAAATGTTACCAGAATTTTATTTATTAAACATGTTACTGATCACTGACACAAAAATGGAGAAAAAAATACTGGAGAGTACTATTATATGTGGTGACAGTGGCAAGATTGGTTATTGCTCAAAATTGGAAAAATAATATGCCATTACTTCTGGAGAATTGGACGTTAAAATTACAAGAGGTGAAAGAAATGGACAGACTGACAATGTTGCTAAACAACAGATCTGAAGAGGAGTGGAAAGAAGAATGGAACCCAGTACATAAATTCTGGGAGAAATCATTTGACATCAAGAAAGACCTGTTGAAATAAAATGGGATGTGCTATCAAGGCTTATAAAGTGTTGATAAACTGTAAGAATTTAGAGGGGGTTTTTTAGCAGTAAAAGTAACTTTGAATGTTACAGAAGACATGTAATTTACGTTATAATTTCTATTAATGGGTAGTAGGTACTTATTTGTATAGTTCTTTTTCATCTTTGTCTTTTTCTTTTTTCTTCATGTGCATGGTTGTATAACTATTATTAAAGAATTAAAATAAAATTTAAAATAAAATTAATTTTTTTTAAAAAAAGAAGAAATCCATAAACATCTGGATAATTTCCACCAGAAAGAAGAAACTCTTAAAGTGAACAAAGTTTGGCTACCAGTCCTGAAGAATAGCAAAATGAGGACTCAGCAAATGCAAATGAGAAATCACCCAGGGTCAGGGGCTTTCTCAGCAGATAATGATCACCAGTTAAAAATGGAAAAGTAATGACCCCCCCCCAGGCATCTTTTGACCCACCCAGCACAAGTAGGCAGGGGTTGTAATAATAATCAGATCCACTACTTTGTTCCTTCCTAACTCTGCTTAGACATTCCTTGTAATTCACTTCTTGGCTTACTGGAAATAATACATGAGTTTAGCATTTTAAAAATCCCTAGAACTAACAATTTATTGCTTTTTCACAAGCTATGCGAGGCATTGTTTAAAAGACTGGAGGCTCGAGCCCATTCCATTTTTATCAACTCGCTGGCTGGCTTATCTCAATGTACTTCATTATAGAACTGTCTCTGCATCATACGGGTCTGGCAGGGAGCCTACCAAGGGCTATCTTCCAATTCTAAAATTCTCTTTTCTGTCACAACCTGAGATTAGCACAGGGTACAGATAACACTTTTTACACAGCTGAAGGGTAGGCAGTTTAGTGTCATCCAGATGTTTTAGACTATAACCTCTCTTAGCTCCATCCAGCATGACTAAAACCTGGGGACCATACAGGTTGTAGTCCAGCTGGAAGGCCTCAGGTTGCTTACCCTTAACATATTAGATAGAAAAGACAAAAGCACTCTAAGAATTCAAAGTGTTATTTCCTTCAATAAAGTATAGCAGTATAGCTATGCAGTGGGAATGCAAGCTATTTTCTCAAGGGATGATTTGGACTCCCTCTGCTGCCATCCCTAGGCACTGTACACACACTCTCTCTCAGTGGCAGTATGAGAAATACAGTGGCTACAAAACTGGACAAAAGTGTCATCCAGGTGTTTTAGACTATAACCTCTCTTAGCACCATCCATGCAAAAGGAATACTGATTCCTCCACAGGCTACCAGTTTGGGCCAGGGCTCATCATAAGCTTTCGGTCATAGTATTTAAAGCCCTGTGCTTTAACCTCCCCCAGTATCTGGCAGCTTGCCTAGCATGCTATGTACCATCTAGGAATTTAAGATCTACAGGCAAAAGATTATTGGCAGTTCTACCAATGCATAAGGCTCTATCAAGGCTGTGAACCTTTCAGATTCTGACTCTGATTTTGGGGAACAGTTTTCCTTTGTACCTCTGGCTGGATGAGGGTCTTATCAGCTTTCGTAAAGGGTTGAAGACCTTCCTCTTCTATTTGCCAGATTGAGTTGCTGAGTATGCCTAAAGTGGCCAAGATGGGTAATGACTGATAAGGAGTTTGTTTTTAGCATGTTTGTATATTACTTTAGTATTTTAGAATTTTATAGTGTAGTGTTTTATGATCCATTTTTTTTTATTACATATGTCTAATGTCTAACCCTTTGGTGGAAAGGGCACTATAAATAAATTATTATTATTATTATTATTATTATTATTATTATTATTATTAACTTTTATTTATAAAGTGCTGTAAATTTACACAGCGCTGTACATACAATCTTTTAGTTAGACGGTTCCCTGCCCTCAGGCTTACAATCTAAGAAGACACGACACAAAAGGAGAGGGGAGTGGTGGTGGGGAATGGGATCAGGTCCAGCAGTTCTTCTCCACCTCCGAGGCCTGGACCAAGGCAGATCGACTGGAGGAAGGGCTTGGTTTCTTAATGGATGTTTAAAAGGAGGCTTCCTGGGTCAGAGAGGGGCTCACCTCTGGGAATGCTTCTCTAAACAATATAGTCTTTAATTCAGTTTTGAAACTGGGTAGAGAAGTGATGAGGTGTGCATGTGGGGGAAGAAGGTTCCAGGAGTAAGGGGCAGCAAGCGAGAAGGGACGAATTCAGGAGGGGGCAGTGGTAGTCCTACACTGTGACGGGAGACCTTGACTACAAGAGCGGAGGGTGCGAGTAGGAATGTAAGGAGAAAGAAGGTCAGATAAGTAAGGAGGGGCCAATCCATGGAGGGCTTTGAAAGTCAATAATAAAAGCTTGTACCGGATGCGGAAGGGGAAGGGGAGCCAATGAAGGGAGGATAAAAGAGGTGAAACATGGTCGAAGCGGCGAGCGGATGTGACAATACGGGCAGCTGAATACTGGACAGAGATTAAAGGATGGAGGTGTGAAAGAGGAAGCCCTGTCAGAAGGAGGTTACAATAATCTAGTCGCGAAACCACTAGGGCATGGACTAGAGTCTTGGCAGTAGAGGCTGAGAGGAATGGACGGATCTTGGCAATGTTGTGGAGAAAGAATCTACAGGCCTTGGCGGTGACCTGGATCTGGGGAATAAATGACAGAGAAGAGTCAAAAAATGAAGCCAAGACTGCGGGCTTGATGAACCAGTTGAATAGAAGTGCTATCGACAGAAACAGAAAAGGAATAGTGAAGGGTGGGTTTAGGTGGAAAGACGAGAAGCTCAGTCTTAGACATGTTGAGCTTCAAGCGCCGAAGCCACATCCACTGAGAGATGGCAGTCAGACAAGAAGAAACTTGCTGTTCAAGCCCCGTTGAAAGGACAGGCGTGGAGATACAGCTGAGTGTCGTCAGCGTACAGATGATAGGAGAAACCAAAAGAACTGATGAGTTTACCTAGGGACAGTGTATATAGAGAGAACAGAAGGGGACCCAAGACAGAGCCCTGGGGAACTCCAATAGACAAGGGAACAGAGGATGAAGTCTGACCACCTGTGACCACTGCAAAAGATCTGTCTGACAAGTAAGATTTAACCCAGTTGAGAGCAGAGTCGGAGAACCCAAGGTCAAAAAGTAAATCAACCAGGAGACAGTGATCAACAGTGTCAAAGGCCGCAGACAAATCAAGAAGAATTAATCCGTTTGTCTTGGCCCGCAAGAGATCGTTTGAGATCTTGGTGAGGGCTGTCTCTGTAGAGTGCCGTGGGCGGAAGCCAGACTGGAAAGGGTCCAGGATGGAGTTGGCTTCAAGAAACTTAATACAGCGAAAATAAACGACCCGTTCTAGGACCTTAGAAAGAAAAGGAAGAAGAGAAATTGGACGATAGCTAGACAAAGAAGAGGGGTCGAGAGAGGGTTTCTTCAGAATTGGGGAAACGAGAGCATGTTTGAAGTCAGAAGGGAAGGAACCCATAGAGAGAGAGATTAAAGATAAAGAGGAGTGAGAGCAGAAGAGAAGGGGCTATAGAGATTAGGAGACTGGAGGGAATAGGATCAAGAGAGCAGGTAGTAGGTTTGGAAGAATTTAGCGGCGTAAAGAGTTCATCTAGAGAAACAGGGGGAAACCCAGAGAGTTTATTAGTAGAAGGTACTAGGAGGTTAGTGGTAAGGGGCAAGTCAGGAGGAACTATTTCAGATTGAATAGTAGTGACTTTAGTGATGAAGTAGTTGGCAAAGTCAGTGGGGAAAAATGACGAGAAGACAGGGGGAGAGGAATGTTTTAGTAGTGTATTGAAGCAGGAGAACAAACGCTGCGGACGCCTCTCATTAGTGCAGATCAGCGATTTAAAATAGTTCTGTTTTGCCAGAACAGAGCGTGTGAAAAAGATAAAAGGATGAATTTATAATGAATGAAATCGGCCGGTTCCCTAGACTTTTTCCAAAGACGTTCGGCCGCTCTAGAGCAGGACCAAAGGAACCTGATAGTGGGAGTGAGCCAGGGCTGAGGCCTAGTCATAGGGGAAGACATGCGTACAGATACAGGAGCAAAGCTGTCGAGAGTTGAAGAAAGAGTGGAATTAAATAAAGACATTGCTGAATCAGCAGAGTCCCCAAGATCAAGAGAAGAGAGAGATGAATTCAAAGTCTTACTGAGATGGTCAGAGTTAACAGACTGAAGGTTGTGGAAATGGCGCTGGACAGTACGACGAGGAGGTGGGATATAAGTAAGAGTAAAAGAAATTAAATGGTGGTCAGACAATGGAAAATCAGATACCAGTTAGTCGGAAATGACACATTTAGCTGCAAGAATAAGGTCGAGACAGTGACCAGAGGAATGGGTTGAGGAGTTAGAATGAGGCTGAAGGCCAAAAGAAGCAAACAGGGAGCTAAGGCGAGATGAAGAAGGATTGTTGGGATTGTCAAGGTGAATATTGAAGTCACCTAGGATCAGAGAAGGGACTTCATCAGATAGAAAAAATGTCAGCCAAGATTCAAAGTCAGATAGGAACTGGGTAGCAGAACCAGGAGGGCGATAGATGACAGCAACTCGGAGCTGTAAAGGAAAAAAGAGTTTAATACAGTGGGACTCGAATGAAGAGAAACAATAGCTGGGGGGGGAAGAAAGAACTTGAAACTGGCAGGAATTGGATAATAGTATACCGACCCCTCCTCCTCGACCCTCAGGGCGGCTTGTGTGAGTGAAAGAGAGACCACCAAAAGACAGGGCAGCGGAGGTAGCAGTATCATGGGCAGGGAGCCAGGTTTCAGTAAGAGCGAGAAGGTTAAATGATCTAGAGAGAAAAAGATCATGGACAGCAGTCGCTTTCGGAGCAACAGAGCGACAGTTCCAGAGTGAACAGAGGAATGAATGGAAGCTGGTAGATAGGAAGAGGTCGAATAGGGATCAGGTTAGGAGAGGTGCGTGGAGCCATGGGAGGAAAGGATTTAGTAAGCGATAATCAAAAGAAAATATAACAATGACAAAAGTAGGAATATAATAGCCGACTGTACTTGGTAATATTGCCTAAATACCACAAGGCACAAGGGATTTAATAGAGAAGGAAGGGGTGGGATTGGAAGCCTTTGCTCAAGGTCCCAGCTGCTGAGAGTGATGGAAGGAGAGGTGGCTGATGGATGCAGGGAAGGAAAGCTCTATCCTTTGAAGCAGGCCCGATAGATCCGACTCATTATTGATGTTCTGCTATTACCAGGGTTGAATTCAGAAAGATGATGGGCCTCCCAAGTTGCTCATCTTCAGACATGCTGAAGACCATTGCTACTGCTGGCCAAGAAGTGACCAGGTAGATTAGATTACTGCACTACACCCTTGTAGCGCTGCTATTACACTTTTACTGCTGTGGCTACCTCCTCTTGCATTCTGGGATTTGCAGTTTAAGGGGGGGGCATTTAGAATTCTCAGCCAGAGAGCTCTTAGGCCTTACTGAACTACAAACCCGAGAATGCAACAGGAGGAAGCCAGAGCAGTAGAAGAGAAATAGCAACACTCTACGAGTGTAGTGCAGTAATGTGGTTGTTCTCCCAAAACCTACTAGTATCAGAGCTGCTTCAGAATTTGTCTCTCCAAGACAATTTATTTGGTGTAATCACTTGGCTCCTCACAGTAATGGCAGAAAGGGAAGAGAAATGACTCACTGCTTCTTCTGTTGAGAAGGTGTGAAAGAATTTGATTTCACTTCTGAAACATTAGGTCTAACAGCTACAATTTGTTTTAGGATGTGTTTACCGATCAAAGTTGGGTTTATTCTCTATCACTCCATGTATGGCTCCTCCATGTATTAGCCTCAGGCCAAATTTAAGTAGATATGTACCATTTTTAAAATGAGCGAATGTGGAACAAAGATAGCATTACATATAACCAAACTACCTTTCTCTATATTCAGAATCTTAATCAATGGTTGCATTAAGAGGCAAAAAAGCAAGAATACTAAAAAAAAATCCACATACTACAGATCCAACATCTATTAGGAAGGAGGCTGCAGTCAAGAAATCAGAAGACGACTAGGAATGGGAAAGACAGCTATGAAAAAAACTAGACAAAATCCTAAAGAGTAAAGATACACAACTGAGTACTAAAGTTAGAATCGCCCAATCCATTGTATTCCCATCACAATGTACAGACGTGAGAGCTGGAAAGTGAAGAAAGGGCATGTACAAAATTCAAATGATTTGAGATGTGGTGCTGGAGAAGAGTAGAGGATATCGTGAATAGCTAAAAAGACAAACAAAAGGGTATTTAAACAGATAAATCTAGAAATCTCATTGGAAGTTAAGATTATCAAACTAAGATGAGCATACTTTGGCCACATCATGAGAAGGGAAGACTCATTAGAAAAGACAGTGATTCTAGGAAAGGTAGAGGACAGAAGGAAGGAGAAGACTGCACACTAGATGGATAGATTCAATTAGGGAGGTCATGGGTCTGAATTTGCAGGACCCAAACAGAGCAGTGGAGGACAGGGAGTCTCGGAAATGTTTCATCCATAGGGTTGTCATGAGTCAAGATCAACTTGAAGGCAGTTAACAACAACAAAGTTTCCAATTATAAGACAGTAATTGATCTTCCCTGCTATTCGAATGGCAAGTGGGATTAAACCCAAGAAGAGTGGATTGCCCCACCTGCCATCCCAATAATTAGACATTTACCACAGGCTACTGCTTCAGATTGTGGCTACTAGAAACGGAACTCAAACTAGCATAGTAAAGACTCTAGCCATGAGACAAGGTTTCATCTATATTTATTGCATTCATGATTAAAGACATTACAAAAACTTAACTGAATACTTACATTAGAAACCACAGTGATAAATGCATGTGCTATGAGAAATGGCAATGTTTCAGGGGTTCCATATTCAAAACAGTCCTTCATGAGGGAAAGGCCATTTTTTCCACAAAATAGGCAAACATAACGAAGCAAGTGCAATGGTACTTCTACATCCTATGGAAATAAGAACACATTATTATAGAAAAAATTAAAATTTTAATATAGTCCAAACAAATTGGATTATCTCAATTATGTAGACTATTCAGAAAGACTCTGGGGGCATTGCTCCAATATTTCAGGGGACAATTCAAAGTGCTGACTGATCTATAATTCTGAAAGTTTGGATTCATTGAATCATAGAATCATAGAGTTGGAAGAGACCACAAGGGCCATCCAGTCTAACCCCATTCTGCCATGCAGGAAATTTCAATCAAAGCATCCCCGACAGATGGCCACCCAGCCTCTATTTAAAGACCTCTAAGGAAGGAGACTCCACTACACTCTGAAGGGAGTTTGTTCCACTGTCGAACAGCCCTTACTGTCAGGAGGTTCCTCCTAATGTTGAGGTGGAATTCAATTCAGTTGAGGTGGATTCAATTTAGATATTGGTACATCATGGAAAATGTCTGAAGGTTTGAGTTTCCTGTTTTATACATATTCTTTAATCATTCAATTGTACTAGACTACACAAGCTGGAAACTCTATATGTCCAGATATTTACATTAATGATTTACCTTTGACCCGCACGCTATAGACTGTACAACCTATGAGAAATTCAAATGAATACAACTGCTCAACAACATTGTCAGAAGATCACAGTTCTTCATAGATGGGTGTACATCCTATGTACATTGAAGGCTGGGATTCTGCTTGGCCACCATTACTTCATCTGATATCCACACAATGGATCTTTGACAACCTCCCACAAAAACAAAAAGTAGGAAAACTCAGGGTAGGCATGCACAAATACAATCCCAAAGTGCAGATTTTATTCTGCAAAGGTTTATCCAGGGTCCTTGAAGAGTTTCAGTAATGTCTTGTTCTCATTGACTGCCTCAGACTACAAAAACAAGGTTGCCCAGCATGTGGCAGGCAAAGATGTATTGATTTCTAATCCTATTTATGAGACATCTCTATATTATATTGCTTCGGCAAGTTCAGAGAAGTGAGGGTTTATTCACTGTGATTTAATGCAATACTAAACTGGGGAAAATGAAAGCCATCATGTGGAGATATCTCACATTAGAAGAGAATGACCCAAAAATTTCATCTGTAAAAGAAATAAGTTTTAAAAAACCCTAAAGGTAAATACAAAAGTATCTGAAACACATGACCTACAAACATAAGAAGCTTCCTTTCTCATGAGACTCAAAGCCCTATTATCCTTCAAAACTATGATTTTCAACTGTTTCCATCTCTGATAGTTGAGAGATCTTGTAGCACCTTCGAGACTAATTAAAGAAAGAAGTTGGCAGCACCAACTTTTGTAGACTTAAGTCTACTTCCTCAGATACATTTCTGATAGTCAGGGTTAACAGTGCCAAGGGAATCCCATGTACAAGACAAGGAAAAGCATAAGAAAAATAAATTTACTTGGGTAGTACATTCAAATTACAGTCCACCAGCAGCGCAGGTATTTTGCATTCAGAATGTCACAGAATATACTCCTACTAATTCTAGCCAGCATAGCTAATAGTGAAGAATGTTAGAAGCTGAAATTTAAAAACATCTGTAGGACCACCACACAATGCCCATACCTGAGTTAAATGGGTAAGGAAAGAGAAAGAGATACTGCCAGTCAGAGCAATCAATACTGAGATACTTGAAGCAGTATGAATGACCTCAACTTAGTGAGCACCTGATTTGTATGAAGATCTCAGGTACAATCCACAGAATCTCCTTGTAGGACTGGGAAAGACTCGTTTGAAGTCTCAGAAAGCTACTGCTGGAGGGAGCCCTGGTGGTTAAATGCCTGTACTGCAGCCACTCACTCAAAACCATGAGGTTGCAAGTTCAATACCAGCAAAAGGGCTCAAGCTCAACTCAGGCTTGCATCCTACCGAGGTCACTAAAATGTTGGAGGCAATTAGCTTACAGTTGTAAACCGCTCAGACACTGCTAGTTCGGTATGAAGCAGTATATAAATGAAAGTGTTTATTTATATGGACTACTTGTTGACGTAATATAGAACTGCTTTCTGCATTCAATGATCTAATTCAGCAGAAGGCGGTTTTGGACTGTCTCTTTTGTTACTAGGTCTTTTAGTGTATTTTGAACCACCACAATTCCATCGGTGTGGGTACAGCTTAGTTAACAAGCTATAATTTATTAAAATAGTATACATTTTATATATAAAATTGAATAAACTTACATTCATATCACAGAATGCCCCTAATATATTGCTTTCTTGTGCAGAAATATCCTGTTGAAACAAAATAGAACAATTTAGCATTTGAAAGTTACCAATATTTTACAATGAAATTCATGATTCATAAGCAGCCGGAATATATATACTTCCTCTGAAGTTAATGAATCTTATAGTTTTTTAAAAAGGCTCTTACGTTTATACAGAAAACATTAAAAGGCCACTGTTTCATTTATCATTTTCTCACATCAAACATTTTGTTTACTTGGGCATCAAGGAAAGTGATATAATCTTTGAATTTGCCTGACATAGCAGCACAATGTCTCAGCCCAACAAGACATGAACAACATATTCTGCAAGCGAGTTCCATTTATCAGGTTGAATGGACAAATCCACCTTTTCCCACACCAGAACTAGAGCCTAATCCTAGTACTACAGTGCCAGGACAACAAAGGCAGTTGTGTTGCTCTGGCAGCAGATCACTTGCCAAGCCTTATTATATGAGCTTTTCTTGTTCTTTGTTAGTGTGTGCCTTCAAGTCATTTCTGACTTATGACAACCCTAAGCTATCATGGGGTTTTCCTGGCAAGTTTCTTCAGATGGGGTTTGCTGTTGGCAATCCTGAGGCTGAGATGGTGTGACTTGCCCAAGGTCACCCAGTGGATTTCACGGCAGAGCCGGTATTCGAGCCCTGCTCTCCAGATTTGTAGCCCAACGTTCAAACTACTACAGCACACTGGCTCTCATGTGGGCCTTATCTATTAAAAAATACATTGATCAAAAGTACATTAGTAAAAGGAGAGTACAGCAGTAAAGGGAGAGCTGGACCTTACAAGCTGTTTTTTCTCCTCTGTTTGTTTTGAAGCAGTATTTGTTTAGGATGTGGCTACACAATTTTCTGCTCCTGCCACTGGGATTTCAGCCAATAGCTACACTCAGACATCACAGTGAATCAGGGTGGAAACAGTAGCCATCACAGTCAGTGGTGAGGAATGCTAAGATCTGTACTCCAACAATATTAGGAAGACCACAACATTCCCACTCCTTTAATAAAATATGGTTCAGCAAGATGTAAATAATGTTAGCCTCCCAAAGGATCATGGAAACCCTTCCCTTTCCTCCTCCTATGTGGCTTAAAAAACTGCAGAGCTTTTTCCTGTCATAACTAGTAATTACAAATCTGATAATCTCTACAACATTTTATGATCATATCATGTTTTGTAATGTTGTTTAAAATAACCTTGGTAAAGATTAACCACAGTCTCATATTTGTATGGCACAACAAACCATGGTTAATCAAAAGCACAACCTTCAGGACTCTTTCTCAAACCTACATGGGAGTAGGATGAGAGGAGCATGATAACCCTGACCAAGACTACACTGTTCACAGCTTGCTCCAGTAGTTTAGGGTGATGTCCAAACTATAGCTAATCTGCCACATCAGGCTGTAAACCATGCTGAAAAAGACAGGATGTATTCTTCAATAAAACAACAAGGCATCAAGATACAAGAAGTCTAACAGTCACATCAGAAAATAGTTTTAGTCTGACCAAGACAGAAGTACCCACCTCAGCAAACAGTGCCATGCAATCCTGCCGTGACACTCGACACTTATGCAGAGAGAAGAGGAATATGGCCTTTCAAGGTCCCATAGGAACCAATGTGCTCCCCCAAAACTACAATTGCCTCTGTCTGCACTAGACAATCTCTCTGCATTATCACACTTTTGCATGCCTGCCTTCTCCTCAGATACTTGTTCCCTCCCAAGTTCTAAAAAAAAACTGCACCTTGTCAGTACTTAAATCCTTGACAGGACCACAGGCAAGGATTATGTGTATGAATCTCTAATTAGCACCTGCCAGTGAACACATACATGAGAGACAAGTTATAGGGCAGTTGAAGCACCTAAGTATTAGAAGTTTATGGTGGATCAATAGACTACAGTCTTTGACTGAATTTTTGACCCACACAAATTAATCAAAGTGATCTGTAGTGCAGGAACTGATGCACAAGTCTGGTGCAGTTTCAGGATGCTGACAATTTTACCAAGCTGAATGAAGTAAAAAAAATTCCCAGCTGTCAACTGTTCTGGAGGTATGGCAGGATCTTAGTTTCTTGAGCATGGTTCATAACACTCAATACAGCTTAAAAGAAGTCTAATTAGGACTTACTTATATTTAGCTGGAATAGAGCCAATTGTATCACTTTTATACAAATTTTATTATCCTGGGTTTACCGCTAAAATAAAGATTGAGAGTTATACTCTAATTTAACATACTTCAACAAATAAACTCAGAATTAACCTATTTATTAGTTTCACCACAAGGACCGCCCCCCGTTGGCATGTTTCCCACCTACGTCATGAAGTAGAACTCATGCTGTAAGCTGAGGCCACTGAAGAGAGGCTGCCATCAACCTGGGGATACTTGCCAGAAAAAAAGATTTTTGCATGGTGGCCACCAGATCTGTGATAAAAGTCTAGAAAAGTGAAGTTTACCAAAAGGAAGTTTACCACAGCTGCCTTGACTCCCATGCTAGGAGAAAGGTAGGACAGAAATCAAACAAATACAAATAGTAAGGACTTTGATCACTGTGATAACATGAACCCAAGGACTAAATTTGGATTACATGTTACTAATTAAATGCAGGGTTAATTTTGTGAAATTGATTATTGTTTGGATGTAGCAAGAGATTAAAGATTAAAACCATTGGTATGTTTCTGATGATCCATTCTGAGCAACTTCACCTATTTAATGATTACTTTCTCGCTTGTGATCTACCATCAGAATCTTGCTCCAGCTAAACTGACATTCTCTAGCTAAATCTAGACATGATTCTATGTTGTATTAGCCAAGTTTACAAAATCAAGTGGCATTAACTAAGAATATGTAACTTAGCCCTTTTGCTCATGTTTTGGGCTAGATCCTACCTGATTTCTGGAGGAGTATAAAGCTATGCTAGTTTACAATGAGGAGTCCCAGCTGCTCCTTCTGCTAGCTGCATCACTGCAGGTAAGGATGCCCAGGCACACCCTTGCAGCAACTAGGGCCATGGCAGTACCTGGCCATCGTTTGGCTACTATTCCAGAATTAGGAAAATGAGCAGCCTTCACCCTTGTGGATTTCTAACTTACTTACTTACTAGAGATCCAGGAAGACAGAGGCTCCTTCCTTTCCCCAGTCACACAATGGCAATTGGATGAAGCTCCAGTTCCTGTTGCACAACTTGGGAAAGGGTGCTGCACAAGGAGGTAATAGTTACTTCGCTGTACAACTCTGCCAAAGTACTTACACTGGCACAACTGGGGGTTATGCAAGCATAAGGAGCCAAGAAGATTCCAGCCCAGATCTCCATTTTGGACTTTGTTGTGCATCTCTAGTTAAAGTAAACAACAGAAAACAAAATCCCTGACATAGAAATAAGTTCAAATGAAGGTTATTGAACAGAACATGGATATTTATTGCCAGGATTAATTCAGGATTCAAAATAGATTTTTTTTACTCTCATTTCTCAAAACACAACAAGAAATACATTCTTTACTGATTAGCATCACAAGTACCTCTATTGTAGGATGTGTGTTATGCTTGTAAGCAGTATACAGAGGAAACTGGATCTGAAAGATTTTCGCTACACAAAGCAAAAGTTTTTCCTTCTCCTCAGTACTCCATATGCTAAAGGCATCAGTGCCCTTTGTTGATTCTTCTTCTGTCAGGATACAAGTTCGCCCAGAGTCTAACTTTTTCTCTATGGATTTGTGTCTTTCACCATTTTCTTCCTCTCCATGAGATTCTCTTTCTACATTCAGTGGCTCATCAGATGGATTACTCTCATCTTGCCATGCCGAGTCTAAGTTAATAGTGCAATGTTTACACAGCTGGTCCCGTAGAGCTTGAACTTGGGCAATCACTAAATTTATAAGCGCACAAACAACTTGGTTGAAGATCTCCAAATGCTTATACTCCTTGAAACAGCACAGACACTGCCTGTTTAAAAAAAGTTTAAAATTAAAAACCAAGATATGGAATCATAAAGTAATTCATAAAGTAGCAGCTAGATTACTTCACATACATAATCTGTAGTTGCTAATTTTATGATTCAATAATCTATCATCATACTCCAGCCTTGCAGACATAACCTTATCTGAAGGCACATATAGAGTCAGCCCTCCAAATTTGTGACTTTTGAGTTTTGTGGATTTCATTAATATCTTCTTGCTAGAAATCACAAGGTCCTCCAGCACAACTCCGTAGCCAACTTCCACCAGAAATCATGCTGGAGGACCTAAAGATTCCTATGGAGAACACTTCTCTAGTCATTTATAGGTCCTCCAGCACAGTTCTATTGTCAACCTCCAGCAGATGCTGACTACAGAGGTGCACCAGAGAATGTAGAGATTCCTAGAGACAACACGATTCTATTGGTGAATTGACATTACTGGATACAACCCTTCACTTTACAAAACCATGGATGAGCTGGCCTTGCTGTTTACAATGTTCCCCACTGCCAAGTGCAAAACAACAGCTACTACATACAGCACTGTGTGGGAGGCTAGAAACAGCAAGGCATCCACTGTGCTTCATATTTTCTCTCATTGTTGGTAAGAAGTGAGAGTCTAACCCCACAGGTCCTCTGAATACTCAATTTATGTCAGAGGTCCTCAGAGGGTGAAGCTCATCTGTCACCCCTGACATAGAAGTTCTCTGTGATGTCAAGAGATCTTGGTGAGCAAGGAAATCAATTTACACTGGATATCCAAAAGGCTGGCACTGACATTACATTCTTGGTTACCAGTAGCAACCACTTTTGTGCATGTTGTGTAGATAAACTGTATTCATTTATTTTAAAAAAATCATACAGATAGATTTTGGTATTTAAAAATGTATGCAATAGGTAACTGGATGGCAGCGTTTTTTTAAAAAAATGCACTGAAAGTGAAGTGACTGCCTGATCTTTACTGTTATTGGTGATTAATTCCAGAAAATAACCCAATTCTTCAAAGATTCTCAAAATAAATTGAAAAAATAGGCCTGCTCTTCAACTACAGGAATGCTTAGCAGAGCATGCCTTCCCCAGAGATGCTTATCTGATTCCTGTGTTATAATGTTTTTAGCATCACCAGATGAAACCCTTCTTTGAAGCTAGGGCAGGGAACTGCAGGAGGAGACAATTTTCATCTTCATGTACCTGCAACGGGCTATATACTACTCTATTTTCAGTCAAAAATCAAAAACCAGAAGACTCTTCCAGCTTTGAAGTCCAGGTCTGTTGAGACACCGTATATATACAACCATAAGTTGACCTCAGGTATAAGTTGAGGACAGGTTTTGGAGCCAAAATTAGGGATTTTGATATGACCCATGAGTAAGTTGAGGGTAAATCCTAGGGGCATACAATAAAGATTCTAAAGGATGAAGCAAAGGAAAATGGTGTCAAAGAATTTACAAAATTCCAGCAAGCATAGCTGTTTTTGCTCACACCAACGGGTGGATGAATGAGAGAGGAGAGGGGGAATCAGTGATTCCAGGAAAGATTATATTCTTGCCTTTCACTAGAGGATAGTTCCTTTTTTTAATAAGAATTGAAGTACAGTACAGTGCTTGCACTGACCCATGGATACATTTACTCATGTTTTTTGGGTCAACTTTTGACTAAAATGTCTAGACTTATACAGTTTTTCGAGGGTGGCAGGGGGAGGTATTAAACTGTAGTTTAAGTAAATCTGCCACTCTAGGAGGTACCCAGGAGCAGCAACTAAACTTTTGAGTGTGTTCTTCACCGTCCAAAATTATGGGGCAAATGCGCTTTGGGAGCTGCAAGAAAGGGTTTGGGGCCATATATCCCCTATCACTGTTCTAAGTATTTAAAGAATTATAATTAGCTTACTTGCTGTTCACCGCTATGATCTTTGGAATAGCGGTATATAAATTATTATTTATTATTATTAGTGTCTTTAGATTAGGGCGGGATAGGTCAAGCCCCAGAGCAAACTAAGGCCCCATAAAGATGCTTTTGAAGCTCTCAATTCCATCATACCTCCACAGAATTCCTTTTTCTGATCCCCTCAAAAAGGGTGAATTGTCTCTTCTGGAAGTCTCCAGTCAAACCTTCTTAAAAGTTCTCAGAAGAACCTTTGCAGTGTTTAACATTTATACAAAATTTATTCATTTTTCAAAACTTTTTCAAAAACATTTTTTTTAAAATGGGACTCAACAATAGGGTGTACCATATGCAGAAAACTGGCCCTGTGCCTGTCAGTTACTGTTTTAAATCTTAGCACTTTTCTATACTGCTGCTGCTTTGACATCAATATCATGCACTACAGTATTTTTATTCCTTGCTCCATGTCTTGTTTTTTCACAATTTTATCACTGCTTGTATTACATTTTTTTTTCACATAGTACACACTACTCAGAAAACTGCAATAAATAAAACTGACCAACATAACTGAGGCCTGTTACAGACTGCCAAAATAAAGCTGCTTCGGGTCTCTTTGGAGGTATACTATTTAAATGATGCATGGGTCCTAAGAGTCCAGAGGTCACGCCAAAGCCACACTCCACTCCTAAGCACTGGAGTGCAGCTTTGGTGCCTCCAAAGAGACCCAAAGCAGCTTTATTTTGGCAGTCTGTAACAGGCCTGAGTTTATTCGCAAAGTAAGTCCTGATCAACAGGCAAAGAAAATTCCACCTTACAGGAAATTTATTAGACATTAGTGAATAAAAGTATCTGCTTCTTCAAGGTAAGTGGAGTGTTCCATAAACCCAGAGGTCACTAGTTAGGCAGCAACCATTTCCCCATCAATCATAGTCTTTTTTCAGAAATATTATGAGCTGAAGATAACTACATGACTTTTACCAAAGCATGAGTACTCTTTCCATTGGAATATCACTTGTCCGGTCAAAAACTGTACATTGCACACAGTCAATGCAAATTAAAAGGTTTTAGTATTCAAAAATTAAACCTTTGTAACTATGATAAGCTTTTTTCCCCCTTTAACAATTCCAGGAAAAGCTCCTTTCCAAATTGATAAGACCAAATAATGAACTGTTAATATAAGATGCAATAATGATACATAGGTGCATTTGGTCTATCCCCACATTTTTGTATAAAACAACATACATTCTCTTTCTTTCTTTCTCTCTCTCTCTCTATTTTTTAAAACAAAGTATAGTCATACATTCCTGCTTCCTAACTTATTTGTAAATTATATACTCTTCAGTTACATTGCCTTAAATAACAAACAACTGGAAACCAAACAGAATTCATCTTTTCCATACTTGCAACTACATATTTTACCACAGACATATATTCATACATAGGCATGCACTTACACATACAATTGCATAATATATTGTGATTATTTTTAAAAAGTGAATTTACCTTTGTGTCCAAGAATTAATGTAAGCAAAAACCTTGAGTGCATGTTCTTTTCTGAGCTGTAATCCATCACCACCTTCGATGTCAGAGACTAAAGAAAAACAAGTGAATCATCAATGCCATGAAGGATGTTTAAATTTCATTTTAAGTTAAGGTAAAATAAGTTGAGTATCTTTTTAAATAGTTCAATTAGGAAACATGACAAAAGGAAAACATTGTGGCTACAAACTTTAAAATCAGGGTTATTTAAGGTTAACATTTAAATACATTCTATTGTACTCTTTTAGCAAGTTAGTTATTCGTGGCCCTCAACTGGCAATATTAACAACAGCATAGAAAGACTATTAATGAAGAAACTATCTGTACAGGACAGCTCAGTACTCAATACCCCATTTTGGGTACAGTTTAGTTTGTGTCAACCATGGAAAATTAACTCTTAGAGAAGCACTGGAAACTGTTGAACAAGCACTTTCTCTTTAAAACTGTAAACAGCATAAAGTCAGAACTGAGAGGAAGAAGCACCCACATACCACAATAAACCATTTATCCTATCTTATTAAGCCTAAATAACCTAAAGACACCAGGACCCATCTGATCTTGGAAGCAAAGCAGGGTTGGTACCCAAATGGGGGGTCTGCCAACAAATCCCAGGTGCTGTAGATGCTATTTCAGAGGAAGGAACTGGCAAAACCACCTCTGAGTATTAGTTGCCTAAGAAAACTCAATGAAATTCATGGGACTGCCATACATCAATAAGCCTTAAAGGTGCACACACATACACACTAAGCAAAGAGGGGGCATGACCAATGTGCTGGTTCAAAGACGCTCTTCTGCTTTGTTCCTCCTTTGGTATAAACAGGTAAGCAAAGTGGGAAGCTGTAATTCAACAGATCTTCCTGTTGCATCTTAATCTGGAACCATGATTATTAATCCCCAAACAAGACAGTATTGGAAACAAGACTTAACCCCAACAAACTGAAAACTAGTCCTGGCTGTTTTGGAAACCATCACCTATAGTCCCAGATCAGGCCCTTCCTGGATTGTTTACCATCTTGTACCAAGGGAGGATCATATGCACTACCAAAATATCTCCGTTTATCCTGGTTAAGTAACCTAACCAGAATAAAACAGGAGCAAATAATGAAGCAGCAGTAAAACCAAACAAGCTTCATTTATATACCGCTTCATACCGTCTAAGCAGTGTCTAAATACTGTATGGCTGGATTCTGACACAATGGCAAAGAATTTTTAAAAGTACAGGACACAGACTGATCTCTCTTTGTCTTCCACAACAGAAAATCATACCACCTCAAGCCTGACAAAGTCCCTTAGCACAATCTTGGGTAAGGAGATAAAATTCTGGAAGCATAAGGTTAGGCGCAAGTGCCTATGGAAACCAACACACAAGATCTTGGAAGGAACAGACTATCCACATATGAGAAAGAAACTGTAAGATGTCAGAAAGCCAATCCTTACGTGATCCATAATGACTCACTCAAGCCAACCCTTTAAGTCTACCTGGAAAGGTAATACTGTGACCACCACTGAGGAGCAGTTACTATCTCCATAGGTTGGATCCCCAAAGAGGTCCGAACATAAGCATTGGTATTTCTATCAAATACAAGGAAAACAAACACAGCTCTCTTTAAAAACCAAAATAAAATCAATATATGAACTCTGTTTCATCCAGGAAACCTTGGAATCAATCCAGAACACACAGGCTCCAATTTCTTCCAGCTGTAATAAAGGCAGGATGATCAGGAATTCAAGGAATAACTGGACCACCGTCTCCATCATTAAGCAACAGCAACAACAACTGAAAACCAAACAGAAAGACATGTGAAGAACAAGACAGGTATGGTAGTAGAACAAACTGTCTGAAGAACTGTGGCATTTTCATCCTTTCAGTTATGAAGCAAAAAGAGAAAGACACAACTCAACTAGCTTTTAAGCACATTATATAATATTGTGTCTTAAGATGAGGCCAGGTGCCTCAGCTCCTGGGCTTAAGGAGGAGTCTTGTCTCTCCACCCCCCCCCTTTTTTTTTCTCTCTCTCTCTCTCTCTGTATAGTTTACAGCGGACCTTTGTTATACGCTGGGGTTTGGCTCTATTTTTGTTGCTATAATTGCTATGTTTTTTCTTATTTACTGCTATTGTTAATCGCTATTTTATTTTATTGTTATTGTTTAACACATTGCCATGTTACATTTGTTTTTTTTTAATTTATGTTTATTGTTATTGCCTTGTATTATCCCCTCTGCTGTAAGCTGCCTGGAATCCCTGTGATTAGGCAGCATATAAATAAATCCTATTATTATTATTATTATTATTATTCAAGAGAATACCTTCTACTTTGCTGGAGAACTAGTAACAACTTGAGTCAAATAATGACTGGCTGAAGTACAGTGGTACCTCGGGATACGAATTACCCAGGTTACGAAATTTTCGGGATACGAAAAAATCCCATAGGGAATTATTGTTCCGGGTTACGAATGTTTTTTCGGGTTACGAAAAAACTTCGGCGCTATTTTAAACGGAACCGCGGCTTTTCCCCATTAGCGCCTATGGCATTTCGGCTTACGAAGGCTTTTCGGGTTACGAAAGCGGCCGCGGAACGAATTAAATTCGTAACCCGAGGCACCACTGTATATTAAGAACATGGAAAAATGGAGGTTGTGGGGACATTCTAAAGTAGACTCAGGCCACATTGCTTAATCATTTATAACTATTCTCTGCAAGAGTTCAAGTATCAACAGATTAAACTGCTTTCCCCAGCCTGGCAGCTTAGTGTTATGGAATGTTTTATGAATGTTATATTGCCTCACCTTTCACTCCCATGTGGGCTAGGGACAGGTGGGCTATTGTTATGGAGGCAAGCTGAAAATGGAGAGAACAAGTGGCAACTCTCTATGTCAGCAAGCCTTCAGCCTTGCAATGAATACTGTGTACCTATGTGCACAAGAGCATGAATGGGAGAAAGATCAGAAAACTCCAATTCCAGTTAAGTCTCTACTTTAGGCTATTTTAAAAAAAATCAAGTATCTTTTTAAAAATCTAATTGTGATGTCACGCTATTTTAAAAAATGTCTTCCTTACCAAGGAAGGAAGACAGTTTAGTGCATCTGCTCTGCCTGAAGAAGGTTCCTGGGTACATATCGTTAAATCTCCTAACTGAAACTCTAAAAAGCTGCTGCCAGTTAACCTTAACAATACTGAGGTAGAGTGGAATGGGAATGGATCAGCCCCCTCCAGATGTATTTGGACAGCAACTCCCAGCATTGCTTACCATTGGCTTTACTAGTTAGGTCTGTAGGGAGCTGTAGTCCAACAACCGTCTATATGCTTCTCATTATTGAAATAAGTGGACAATCTGAGTGAGTCTTGGATAAGATAGCTTCTTGTGTTTCTACTAGTTGTAAATTCAAGGCAAGACTGTCTGCTAATGGCTATCTGATGTCCCCTTGGTGAATGATCTTCACTGGAACTAAACAGGGGGGATGTGTCCCTGTTGGTTCTACTGGGCCTCTGAATAACTTTCAAACCTATTGTCCACAGTATCCATCAGGGCCATCTTGCTAGCATGGGACTTGGAGGCACTGTTTTATAGTGGTTCCTTTCCTTCTCGGAGGGAAAAGCTTAAAAAATGGCTTTGTCGGGGAATTCTTGTTCAGCTTTTGTTCAACTTCCTGACAGTTCTGCTTTGTCCCAAATACTATTTAACAAATGCACAAAGCTGCAGGAAGAGGCTATCTAAAGGGTCTGAAATTCAGTGCCTCCAGTACTCCAGTGACATCGAACCCAGCTTTTCCTTGTCATCAAAATCCAAGGAAGCTGATTGGGTATGGCATCAGCAAAAGACTAGATGAATTTATAAATTTAAGTTTAATCCAGAAAAGATAGAAGAATGCCTAGTCAACAGAAAGGCAGATTGTGTAACAAGGTCTCAGTATGTGCTGGTGGGGTTATCAGCTCTCCCTGAAGGCACAGGTTCATAGTTTGGGAATACACCTGAATTCAGCCATGAACTGGAAGCCCAGGAATATATCTGCACAGTTAAAACAAATGTATACTCATTCCTGGCCACATTACCAAATTTGGCCACACTAACCTATGCCTTAATTATATCCCATTTGGATTACTTTAACATATGACACATGGAACTCCTTTTGTAGAGTGTTCACAAATTCCACCTGATCCAAAGATTAGCAGATTAAATAATATTTAAACTATATTTATATTTTTGTATTTTTAATTTAAGTCTTTGTACATCATTTTATAGTTGTTTTAATTTTTGCAAGCCACCTGGAGTCCCAGTTGGAGGAAAGGTGGGATAAAAATGAACAACATAATTAACTTGAGCTTTTTACAGCAGAACACAATTCCTTTATTAAAACAGCTCCACCAACTGCCAGGCATAAGTAAAAGTGCTGACTGTGACCTATAATGCCCTATACTCAGTTCCAGAACACCCAAGCCCTCACCAATTTGAGACAGGGCTTTCTCTCAGTCCCACCACCCTCAAAGGCATATCTACTGGGAATGCAAGGAGCTGCTTGTATGCTCTGGAACTCTCTTCTAGGAAGGCTACAACTGCTCCTCCTTTCTATATCTTTCCTTCAGCTGGAAAAGGCTTTTGTTATTCCAACAAAATGAATCTTTGACTCACTGAAACACTGAACAAAATCTACATTGTCTCTGGTTTTATTTGTAAGATGCCTTGACTCCTGATTATGGAGGGGCGAGGCAGGGGGGAACAGGGTATATAATAAGGGAAACATCTGATCTTATGGCTTTCTTTAGGCCTAATTAAAAATGAGAAAAGATGGAGAAGTGAGGCAAAACAGGTTTTTGTGGGGTCTGAGGCAAAACAATTCACAGAAAAGTAGTGGAAGAAGAAGGGAATGAAAGGGGAAGAGAAATGGTGAACTCCTGCACAGAATGCAGTGATGAAATGGAAGGTAATTTATCTAACTGGCAAGGAAAACCATGGGCAGCCAGGGCCTTTCCCAAATGTTAGGCCCTTCAGGGCTGACATTTTCTCTTTCCCTTTATCAACATAAATGGAAGTAGTTGGAGTATTTCGAGGTATCTGGGAGCATTGTGATCATCTTCAGTTCAACTTCTCTAATTTTATGGGGAGTTTTCCTGCTTCTATTTTAAATCAGTGTTTCAGGTAACCTGCAACGAACTCATTTTTAGTCTTTTAGCATATTTATCACTCACACAGTTCTAAGCACTTGGATACTGTACATACACAAGACTAGAAATTTTTGCCAAAAAATTGACCCAAAAAACCTGGGTCGACTCATCCACAGATCAATGTAAGTACTGTATTTTAACTCTTATCAAAAAAGGAACCCTCCCCTTCTCTGAATAGAGTGGCAAAACAAAAGACCTTAGTCTTGCAGCTAAAACAAGCACCAATTCCTTCTATTCTCTCTGCCGCAGTGCCATTTCTGGCCTTTTTCAATGCTTGGGTGGGAAAATGGTGGTAGTGGCAGCTCTTTGGAGCTTCCCTTGAAAGGATCACCAAGAGGAATTGGGCCTTGTAGGATCTGAATAAGACATTTGTGTGTTTGTCAGCTATTCTGGGTTAAAATCAGGAAATGTTATAACATTATAACAGTAAAAGGCTATAATCAGTGCTAATGCAGCTTCCGTTTTCTTTGCTTTTTCGTTCTTTTTTAAATTTCTTAGCCCTGCCTGTGACCAGTCTCCTCCTCCCACACATCACACAGCCGTTATTTACCATAGTTCCCTCCTTATCCATCCAGTTTTGAGGATGAACACAAATAGTTATACCTGCCAGAATTATGTACGGAAATTTTTTTTGGCATAATTTTCCTTTGCTTCACCCTTTACATCCTTTGTTACATGCCCCTAAGTTTTACCCTGGATTTGTGCATGGACCATACCAAAATCCATAATTTTGGCCCCCCAAACCTACCCTCAACTTATACATGAAGCCGACTTACTGTTGAGTATATAGGGTGATTAAGTTAATAGGTTTTCCTTAACCCAACCCCATTATCCTCTCTTGGATTCTCCTTCTACACTGAGCCTTCTAAATTTGTGGCTTTGCTTTTTGCAGATTGATTATTTGGAGCTTCAATATATTCACTCTAGTAATCTATAGGTCCTCCAACGCAACTCTACAGTCAATGTCCACTGGAAGCTGACCACAATCATGCTGGAGGATCTAGAGTTTCCTAGAGAGAACACTTCTCTAGGCATCTGTAGGTTCTCCAGTGTGATTCTATGGTTAACCTCTGGTGGAAGTTCACCACAGTGTTGCACTGGAGAATCTAGAGATTCCCAGAGACATGTTCTGTCAGGTTAAAAATTTAGTGGTTTTATTTTTATTTGCAGTTTTCTATTTTCATGGGTCCTAGGCCTCAAACTCCAGCAAATGTGGAGGGCCCACTGTATTTTTCTCTCTATCCACTGCTTCGAGAGATCTGGTACGAGGCTGGGATATTAGCTTAGTATCAAACGATACAGCAAGCTAAATATAACTTTTCCCTTCTATCTTTCTTTTAAAAAACATGTCTGTTTAGATGCTTCAGACAGCTTTTAACTCTCATGTATTCACCAGTCCCTGGAATCCTGATTCCTTTTTAAACCTCTGCTGCAAACAATTAACATGTGTCATGTGAAAAAGAGACAACAAAACTGTATTTCATTAGCCTTACAGGGCAATGTTAGAAGAATGAAAAGAAACAGATATTAAGACAAAAGGACTGCAAAGAACAGTGGTCTTGTAAAATACTGTACATGTTCTGAACAGCTAGAGATGCTACAATCTGAGATCCTTCCCTGGCTCCTCTATGCAAAGCATGTGCTCTACCACTGATCTTTGCAGATCAACCTCTGTGGGGATACAGAGTAGATGTAATTCACTTATGCTCAGAGATATTCAAAATGTTTATGATACAAGACCTCTCCACTCATGATTCACTGAAAGTCCTTAAAAAAGCTTCATTTATATACCGCTCCATACTGAACTAACAGTATCTAAGCGGTTTGCAATTGTAAGCTAATTGCTCCCAACAATCTGGGTATTCGTTTTAGCGACCTCAGAAGGATGCAAGCCTCAGTCAAGGTTGAGCCCTTTCGCTGGTATTAAACTTCCAACCTTATGGTTTTGAGTGGCTGCAGTAAAGGCATTTAACCACTGCGCCATCAGGGCTCCTTTATATGTAGCTTCTTATAGTTGCACTTGATGCAACCAGTGTCTTCTAAATGAAATAAACACATTATTCCACATTAATCATTAACATCAATCCTAATTAACCTTTAACAAACAAGCATGTAAAAATGTTTGCTGGAGTGGATGCAGGTGGAGAAGAGAAATGAAGATTAGTGACAAAACATAACTGAACAGGGTATAAGATGAGACCCCATTCTTTATGGCAGCCTTTCTCAACTTGCCAATTTCCAGACATGTTGGATTCTAACCGTTCCCAGTCAACAATCAATTTTCTTATAGGATTTCTAGTCCTTCTGTAAAAATATTGCTAATCTGAGAATGCAACTTTAAAATGACAAAAATAATATTTTGACAGAATTAATCACAAAACGTGCCCCTAGAAGTTGATAGTCGCAATCTCTATAGCATTCTCTAAATCCCACAATTTGTTTTGAAAATATATGAAATAAGTAACAACGTAATGCAACTGAACAATTTTTTTTAAAATTAGGTATTAATATCAATGACACCAACTGATTTCCCACACCTAACATTCAGCATCAATTTTTAACTGCAGCATTCTGAGCCCTGAGTAGTTTCTTAAGACACCCAAGATATATTACATACATTCAAGATATATTGTGCCTTCAAGCTGCCTGTAGATTTATGGTAACCCCATGGATTCCATAGGGTTTTCTGAGGCAAGGAACAGTCAAAGGAGGTTTTGCCAATTCCTTCCTACAGCACCCAGTTTTTGTTGACAGTCTCCCATCCAAATGCTAACAAGGGCTAACCCTGCTTAGCTTCCAAGACCAAACATGATCTGGTGCCTTCAAGATGTTTAGGTAAATGAACTCAGGAATACTGAGCTATAATGTCAGTAGGTCTGAGGAGGAGGAAATGAGAGAAAGAGCCCAGTAGGTCATGCAAAGTGCTCCCTAAGCATTAAACATCTTTTGGTGGCATGATTTCAGTGGCAGCAAAGCAACATATGGAGGCCTCAAAAGCTGCCAGGAAGCATGCATCTTGTGTTGTGCTCATCCCTGATCTATTTGTATACCTATTGTACCTTCTGGAAAGACCCCTGCCAGCAAGCAATTACTATTTACACCAGAACATCAAACAAGCACAGTTCAACCTAATATAATATGCTGTTTCTTTTTATGCTTGTAAGTATTTTAATTAATGTAAAATTCATGGGGAGATAATGTAAAATTTAACCTGGAATTTTTTGTTTTTCAACTAAATGGTGGCACACACATTCCCTAAAGTAATCAAAATCTAGACTACAACAGTGTTATACACCTAACCAAGCAATAAATGCAGAACAACTAAACAGACAAGAAAACTACAGGCTCCACTGAAAGTCACACACATAACATGCTTTTGTGTACCTTAAGGAAATGAACCTAGAAGCTGTTATGTATGTAGCACTAGATATTCACTTATCACCATATAAAGAACAGGACTGGAAGTGTTATAGAATTTTATAAGACAAAGTCATTTTTCAAAAGGGGAAAAAAAGTAGTCAAAACTAGATCTGTTAATGAGACTGAACAGGCAGAGACAGAAAAAGAGTATGAACGACAGAGATGGCATGACTGCTAAAGGAGCCCTACTATTTCCTCTGCCTCACAACATGTCTTTTGCCACTTCATGCTGCTGCTAACACCACACATTCTAAAGAGTGAAGTGAAAGAAACCTAGATTTACACTGCATACTTGTTTTTCTGCATAGAATTAAAACAAGCAGTCACTAGGGGAAATTCTGGGTCATTTTCTTATACAGGACTGAAGGAAAAACATGCATTCATAAGATTTGTACATGGCATAGCATGTACATTTGAAAGAAGAAGAGCAGCCTAGTTGGTCTTAAAAGATGGCTCCAAGGCAAAAGACATATGGCCCTCCAAAGGTTGTTGGGACTTCAATTACTCTTGCCTTCAATAATTATAGCTATTAATCAGGGGTCCAATGTAGGGTTGCCATAATTCTCTACTATAAACCAGGACAAAATGTAGGACAAAATTTAGACCAAAGTTTAGGACAATTGTAGGATAAAATTTAGCCCAAAATGTAGGACATTTAAGGTCCTTCATTTTTCTTAAATGTCCTACATTTTGGGCTAAATTTTATACTACAATTGTCCTAAATTTTGGTCTAAATTTTGTCCTACATTTTGTCCCCATTTATAGTAGAGAATTATGGCAACCCTAGTCCAATGACACCTGGGGGGCCAAATATTCTCCTCTATAGACCTAATAGTTTTCTTCTGCTTCTCAACAGTTGTAGAAAAACATATTGGGATCAACAGCAGATTCCTCACAGACTGCCAGTTTGTTCCACTGTACAATCTGTGCCATTGGTGATACATCAAACCCTACCCCACCCGAGTCTTGTCATTAGGAGGAGTCTTACTCAGGCAACAGAAATAAACTATCATATATACAAGCAAGTTAGATAAATTTGATTTTACATGAATTCTTGACACAAATACTCACTCTACATTTCAAAGTTCATAAATTTATTTCTCCCTACACCCATGTGCATATACACCCATGTGTTGTTGAGTAAAGGTAATACACCTTGAGCATCCCTTATTCCAAATGCTTGAGACTAGAAGTGTTTCAGATTTTGGAATACTGTACAGCTATTATTACTTCTCTGACCAGAACTGCAACATCACATAACAGTCCCCAGGGAAAACTATTCAGGGAAAGGAGGGTCACATTGACATCCTTGGAGGGCCGTTAGCTGCTTTCCTTCCTGCTAGAAAGGTGGTCAACTGATCCTGAAAACATAGCAAAATTGCTCCCACATTCCTAGAGGGCATTTGGGGCAATTCTTTTTTAAAATCCACCCTGAGTTGCATTTTCCTACTCTTACACTGTAAAGAGAAGCATAAATAAATAGTTTTAAAAAATTAAAAATTATTTCACATTGGGGGGTGTCCCCCCCCCAGGCCCAATAAAGCCCCCCTACCCTGGCATCCCTGATTTTGGGAAACAAGACAAATTTGGAAAACAGAGTTTGAATCTAGTTTGTTTCCTTAAACTGCAGTTAACACTAAACATTTTTTCTGGATTCAAACACAAAACTAAACTGAGGTTATTATTATTATACTTTATTTATATAGCGCTGTAGATTTACACAGCACTGTACATACAAACAATAAAATCGATAAAAATGAAACCTGCCAATGGCGTACATTTTTAAAAAGTTTTTACTCTCCTCACATCTACACTGGAGAATGAGAAGATATGGGCAACCCAAGGCTAAATCATAACTTAACATTATGGCTGGAACTTAATTCACATGAAAGGGAAGCTTCTGCATGAAACAACAGAACTAGCATTTATCAGCAACTTCAATGCTATTCAATTCAAATTCAATTGGGACTCTGGACCCTTTTCCCAATACAAATGGAAAATTAACACTGATTAACCAAACAAAAGCACAATATATTCAAAACCAAGCAAATAAACAAGAGAAATCTCATGTGTAGAAAATGAATAAACATTAGTCATGCCATAGGCCTATTGTAATGAAGAAAGTAATGAAATACCACTCCCGAGCAGGAAGCAAGTGGATTTTTCAATGCTGCTAATTCCATAATGCTGGCGCTACAACAGAAAAGGCACTGTCACATTACAACCATTTGGGCTTTAAAGATTATAACCAGCACTGTGAACATGGCCTGAATTAGATCACGTCAGTCCAGCTAGTATAAGCAACAACATTTAACATTGCCCAAAAAAACCTGGTCCCACTAAACATACCTGATGCTGTTGCCCAAACACTCTTCAAAGGTAGTCACATGCAAAGTATTACAATAATTCATGAAATCTGCCTATGCTAATCTTGTAGCACCTATGCCAAAACCCCTGAAAACCTTCTGCTTCTTCATGTAGAGCAGTGATTCCCAAACTCTGGTCCTCCAGGTATTTTGGACTTCAGCTCCCAGAAGCCTCAGTCATCTTAGCCAGTAGTCTGGGATTCTGGGAGCTGAAGTCCAAAACTCCAAGAACACCAGAGTTTGGGAATCACTGACTAGAGATTACTTGTCTACTCAGTAATCCAATAGGCATTGTTGTGTTCCCAAATAATTATGCTTAAGAGTGCATCTTTACTCAACGTAGGCAGCTAAGCTTGTTCTACCAGGTATTATATTTAGATGTTCTGATTCATGTGTTTATTTTGTATTCAATGATCAGCTCCATATATATATCATGTCATTACTGATGTCATCTGGCCATATGTATAACTAAAAATTTTGCCTGGACACTAAGAGGTATATTCTCATACCCTCACATAATAATAAAAAAGAGCCCTGCTGGACCAGATTTGAGGTTTGTCTAGTACAGCATTTTGTATTCAATATTGAGCCCTGGTGGCGCAGTGGTTAAATGCCTGTACTGCAGCCATTCACTCAAAACCACAAGGTTGCGAGTTCAAGACCAGCAAAAGGGCCCAAGCTCGACTCAGGCTTGCATCCTTCCGAGGAGGGAGCTAAAATGAGTACCCAGACTGTTGGGGGCAAATTAGCTTACTTGCTCATTAGCTTACTTGCTGTTCACCGCTATGATCTTTGGAATAGCGGTATATAAATAAAAAATATATATACTGCTTGGTCAACTAGACAGCTATGGAAAATCCACAATCAGAACATGAAAACAAAAATACAGGAAGCAATCTCCTTTTTTTAGTACAAACAAACTAGTACATTAAAAAAATATTCTTCTGGCTGTCCAGGTTTATAAGAAAGCCAATTATATGAAGCAATGCCCTACAGACATTAAAAGAAAGGAAATTCTGTCATCATTAGAAATACTACTTATTAATCACCTTCAGCGATGTGTGCAAACTGATACTGAAAAATTTAGTCACATGATTAATGCATCCTCTCCGTGAAATACATGCACATATGTTAATTCTGATCTCACATTTTCACAGCTTTTCAAACATAGTGTTTGAAGAATGCTCCCGCATTTTTTGCAAGGACCATGAAATAGCAATGAAAATTCACTCTCTACTGAAGAATTGTACAACTATATGCTAAAACTAGTGGAGGGAAGAGAATCAGGATATATTTTTTAAATTCTATGCTCTATTCTAATCCTAACAAAACAGAGATCTTGCTGGTCAGCAAGCAGTTAGATTGGAAATACAATCTGGTTTGGACAGAGCTGGACACTCTCAGAAGGAAGGATCTGGCAGCTTGAAAACATGGTGCATGAGCTGTGATTTGTGCCATCAGTTACATTATTTCCTTGTAAAGAATTTGAGATGAGTAAATCACTTCCCATTTCAACTAGTGTAAGACACCTAACTTTGAACTGCCTTTTTAATGTTTGGAAGGTTCAAGTGAGGCAAAATGCTACTGTACACACAGACCACAATGAACTACTCAACAAGCACTAGTTGCCAATTTGTTTCTGGGTTCAGTTCAAGCTGATGGTTCTTAATGATAAAGTCATAAGCAGTTCGAGACCAGGAGCCTAACCACCCTAAGATCCTGTCCAATTCTGAAAGCTAAGCAGGGCCAGTCCTAGTTAGTATTTGACACCAACAAATATCAGGTGCTGTAGGCTTATTTCAAAGAAAAGAATTGGCAAACACATCTCAGAATATTTCTTGTCTATGAAATTAATGGAGTCATCATCAACTGCCAGGCAACCTGAAGGTGCATGCACATACACACTATGGAACCTATTTGCATATCAACTTGCTGCAGAATAGTGCTCATTATCTGAGGCCTGTTTTATATACTACACGTTCAGAATTCCTTACTAAGAAGTTTGAAATCCAAAATACCCCAAAATCCAAAACTTGAACTACAAGTCAAGTCATAGTACATACCTGTATTGCATTTCTGAGGCTAGAGAGAGTCACAAGCATCTGTGAAATGGCAGGAATCCGTGCCTCTTGCAATTTCAGAAATCCTCAATCTCTCCAGCCTCATTATGTATTTGCAAATACAAGTATATCAAAAATCCAAAATACAGAACATTTCCAAGCATTTTGCAAAAGGGATAGTCAATCTGCTACCACCAAGAGACACTAGGTTGGTGGTGACATGAAACGGGATGCTCTTTTTGACAATCAACTGACTACAGTAACCTCTCCCAAAGAGTCACGCCAGTGTCTTCTTTCTCAACTCTTGGCAAAAGATTATTTTTTAAAATCGTTTTTCCTATGCTATGCTCTGCTTAGCTCAGCATTACATTTTTAAAGTGAAGCTCATCACTGCCCTAGCTCTTCAAACTATTGTTGCTTTAATATTTAATTTTTAAACTTGAGCATCCACAAATTTTGTTATTCACAGAGGGTCCTGGAGCCAAACCCCAGCAGATACCAAGGTCCCACTCTGTGTGTGTGTGTGTGTGTGTGTGTGTATGATCCTAAAAAGTAAAGATACAGTACAACTGTGCACTGAAGTCAGAATTATACAAGCCATTGTATTCCGCATCATCATGTACACATGTGAGAGCTGGTAAGTGGAAAAAAAAATGGAGACGAAAAAGATCAACTCATTTGAGATGTGGCGACGGAAAAGAGTGGTGAGGATACCGTGGACAGCCAAAAAGACAAACCAATGGGTCCTTGATCAAATAAAACCACAACTCCTCCTGGAAGCCAAGATGACAAAATTGAAACTTGGAGGTGCTTCATCCACAACGTCACCATGAACTGGGGAACTTGAGGGCAGTTAATAAGAATAAACAAAAACAAATATAACATACACACACACACATACATACAGAGCCAGTTACACTACAGGAGCTCAGATCTATGGCACGGTACAGAGTGCCAGGAAGAGGCAGCTGAGAGCCACCTCTCCTTGCTGCGTAGCCACGCTGCAGCATCCAAATTGCGTGGCTACGCAAAAAAGGACTGCTAAAAAGCGGATACTTTTTGCATCACTGCAAACAGCTGGCAGCGGCACAAGCACATCGTTGGAGTCCATCTGGAGTCCGCGCAGCAGTGACGTCATCACTACACGCGCCGTCTATTTGTTTTTTAAAAAATGGAAGAAATGAATAGAGGATATATAGGCCCGGTACAGATGGGCCCCAAAGGAAGCCCTCGTCACGTGCAAGGGGTGAGGGGAGTGTGGGTGGGGCGCCCCTCACACATGATGAGGGCATCCTTCGGGGCCCATCTGTACCGGGCCTATATATCCTCTATTCATTTCTTCCATTTTTAAAAAAACATCATTTCAGGTCTTAAAAATTTTGAGTGGGCCAAAAATAGCTTTTAACCTGTTAATTACATTCCTCAGTTACTTCTGAGGGTAGCCAGGGGTCTGGTGAACAGTCTACAAAGGACCAAGAGAGGCCACAAATGGTCCTGAACACGGCATTGTTTTCCACCTTGCATTAAGTCCTAGAGATCTCATCCATCATTCCTTTGTATCACTCAAATTAGATGCTCGTGGTCATGTTGAGAGGAATGATTTCAATTCAACATATGGTTTCTAAACACTTAACCCTCACATGATTTACCCAAGGGAAAAAAGCAAGGAGGGGTGACTTAGGAGCTGGGTTTGCTTAGTCTGGAGAATAATTAATAATAATTTGTTTTATTTATATACCGCTATTCCAAAGATCATAGCGGTGAACAGCAAGTAAGCTAATTTGCCCCCAACAGTCTGGGTACTCATTTTAGCGACCTCAGAAGGATGCAAGCCTGAGTAGAGCTTGGGCCCTTTTGCTGGTCTTGAACTCACAACCTTGTGGTTTCGAGTGAATGGCTGCAGTACAGGCATTTAACCGCATAGAGTTGGAAGAGACTACAAGGCCATCCAGTCCAACCCCCTTCCATGCAGGAACAAACAACCAAAGCATCCCTGACAGATAGCCATCCAGCCTCTGTTTAAAGACCACCAAAGAATATGATAGCCCTGTTTAAATATTTGAAAGGATATCATATTGAGGATAGAACAAGCTTGTTTTCTGTTGCTCCAGAGAATAGGACCCAGAACAATGGATTCTGGAAGATTCAGGAAGCCCGCAGTCTTGGTTTCATTTTTGATTCCTCTCTGTCTTTTATCCCCCACATAAGAGGCCACAGCCAAAGCCTGTAGATTCCTTCTTTACAACATTGCCAAAATCTGTCCATTTCTCTCGACCTCTACCACCAAGACTCTGGTCCATGCTCTGGTGGTCTCCTGACTAGTTAACTGCAACCTCCTTCTGGCAGGGCTTCCTCTCTCTCATCTTCGTCCTTTAATTTCCATTCAGTGGCACGCATCATTACATCTGCTCACAGCTTTGACCCTGTTTCTCCTTTATTAGCTTCTGTTGTTGACCTTTAAAGCCCTGCATGGGCTGGCCCCTCATTATTTATCTGAACTTCTTTCTCTGTACATTCCCACTCATACCCTCCGTTCTAGTAGTCAAGGTCTATTGTCCCAGCCTAGGATTCATCCCTTCTCACTTGCTGCCCCTCACTCCTGGAACATTCTTCCCCCACGAACATAGGTCATCACTTCCTTGACCACTTTTAAATCTGAGTTGAAGACTATCCTGTTCAGGGAAGCCTTCCCAGGCAGTCTAATTTTTGATCGGATAGCTGATGTTGTTGTTTTTAATTGTTGCCTGCTTATTTTAACCAATTCTATTTTATATTATTACCTATTGTTTTATATGTATTTTGTAGATTGTATGCCATTGGCAGGTTTTATTTTTATTAATTTGATCATTTGTATGTACAGTGCTGTGTACATTTACAACACTATAGAAATAAACTTAACAATAATAATTCTAACTACAGGAAAAGAGATTCCACCTCAACGTTAGGAGGAACTTTCTGACAGTGAGAGCTGTCTGACAATGGAACACACTCCCTCAGTGTGGTGGAACCTCCTTAAACGGAGGTTTTTAAACAGAGGCTGGATGGCCATGTGTATTGGGGTGGTGTGTGTGTCTTGATTGTATGTATTGAAGACTCTGTGGATTAATGGTTCTTGTGTTGAAAATTGGGTAAGCTAGCCTGAACTCTCCATGGAAGCCAAAATGACTAAATTGATGCTGTCGTACTTCTGTCACATCATGAGAAGGTACGATTCCTTAGACAAGACAATGAATGAAGATGGAGAAGGTACAGGGCAGTAGAAAAAGAGGAAAACTGCATGCCAGATGGATAAACTCA
Organism: Sceloporus undulatus; assembly: GCF_019175285.1. Classification (NCBI taxonomy): domain Eukaryota; kingdom Metazoa; phylum Chordata; class Lepidosauria; order Squamata; family Phrynosomatidae; genus Sceloporus; species Sceloporus undulatus. Next base: position 10,138,258 of record NC_056522.1, on the reverse strand, counting down.
ATCAGGGAGATCATGGGCCTCACCCTACAGCACCTGAGCAGAGAGGCAGAGGATAGAGGGGAGACATCTCAGTCACAGGGTCCCTATGAGTTGAAGTTGATTCAAACACAGCTAGCAACAACAAACCTTCCTGGATGGGGTTGCATTCCTCCAGAAAGAATAGGTAAACAGCTAGTACTCCTAGATCCATCTTCGTCATTGCAGACCTAGGCAGATTGGTAGCTCTGAGAGTTTGGGGCCATTACTGCCTTGTCTGTCAGCTACAGCCTCTCCTGGAAGTGCACTCTTTGTAGGGCTGCCTTGGAAGACCATAGAAACTGCAGTTAGTGCAAAATGCAGCAGTAAGACTGTTCACTGGGATTCTATTCAGATACAGTACCATATAACACCAGTTCTGGAGGAATTACACTGGCTGACAATATATTTCTGGTTTGAATTCAAGGTTCTGGTGATAACATTTAAAGCCCTAAATAGCTTGGGACTTCAAAATCTCTCTATATATGCCTGCCCAAGAGCTGAGATTTGTTAGAGGGGCCCACCTCAGTGTCCTACCAGTAGGGGAAATAAACTGTGGGAGAATTTGCAGTGACACTCCAGTTGTGGAATCCCTTCTCTCTGGAGCCCCAGCTGGCATCATCTTTGGGATCACTGAAATCATTCCTGTTTGGGGAGGTGGCATGGCTTTTTACAAAACCCTTTGGATCTAAATGACTTTATCCAGAAAGCACATGTCTTATGGTCATAATATTTAAATTTGTTTTAAATCATTGGGTTTCAACTGATAAACTGCTTAATACATTTTTCATCTTTTAAAACTATTTTTAATATTTAGGGTTTTAAACCAATTTTATTACAAGCTAGTCTGGAATTTCTGGAGACAGGGCAGGATATATAAATATTTAAATAAATAAACAAATAAATGAATAAATCTAGTTGCTCCTGCATTGTTTGCAGTAGCCTTCCTCTAACGAATGCCTTCTGTATCTGTTGTAGTGCAAGTCTCATCATTGCAACCTGGGATCACGCAACTAGTAGTCCAACATGCAAAGACGACAGCAGGTTGAAGGACACTAGTTTACAGCATCATAGCCTTCCTCTTTCCCTTTACAGAACTTCTCTAGTTCACTGCCCAATATAACTACTGTATAAAAAGGAGGAAGGCAGAGGTCTGGAATCAACTGATATAATTTCCCAGCATCACACAAAAGTGTGACATATTCCTGTACTTGAAAGTTTTAACTTACAATTGTGTGAGCACAGTACAGAAGGCACCCCCAAATAACTTACTACAGTATCTAACTGTGCCTTATATTATTGTGACAGATGGTTTTGTTGTGTTTTGTTGTTGTTGTTTCTAAAGCAAAACAGTACCAGCAGGAAATGGGGCTACTTGCTTGACTGGGTTTCTTTTTTTTGTCTCCCTCAAAAGTATGCTTCACATCAAATCATGACAGAAAAAATACAAGTTTCTCAGGGCAATTTGCCACCATATGAAGTTATAAAACTGCCTGCAACACGTAGCCCTTTCTGAACATCATCATCATCAACAACAAAACAAAAACCTTTGTCCCCACCTGGGAGTCAAGGTGACTTACAACAGTTGGCCCTCCTTATCCACAGATTTTTATGCACGGATTCCAGCATCCACAGCTTGAAAATATTCCAAAAAAAGTAAAAATTCCAAATAGGAAACTTTGATTTTTCCATTTTATATAAGGGACACTATTTTACTATGCCATTGTATTTAATGGGACCCAAGCACCCATGGATTTTGTTATCCACGGAGGGGAGGGGGGCCTGGAATCAAGCCCCAGCAGAGAACAAGGGTCCACTGTAGTAAAAATTCACAGTATATAAAGTAATTAAACCATCAGGAAATTAAAACTAGTTAAAAACATAAACCATTTTTTTAAAAAAACAAGCAAAAATCTAGCACATTATAGAAATACTGTTTCTTTAAAAAACACTATTGTGTAGCCCATTCTCCTTTTCTCTTAGTGTAAAAGCGCTCTGTAAAGCCTATGGTGCTATACAAATAAATGTAATAATAACAACAATAATAATAATAATGGTGGAGGTGGGAATCATTCATCTGCCATGTGCATTATGGGAATGAGGAAATGGATTTTGGATATTTAATTTGGAAGTTAAGAAAGGCACTGTCTTATAATGGAAGCCCCTCTTCTTTATGTGATTCCCCTTCAGCTGACTTTTATCCCACAACACTGAAATCCAATCTTATATTGTTGCCTCACTGTGTTACTCACTGCATGGAGTGGTTTCTGAAACATATGTAACCCTTTCTGTTTCATATACAAACCTGTCAAAGATAAAATACGCAATATTTTCTGCATTCTGTTTGGTATACATGACAGATTTTTAACCATGTTCGCCGTGGAAGTTTAATTTTGTCCCTGGATGTCTCTCTGGTCTCAGTTCCAGCCATTTCAGTAAAATGGAGAAGCAATCCCCATTATTCGGCAGCCAGGGCTGAGGAGATCTGGCAATCTGTAACTCAGACGTTTTCATCAGGACCTCACTCTTTACTAGTTTCCACCAGTTGATTTTTTTAAATGAACTTAAATTGGTATTTTGAGCAATAACACCGCTATGCAGTAAAGTTTCTTGAACACTATCGAAGAATCTAAAAAATATACACACGAGCCAGAAAATATCCTATTTAGTGGAGGCAGTGATTTCTTACAACTGCTCTCGCCTCTCCCAAATGGGTCCTATTTCCTTAAGGGATAGAAGCACAAAGTAGATTTTTAAACTTCTGCGCTATTTTAAATTTTCTTCTGCTATATTTTACATGTTGCATGTGCTACATGCAGGGGATTGGCCTTATCACAGTTTATTCCATTATTAGTGCTTTTGTTTTTTAATTATCATCATTCTTCCTGGGGAACTGAGATCAGGACATCCTCCAAAAAGGAAAATTCTCCCAGAACTCTCAGTTGCAACTAGGCAAATTACAGGGCCATGTTTTCTGGGTGTACCAATGGCAACAAGGCATCTCACTACAGAGTTAAGCTGCAAAAGTAAGTCCACTAAACAGGGAATAAACTAAGACGGAATGAGCTCCAAAACACACTGCAGAAATAATCCCATTTGACACCGCTTTAACAGCCCTGGCTTAATACTAGGAATACTGGGCTTTCTAGTTTTGTGAGACATTTAGCCTTCTCTGGCGCCACAATAAACTACAATTCCCTGGATTCCCTAGCACCGATCCAGGGCAATTAAAGTGGTCTCAAACTGGATTATTTCTGCAGTGTGTTTTGGACCTGAGTCGGATGCATTTCTGAGTAGCCACATCTTTATGGTTAGTGGGGAATGCTAATGAAAATACAAAGTAGATCCAACTGCCAAGTATTTTGCAATTTGCACAAACAACTGTCTTCTCTGAGTTCAACTACTACAGTTACATCTCCCTTCCACATCTCTGCAAAGTATGTGAAAACCATCTTAAAATTATAATAGTTATTATTCTTAGTAGTAGTAGTATTGCCTTTCCCCACTGCCATTCCCTCCTCCTTTTGTGTCATGCCTTTTTTAGATTGTAAGACTGAGGGCAGGGAAATGTCTAATTAACTACACTCATTCCAGAAGAATTTCAACATATGTACATCAGGCTCCACACCATCTTCAAATTTATACCTGTATCAGGTCAAAAAAGCCATATAATTAACTGGTAAAATTAATTTAGACCCAGTGTGACGTAGTGGTTTGAGTTTTGGACTATGATTCTGGTTCAAATCCCAACTCAGCCATAGAAACTCACTGGGTGACTTTGGGCAAGTCATGCTCTCTCAGACTCAGAAATCTGCCAAGAAAACTCCTTGGCCTATGGGTCAGAAAAGATTAGAAGGCACAAAACATCAACAAAATTAATCACATAAAAAGCTTAAAAAGTAGTCAAAAGTAATTCACTATGATGTAATTAAGACTTCTCATAAATGAATGCATGCTATTCTCAACCTGATCTGCATCTAAATATCAGAAACTGACATACCAAATACTGTACTCAAAATAATAAGGGCCAGAGCTGACAAGTCATTGGTTTTTGAATAGGAAGATGCTTCGGTTACAAGTAAAACAGTCAAATCAACTAGTAAAGCAACTTAACAAGAAATTAAGAACTTGAGGTTTTACAAGTTTGTTCAATGTATTTATTCTTCCAGAGCCTTCATCTATGAAGAGTCCTGTATTTAAATTTCTAATTTCTGAAACTCTCAGTATCATACTCTGAAAAAATGGTCTATTGTTGAGAAATAGGTTTTTTAAAATCTATTTAGCCCAGCAATCTCTTCAACCTTGCAGTACTGTATTACAAAGTAAAAGAGAATGGGTCTGTGGCACACAGGAACCATTTTATGACTTGCAGTCCAAACCATGCTTTACATGGAAGCAAATTTCAATCAGTTGCAGAGAAAGCATCACAGAAATAACACTCTACAGTACTTCAAAACGATTGCACCTCGAATAGTAACCAAGATTCTCAGATGGTCAGAAAAGAGAAGATCTCGTGAACCCAGACAAAGCAACTATCTTAAGATAAATGAAGGTAAGTGGCGTATGGGAGAAGATGGGCTTTTCTGACACTAGGCAACTCCTTACATTTTATCAGAAAGAATTGATAACAGACACAAGATAGGAAATACAATACTACTATCACCTCCTCCTCCTCCTCCATAGTAACCCCAGCCTTCCAAAACAGAGGGGTCACTCCAGTTCAAGACCTCCTTGTCCTCTGGTGGCCCCCATTTAGGATCCCAAGTGAGATAGGAAGAGAAGCTTGCAACTACAGCTTTACTCCTTCCCTGCTAGAAACACACACAAATGCACCCAATTGCAGCTGAGGCAGGTCTCTTTTCCCTCCCTGCCTGTTCCTCTCCCAAAAGCTAAGCGAAAACTAGGCCTCAGCTACCATGGCTCCTTGGTGGGAGGGCATAATCCAAAAGAAACACCCAAAGAAAAGAGATAAAGAGCCAGTTTACCCTCTTCCACAGGCATCTTTCATCAGAGGAGGAAGGTGCATCGCACTGCCCACCTCACTACTAGCATTTTAGGAGGGATGAGAAGCAAGTAATAGTTGTGTGTGTCTGGGTTAAGGAGAAAGAAAATGGTTCTTACCCGCCACTGAGCCTGAAAAACACAACTGATAGTATGCATGCCTTCCTAGGCACACTCAGAAAATGTGTCTACCCCCCTCCAAAAAACAACCAACCGCTATGGGCCCCATGGAAACCCTGCAGAAGGGGATGAACTGGCCTTCCTTGGGTTTTTAATTGTTATTCTTACACACTGTGCGCCTCTCCTTCCAACAAGGAGGCCGAGTAAAAATAAAAATGGAGAAGGAGGCTAGAGGGGAGGGTTTACGGTTACGGGATGGCAATGTGTCCATAATCCCAATCCTCCTTCCCCCTCCCTAGAATCTCCCCCTTTTTGCTGCCCTCCATCCCTTCATGTGCAAAATAAAACACACATACACATATGTATCTATATATGAGAATGGTCGTTGGGTGGAGGATTGGAGGAGAAAAATGGGAGGAGTAAGGACTCTGATTCACACACACAGAAATACATACATACAAACGATGGGGGGGGGGGGATGGAAGAAAATGTATAAAATGATACTCCTCTCTAGAAATAAAGAGTCTGATTTACACAAACACACACATTATGTATGCGAGAATGATCATGGGAGGATCGGTGGAGGAACATGTATAAAACCCTCCTCCTCTCCAGGAATAAAGACTCCGACACATACAAACATACACACATATATACATATATAAGAATGATGGTGGAAGGATTGGTGGAGGAAAATGTACAAAAGCCTCCTCCTCCTCCTCCTCCTCCCGAGGAGTAAGGACTGAGATTTACTTATACATACACAAACATGCAGATATATGACTGGTGGGAGGGGGAGTCGGAGGAGGAAGAAGGTATAAAATCCTCTTGCTCTCGAGAAGGACTGAGGCTTACTGATTCACAGACACATACATATGAATAGACGTATAGGCATGATTGTGTGTGTGTGTGTATATGTATGTATATGTGTGTATGTGTGAGAGAGAGAATGATGGGAAAAATCGAAGGAAGAAAATGCAAAAAACCCTCCTCTTCCTCCTGAGAAATAAGGCCTCTGACTTACATACATATATATATATATATATATATATGGGAACAAAATGGGGGAAATCCTCCTCCTCCTCCTCCTGAGGAACAAGGCCTTTGACTTACACACAGACAGGGAGGGGGTGAATGCATATAGCCCTCCTCCTTTGAAGGAGTAAGGCCTTCTTACTCCTGCAAACACACACATAGGATTGTGGGGGAAATCGGAGGAGAAAAACATATAAACCCCTCCTACCCCCCAGAAATAAAAGCTCCGATTTACTCATACACTCAGACATATATGATCTTATGGGAAACCGGAGGAGTAAACTGTATAAAATCCTCCCCCCCTCCAGAGGAGTAAGGCCTCTGACTTACTCATTGAGATAGATGTGTATATATATATATATGTGTGTGTGTTCGTTCATGAGGGAAATCAGAGGAAAACCTACAAAACCCTCCTCCTCCTCCTCCTCCTGAGGAGTAAGAGGTCCGATTTACTCATGCACAAACCAACACACATACGCACACATATATACACACATATACACATACACACGATAATCGGGGAAACCAGAGGAATAAAATGTATACAATCCTCCTCATCCTAAGGCCTCCGACCTAGTTATGGATACATACAAACACACACACACACACATTCATGGGGGAAATCTGAAGAACAACACGTATAAAACCCTCCTCCTCCTCCCGAGCAGTAAGACCTCCGACTTATTCATACAAACACACACACACACACATTATGTGTGACACACACACATATATCATGTGTGTGTATGTATGTGTCTATGAATGATCGTGAAGGAAACCTGAGGAGTCAAATGCACAAAATCCTCCTGCTCCTCCCGAGGAGTAAGACCTCCAGCTCACTCAATACACACACACAATTATGTATATTCATATGTGTGTGTGTGTGTATATATGTGTGTGTACATATAAAACCCTCCTCCTTCCGAGTAAGGCCTCCCTCCTACCCATGCATACAGACACACAGACACACACACATATATATATATATATATATGATCGTGGGGGGAACAGGAGAAGTAAACTGTATGAAACCCTCCTGCTCCTCCCGAGGAGACCTCCGACTGAGGAAGCTGGAGGAGCCAAAGGCATAAAACCCTCCTCCTGCTCCCGAGGAGTAAGTCCTCCGACTTACTCACAGACAGACTTATATATTCAATATCTATATATTACATATACACAGTATATATATATATAGAGAGAGAGTGTGTGTGTATCTATCTGAGCGATCGCTGTGGACCCTGGAGGAGCCACCCGCCTAAAACCCTCCTCCTCCTCCTCCTGGGAGTAAGTGCTGCTGCTGCTGCTCTCCTTCTTGCTCCGGGGACTTACTCTCGTTCAAGACCTCCAGGAGCTCGGCGCAGCTCTCACACATGGTTCATCCAACGAGAGGAGCAGCAGGAGCCGCCGCCGCCGCCTCCCGACCATTGAGCGACCGCTCGATCCGGGCGCCGGCGATGGAGGGAAGGGAAGAGAGAGGGAGGGAGGGAGGCAGAAAGAGGGAAAGGAAAATGGGGGAAGAGACAGAGGAGGAAGAGGAGGAGTGAAGGGAGGAGAGAGGAAGAGAAGGAGGAAGAACCGTAATATGTGGAGGAAGGAGAGGAGGAGGAGGACAAGGAAGAAAAAAGGGGGGTCCCCGATGCAAAGGCGCCCACGTCGGCAGAGGAAGAGACGGCGAAGTCCCTCAGTGGCTCCAAAGGCCTCCACAAGCCGCCATTTTGCTGAGGGGAAAAGAGGAGGAGGAGGAGGAGGAGGAAGAAGACGAGGAGGGAAAGGAGGCGTGGCTTAGGAGAGAGAGAGTGAGCCACACACAGAGACAAGGGCCGGCCGACGGGAGCGCACACGTACGTACGCGCGCGCACGTAGCTACGTACGCGCAGGCGCAGGGAGAATGCGTCCGCTAGGCAAAGTGGGAGGGATGTTTCGTATGTTCGGGTGTTTCCGGAAAAGGCGGCGGGAGAGCCGAAGGAGAAACAAAAAAGGGAGGGGGAAGGTTCCTCCTCTCGGAGAGGAGGATTCGAGAGGGCAAAATGGCGGCCGGGCGGGAAACGTCTCGAGTCGTGACGTCACCGCAGCCCCGCCCCGTTCCTGGCTATGCTCTTCTGAGGAGAATAAAATTGGCTGGATGCTTTTTTTATGTACAATGCTCATTTTTTTGTTAGTAAAATAAAATATATACACGGTACATAAACGTAATAATAATAATAATTTTATTTCTTACCTCTCACAGCGGGTTACAACAACATACTTCAAAGACAATCATTACTTTATTTATTTGTTTGTTTGTTTTTGTCCCGCCTTTCTCCCAAAGTGGGACCCCAGGCGGCTAACAACATACATAAAACCCAACAATTACAATGGTACAGTTAAAATATTAAAAAAATTACAAATATGAAATTTAAAACATACAAAGTTAAAATTAATAACCTAAGACCAACCCTCTCATCCCCCAATAAAACCAAAATACACAACAAAACAGAAATACGTATATTATGCCTTTCTTTTCTTGTTTTTAGGTCACGTTTAATCCAAATACGCACAAACAAATTAAATTATTAAGAAAATCCATTTAGGTCCAAAAAACACATGCGTGTATTTCAATGTTTTTATACTCTTTGTTTTAACTGTTGTTTTTATGTGTTTTTAACTGTGCTTTTGTGGTTTAACCAGCTTTTTTGAGGCAGGAAATAAACAATGTAAATAAAATAGGCGAGGATAGGCCTGCAACTAGAGTTGCACCATCATATCGAATACATAATGTAAACAGCAATGTAGCAATGGCATAAATCCGAAATACACTACAGAAATAAAAACCAACTTTGAGACCGCTTCAGCTGCTCAATGGTAGGGAATTCTGGGAAATGTAGTTTCATGAGACATTTAGCTTTTTCTGTCAGAGAGCTCTGGTGCCACAGTAAACTACAGTTCCCAGGATTCCATAGCACTGTGCCAGGGCAGTTAAAGCAGTCTCAGACTGGATTATTTCTGCAGTGTGTTATGGACGTTAGTGTTACGAGGGTGGAAAATTAGAAAGGGTTCCTGTATTGTAGGTCCAAAATACACTGCAGAAAATAATCCAGTTTGAGACGCCTTTAATTGCCCTGGCTCAGTGCTAGGGAATCCTGGGAATTGTAGTTTACTGTGGCCCATTCCGCACGGGCCAAAAGTACGCACCAAGCACGTACTATGGTTAGAAAGGGGCGTCCTTTCCGGATGCCCCTAACCCTAGTACGCGCTTGGCGTGTACAAAAAGGCAGTGCCCGTTCTACATGGGCACCGCCATCTTAATGTTGTGGATGCCTAGTGTCTGCATGTCACGCGGCGGTAGTGACTCCGCGAGTGCGCGACTAGCGACTTGCGGCACCACTTCCAGGGCACAAAAAGAAGCGGCTTTCTGTGGCTTCTTTTTGTTGCATCCAGGAATCACGCGGTTTGTCCACTGCGGTTCCTGGACACAGCAACCAGCGGCGCTGGCAAAGCGCCATTTTTGGGCGCTCTGTAACGCGCCTGTGGCACCAGAGCTCTCAGACAAAGAAGGCTAAATGTCTCATGAAACTACAGTTTTCAGAATTCCCTAGCTTTGAGCCAGAGCAGTTAAAGCAATCCCAAACTAGATCATTTCTGCAGTGTGTTTTGGACCATATGATTGAGTAGAAATGGGAATTTCAGCTGGTGTTGCTTGTCCAGGTAAGCAACAAATATAAGCAACATCAGATGTATGCAACAAGCAACATCAGATGTAATTCCTTCTTCTGCACAATCATTCAAGATACAGGAGAACCTACTGATTACCTCAAACCAGATCAAGAATGGCAGAATATGTGCACTTTCAACAATATCTCTCGCCATTATGTCTATGTACTAAAAATGGAGTCAATTAACGAGGTCATGGGTATGAATCGGCAAGAACTTAGAAGATTAGTGGAGGATAGGGAGTCTTGGAGATGTCTCATCCAAGGATCGCCATTCGTCGAGATAAACCTAAGGGTGGTTAACAACAACAAACTAAAAATCTGGGAGCATGAAAAATAGACTTAGGACAGAGCTGATGGTTGGATGCACGTGGGCCCATCATCCTACTGTCTTATACTCATGCATAAGTCTAGAAATTTAGGTCAAAAATTTGACCTCCCCAAAAATTAGTTATCTTATCCACAGGTGAATATAAGTACTGAACTTTAACTCTTTATTTAAAAAGGAACCATCCCATGATGAAAGGCAAGAGTGTAATCTGTTCTGGAAGCACTAACTTCTTCCTCTATTCTCTTGTCCATCCAACCTTTAGGGTGAGCAAAAACAGTTGTACTTGCTAGAGTTTTGTACATTATTTGGCATTGTTTCCCTTCGCTTTGACCTTTAGACCCTTTGTTACATGTCCTTTAATTTTACCCTTGACCTAGCCACATCTGGCAAATATCTGGTACCATTTAGGTAAAGCAGTGTGCATACAAAACCTTGTGGTAGTTGGCAGCAACCACCGCCGTCTCAAGGAACCCAAAAATGTTTGGTTTTTCCTGGTTCTGAGTTGCTGACTGCTTTTTTTGTTGTTGTGTGCCTTTAAGTTGTTTCTGACTTACGGCAACCCTAAGGTGAACCTATTATGAGGTTTTCTTGGCAAGATTTATTGGCAAGAAATACAGGAGCCCTGGTGGCACCGTGGATAAATGTCAGTACTGTAGTCACATTGTTGTGAGTTCAATCCCAGGCAGGGCTCTAAGGTCTACTCAGCCTTGCATCCTTCCATAGGTCAGTAAAATGAGTACCCAGCTTCTTGGGAGCAATTAGCTTACACACTGTAAACCACTCAGAGAGTGCTGAGTTGATTAATAAGTGGTATAGAAATGTACTTGCTATTGCTATTTATTCAGAGGAGGTTTGCCACGACTTGCCCAGGGTCACCCAGTGTGTTTACATGGCCAAAATGGGATTTGAACCCTGGTCTCCAGAGTCGTAGTCTAATGCTCAAACCACTACACTACACTGGCTTTGTTAGCTGGCTTTTAAACAGAGTCCAGGGCCAATTATTTGGATTCCCCTTCTGCCCATTTCCACAACCAGCTAATCCAGAAGCAGATCTATCATCCCATTCACACCTTGCCTGTTTGACCCTTCTAAAGGCCCATTCTTAGTCTATGGTTTTGGCCCTGAAATGTAAGAGATCTGACAACCATACTAGTTAACCTTAGTATGCAAAAGGTAGGATGAAAAATAAGACAGAGCCCTTGTACTTTTAATAGTTGTTTGGAAGATGGCATTTCAGTGGGTGTAGCTTTTTACACAACCTGTGTTTGCTAAAATTCCCTCTTCTAAAGTTGTATCACCTGTCTTCTTTTTTATATGCCCACCCTAGTACAAAACTTCAGGGTCCATTTTCTGCCAATTTTATTTGGGGCCAGGCTGCCAGCCAAAATAAATGCAAACTGGTAATGAGCTTGCAGAATTCAAGTATGCTACTCACAGAATTCAGCCACACTAATTCACTACTGCCAGGAACTTTTGTTCAAAAAGAAAAAGTAATGATTACTGTACTTATTAAACAGGTGCAGTTGAAAACAGTATGTTCCAGTTACAAGTAATCTTGTGTAGACTCGACCCATTTTTTTACAGCTGTGCTAAGCATATAGTGTGAGGCATAGGACTAGGATACATTGCGCTGGGCTGTCAAAGTTTCTCCCCACCACTCAGTTTCTGCTTTTAGTTAAAAATGCATCTGAATGGTTTAAATGAGGAGAACTCATAATTTGCAGTATTAGCATAAGAAGACCCATGTTGGATTAGACCAAAAACTAATCTGATGCATTATTTTTTTCCTCTACAGTTGCCTATAAAAAGCCCACCAGCTGAATATGAGTGCAGCTACACTCTTCATCTCACACTTTCTGGCAATGTCCTGGCTTAGAATCATAGAGTTGGAAGATTATTATTATTATTATTATTAACCTTTATTTATGAAGCGCTGTAAATTTACACAGCGCTGTACATACAATCTTTTTAGTTAGACGGTTCCCTGCCCTCGGGCTTACAATCTAAAAAGACATGACACAGAAGGAGAAGGGAGTGGTGGAGGGAAAGGGTAAGAGGTCCAGCAGTTCCTCTCTACCTCCGAGGCCTGGACCAAGGCAGATGGACTGGAGGGAGGGCTTGGCTTCATAATGGATGGTTAATCATTTTCCAGGGAAAATACATACTCTCAAGTAGGATAATGCATATACAGTGGTACCCCGGGTTACGAATTTAATTCGTTCCGCGGCGCCATTCGTAACCCGAAAGATTTCGCAACCCGAAACCGCTAGCGCTGGAAAGCCGCGGCTTTTAAATTTCGTGCCAAAAAGCGCCAAAACACACCAAAAAAATTTTCGTAACCCGAAAAATCTTTCGTTACCCGGAACAGTTTTTTCCAAGCTAACTTTTTCGTACCCCGGAAATTTCGTAACGCGATCAATTCGTATCCCGGGGTACCACTGTACAGTACATAGCAATACAGGAAATGGTTTGATAAACAAGCACCAAAAGAACATCAAATAGTAAGCGACAATTATGCAATGCCTGGGAAGGCTTCTCTGAACAGGATGGTTTTCAACTCCGTTTTGAAGCTGGTTAAAGAAGTGATGGCTCTTGCTTGTGGGGGAAGAAGATTCCAGGAGTGAGGGGCAGCAAGTGAAAAGGGGCGAATCCGGGATGGGGCAGAGGAAATCCTGGGCTGAAACAGCAGACCTTGTGGAAGAGACCACAAGGGCCATCCAATCCAACCCCCTTCCATGCAGGAACTCCCAATCAAAGCATCCTCAACAGATGGCCATCCAGCCTCTGTTTAAGGACCTCCAGGTAAAGAGATTCCACTACACTCCGAGGGAGTTTGTTTCACTGTCAAACAGCCCTTACTGTCAGGAAGTTACTCCTAATGTTGAGCTGGAATCTCTTTTCCTGCAGTTTGCATCCATTGTTCCGCATTCTAGTGTCTGGAGCAGCAGAAAACAAGCTTGCTCCCTCCTCAATATGACATTCCTTCAAATATTTAAACAGGGCTATCATATCACCTCTTAACCTTTTCTTCTCCAGGCTAAACATATCCAGCTCCCTAAGTTGTTCCTCGTAGGGCATGGTTTCTAGGCCCTTCACCATTTTAGTCGCCCTCCTTTGGACATGCTGAACATCCTTTTTAAATTGTGGGTGCCCAGAACTGGACACAATATTCCAGGTGAGGCCTGACTATTGGTTCTCATACTGGAGTATAATGTTGGGTTCCATATTTATAAAAGCAATTAATGTTTAAATTTAGATATTATTGATTTTAAAGATTTTCATAGATTTATTGGGTAGTCTGATTTTCTGAAATGTGCCACCAATTACATATTGCTGGGGTACAGTAATATTTTAATGGCATTAACAGTAATATCTGCTCATTAGTCAAGTCTACATGGGAAACATTAACAAGTTGATAGAAGTATATTGTTAAACAAAATTCTCAGTTGGGAAACATTAACAAGTTGATAGAAGTATATTGTTAAACAAAATTCTCAGTTGAACAAACCCCACATCCATAATTGCCAAAAATGCTTGTTAGCAGGATTCTGTGCCTCAACGTGCAATATCTTATATCTCCTCACCAAAATAATAACCAGCAAATATTTGTATACCACACTTTGAAAATGTTTGTTGGCACTAGTAACTATGGGCATTCATAGTGGCGATAAGGCAGTGAGTTGATTCAGGCAGGAAGCTTGAGATCATCTTCCATCTCAAATACTTAGCAGTGGAGGCTTTCCTTCTCCACTGGAAGAGGTGAAGTGTCTAGCAGAAGTAGTGTTGATGATAAAAGCACTGGGAATTGGCACTGGGGCAAGCAAGGAGCAAAGAGCTGTGCCTGCATGGCCAAGTGTCAGGATGGACAAAGTGCTGCTTCTCATCTTAGACAACTGAGTATAGAACACAATTTTCCCAAGGGGTGGAGAGGAAGTAAACAAGCAGTGATCTGGGCAAACAATTATTAAAGAAGAGCAATTTGTTGGCATTGAAGAAGCACATGTTTATTATGGAAATACTTGAAAGGATGTGAACACATTCCTGGCTAGTTTTTAATATTTCATCTGTTCACACCCTAAAGCATCCAGCACTGACTTCAGCTGGAGACAGGAAGGGTGCAACACTTGATGGACCATTGATGTGACCTGTTAAGTGTATTTTAATGTCTTATCTGCTCTTAATTTTCCTGGGCCTAACATCCAGGCGCCACAGCTGGAGTTTGAAATCGATGGCTGACCATAGCTGTGTTAAACGTGTTACAGGTCTTTGCGGATCAATCAAATAAACACAAAAATAAGATGGTGTAAGAACTCACAGTCTTTTGCTTTCAGAAAAAAACTTCCTTTTTCTGTTAATGCCACACGCAAGCTTCAGTCCTAAAGATAGACTATATCCCCCCCCCATTCTCTTGTTCATGTTCTATGTCTTTCTGCTTCCAAGAAAGAGAATATGTCTCATCTCTCACACACACCCATATATATACACACAAATATACAGTACCCCTGCACCATACACAGGCACGCTATATGCAGCTTTCAGCTTACACTGAAAGCCACGCTCTGGAAAAGGCAATTGCGCATGTGCCCGTGGTGCACACGCCCCACTGCACCGCGTGCACAAGCCCCATTGTTTTTAATGGGCCTTGAGCATACACAGTATTTGCCTTACGTGGGGCGAGATCTGGAATGGATCCCCAGCATAAGGCAAAGGCGCACTTTACATACATACCTGTGACGACGAGACCAATTCCTTTAATCCTGGAAGCCAGGTTGAGAGTATCTGGTTAAAAATTAAGGGGATGAGAAACAACAGTGCTGTCATTGTGGGGGTCGGTTACAGATTCCCAATCCAGGCTGAGGACTTGGATGATGCCTTCCTGGAACAGATGACACACATTCAGAAAGGAGAAATGTAGTAGTACTGGGGGATTTCCTATATTCGTTGGATATCAAACTCTGCCAAAAATTTAAGGTCCAGTGGATTTCTCATTTGCTTTGCAGATGATTTAATTGTCCAGAAAGTGGAAGAGACAACAATGGGATCATCGATTTCAGATCTGACCTGGTTAATGGAGTGGAAGTGGTGGGATCCTTATTTGGAGTGACCATATTCTCCTGTAGCTTATTATACAGCAGAAAGGGAAAGCCAAGCGTGGCCTGACACACGCTCTAGACTTTATGAGAGCCGATTACAGTAAATTTAAGGAAATACTGGGAGTGATCCTGGGATCAGGAATACTAAAAGAGAAAAGACTTCATGATGGATGGGAGTTTAAAAAAAGTTATAGCCCTATATTATTATTTTATGTATTTATTTCCCATCTTTCTCCCAATACAGAGACTCAAGGAGGCTAACAACAAATTTAAAACAGTAAAAGTCAAAAACAACACAAAAGCATTACAGTGTAGATACAAACTTTAAAAAACAATTAAACAATTTTAAAAAGTTAAGAACATTGCACATTAAAAATTAAAATGTATTTTAAAACTCTATATGAACCTTTAGGTGTTTAAGGAGTGCAGTGATATCACCCAGAATCTTTTCTTCACCAGGCTGAACATGCCCAATTCCCTCAACCTTTCCTCATATTTTGTTCTCCTTACCTCCTGTCATCCTTGTTCCCCTTCTTTGAACCTGCTCCAGCTTGTCTATGGGGCAATCCTCCTTAAAATATGGGCCCCATACAGAGAAGCCAAAATAAAGCTCCTTTGGGTCACTTTAGAGGTATGCTGTTTAAATGATGCATGCGTCCTAAGACTCCGGAAGCTGCGCCAAAGCTGCGCTCCAGTCCTTAGGACTGGATCACGGCTTTGGCGTGGTTATCAGACTTTTTGTACGCATGCATCATTTAAACAACATACCTCCAAAGTGACCAGAAGCAGCTTTATTTTGGCCTATCTGTATGGGGCCGTGGCTACCAGGTTGAATGCAGTACTCCAGATCTATCTTGACTAGTGCAAAATATAGTGGAATTATTATTTCCTCATAATTCTGTGACTGCAATTAAAACATCATTTGCTTTCTTTGCTGCAGCATGACACTACTGGGTCATGTTCAGCTTATGATCATGGATGTACCACATAGTAAGAAGTGAGAACTAGATTAGTGAAAATCTTCCTTCATAAGAAATGCATCCCATGTAGTGCGCTGAAGTCCATGGAAAGTTTGTGCCCAACAGAAACTGAAGAAGGGTTATAGAAAATATTTAAAGAAGAACTATGCCACCCTCTATATCTAGTATTTAAGGAAGCGCTTACTAATAAAATCCTGGACACGTGGAAAGAAGCGAATATTATTTTACTGTTGAAAGAAAATAAGGTAGATGATGACCCAGCTAATTATAGACCTATTTCATTATTGAACTCTGATTATAAAATATACACCCTAATTTTGGCTAAAAGACTTAAAAAGATCTTAAGTAAATTAATTGATACTGATCAAAAAGGATTTCTCCCAGGTAGACACTTGAGAGACAACACTAGATATGTGTTAAATACAGTGGTACCTCGGGATACGAATTACCCAGGTTACGAATTTTTCGGGATACGAATAAATCCCATAGGGATTTATTGTTTCGGGTTACGAAGGTTTTTTCGGGTTACGAAAAAACCTTGGCGCTGTTTAAATGGAGCCGCGGCAGAGCCGCGGCTTTTTTTCCCATTAGCGCCTATGGCAATTCGGGTTACGAAGGTTTTTCGGGTTACGAAATTAGCCGCGGAACGAATTAATTTCGTAACCCGAGGCACCACTGTATAATGGAATATTATCACAGACATAATGATAAGCAAGCGGGTTTTTTCTTTTTGGATTTACAAAAAGCATTTGACTCTGTTAATTGGAAAGCTATGTTTAAAATTATGGAAGATATGAATATAGGCGAAAGATTTTGTAAACGCGTTAAAAATCTCTATGCAACCCAAAAAGCCAATATTCTGATAAATGGAGATAAGACCCCTCCAATTCCAATAAGTAAAGGTACACGACAAGGATGTCCTTTGTCCCCTCTTCTTTTCCTACTGGTAATAGAGACGCTAATTAGAAAAATCAAATTGAATAAAGAACTGAAAGGAGTTAAAATAAAAAAACATATGTATAAAATTAGAGCTTATGCGGACGATCTATTTATAAATCTGGAAGATCCACTGGAGAATGTAGATAACCTAATGGAAACCTTGAAGAAATTTGGGAGCTTCAGTGGCTGTAAAGTGAATTTGAATAAATCGGCAATCCTGACTAAAAATATGAATATAGATCAAATTACCATGTTAAGTGATCGTACGGGAATAGAAGTTAAAAGGAAAGTAAGATATTTAGGATT
Organism: Sceloporus undulatus; assembly: GCF_019175285.1. NCBI lineage: Eukaryota > Metazoa > Chordata > Lepidosauria > Squamata > Phrynosomatidae > Sceloporus > Sceloporus undulatus. Next base: position 10,120,749 of record NC_056522.1, on the reverse strand, counting down.
GGTCATCTCAAACAAAACAAACGAACTTTTTGGAAATAACTATAGTACCATATGGAAAAGACTAAAAAATGAATTATATAGATGGAATAAACTACATCTCTCTTTTCTAGGCAGAATTGCGGCAGTGAAAATGAATATTTTACCCAAAATCACATTTCTTTTTCAGGCACTCCCGATTTGGATTTCAGAAAAAACTCTTAAAAACTGGCAAAAAGATTTAATGAATTTCATTTGGGACGGGAAAAAACCAAGGGTTAAATTAAAAATCTTACAGGATCTAAAAGAGAGAGGTGGATTAATGGTTCCTAATATTAAATGTTATTATGAGGCTAATTGTTTAAATTGGTTAAGAGACTGGATAAATTTACAGGATAGAAGACTTCTAGAATTGGAAGGGGAAGGACTTAAATTTGGAATACATGCTTTTTTGCTATATGAGAAGGAGAAAGCGGATCGGTCCATCAACAATCATTGTATCAGACAGCCATTGCTGAAAATTTGGAAAAAACATAAACGTAGGATAGTAATAGGGCTCCCTAAGTGGGCCTCTCCTTTAGAAGCTATCTACAGAACAAAAATGGATAGAGAAGGGAATTGGATTACCTATGAAGATATTTTAAAATCTGATGGAAAGAAATTAGTTATTAAGACACTAGAAGAAGTGAATACACAAGGATTTAACTTAAATTGGTTTGAATATCAACAAATCCGTTCCAAAACACAAGAGGACTTAAAAAGTTGGGATAGAATAGGTAGTAGCTCTGAAATGGACAAGATTCTATCATTTAAAGATAATTCTAAAGGTATGGTAGGTAAATTATATAAAGTGTTAATAAGTTGGGATTCTGAACAGGAGGTAATTAAAGAATCAATGATAAAATGGGCGATAGACTGTGGCCATACTATTAATTTAAGTCAATGGGAAAAGATCTGGAAACATAATATTAAATTCACGGCAGCTCAAAATTTAAGAGAAAATTGGTACAAGATGTTCTTTAGATGGCACTTAACACCAGCTAAATTGGCTAAAATATATAAGAATACAAATTATAAATGCTGGAAATGCGATCAGGCCATTGGTTCATATTTTCATTGTTGGTGGACCTGTCCGAAAGTGAAAAAGTTTTGGGAAACTCTAGTTAAAGAAATTAATGAGATTTTAGAAATTGATATAAAAATCACTCCTGAAGCCATGCTATTAGGTATGTTTAAAGATGAATTAGATAAGAAATATGGGAAAATCCTAATGTATATGGTTTCTGCCTTTAGGATCTTACTTGCAAAGAAATGGAGGTCGAATGAATTACCCAAATTAGAAGACTGGTCTGTGTATTTATATGATATGATGCAAATGGATAAACTCTCTTGCGAGATAAATGAAGACTCTTGGGATTCAAACTCGAAAGACTGGTGTAAAGTACTAACATATATTAAGAAGAAATGGGGTGATATAATTTTATAAATATACTTTGTCTTTATCTGGGAGCTATGATTAATATATTATGGAATGGATTGTAATTATAATAATGTTAGAAGAGATAGGCTTGGATTAGATGTACAAGTGAATCGGTGCGTTCTTGATTTAGAATTATAATAGGCATATTTACTGACCTTTTTCATTTTTAATGAAATAGTGGTATTTTCTCTTCTTTTTTCTTAATCATACTTTGAATATGAGAAAGAAAAAATGTTATCATCCAAAGTTAAAAGCTTGTGAACTGACTTAGTTTGAAGGAAGATAACTATGTGGTAAGAGAGTATACGATCTTATTAATCAATGGTGGTGGAAGTTAAGGGTTTTAATGTGGGGATGAGTGAGAAGATATGTGAGAATTCCTGACTATGTTAGGTAAGGTAGAAAGAGAGTCTTTTTTGTTTTGTTTTGTTTTGTTTTTGAGTTGGTTAGAAGGAGTATGTAGGAGAGGTGGGATTTAGTAAGTGACGAAGGTAAGAGTAGGTAGGTTAGAAAGAAAGAAGTAGAGAGAGAAAGAAAGTAGAGAGAGTGGAAGATGAGGTAAGTAAGAAATATAAGGAAGAATAGGAAAGATGGAACTTAATAGGAAGAGTCTAAGGTGGGAAGAGGAGGGATAGATATAGAATCTGGTTTAGATATTTGGGGAGGAGAGATACTGTAGGAGGTTATGACATATGTTTTATTGTACTGTATAGTTTATAGTAAAGTTAGATTGTTACATGTTATATGTGATTGTATGTATGTTCGTAGTGATTCCCCCCCCTTTTTTTTTCTCTTGATGTATTTTTTAAACTTAATAAAATAAAATTAAAAAAAAAAAGAAACTGAAGAAGGGTTAAGGGTTTCACATTACACAGTTATAGCACTGTTGTTCCATCTTAACAGCAATGGCTGCATCCCATGCAACCCTACGATTTTGGTGAGGTAGTAGAACTCTCTGGCTGAGACAGTGACACCTTTACTTTCTGGTTTCCCAGAAACCAGAAAGGTTTCCCATGACATTCTTGCAAACAAGCTTGTAAAAGGTGGGATAGACAAGGTAAGTGTTACATGGATTTGTCACTGGTTGACCGGCGGAACCCAAAGGGTGTTCAACAATGGCACTTTTTCATCCTGGAGAGAAGTGACCAGTGGGGTCCCACAGGGCTCTGTCCTGGGCCCAGTGTTATTCAACATCTTTATCAATGACCTGGATGACAGAATTGGGGGCATACTTATCAAATTTGCAGATGACACCAAAATAGGAGGAATAGCTAATACCCCAGAGGACAGGATCAAAATTCAAAATGACCTGAATAGACTAGAAAGCTGGGCCAGAGCTAACAAAATGAAATTCAACACAGAGAAATGTAAGGTACTGCACTTAGGGCAGAAAAATAAAATGCACAGATATAGGATGGGGGACATCTGGTTGAATGAGACCACATGTGAAAGGGATCTGGGAGTCCAAGTAGACCACAAGTTGAACATGAGTGAACAGTGCAATGCGGCAGCTAAAAAGGCCAATGCAATTTTAGGCTGCATCAATAAACGTTTAGTGTCTAGATCAAGAGAAGTAATAGTGCCACTGTATTCTGCTTTGGTCAGGCCCCACCTGGAATACTGTGTCCGGTTCTGGGCACCACAATTTAAAAAGGATGTTGAGAAACTGGAGTGCGTCCAAAGGAGGGCGACTAAAATGGTGAAAGGTCTGGAAACCATGCCCTATGAGGAACGACTCAGGGAGCTGGGGATGTTTAGCCTAGAGAAGAGAAGGTTAAGAAGTGATATGATAGCCCTGTTTAAATATTTGAAATGATGTCATACTGAGGAAGGAGCAAGCTTGTTTTCTGCTGCTCCAGAGAACAGGACCCGGAACAATGGATGCAAGCTACAGGGAAAGAGATTCTACCTCAACATTAGGAAGACCTTCCTGACAGTAAGGGCTGTTCAACAGTGGAACAGACTCCCTTGGAGTGTAGTGGAGTCTCCTTCCTTGGAGGTCTTTAAGCAGAGGCTAGATGGCCATCCAGCAGGGATGCTTTGATTTGGATTTCCTGCATGGCAGGGGGTTGGACTGCATGGCCTGTGCAGTCTCTTTCAACTCTGTGGTTCTATGGTGGTTCAGCGTGCACAAACTTTGTTTCATGCACAAAATTATTAAGATAATAATAATAATAATAATAATAATAATATTTATTTCTATTTTCCGCCTCTCCCAGGTGGATTGAGGTGGGATTGCAACCCAACACAGGCAAAAAAGATACAGCAATAAAACAAATAGTGTCCAACAATTAAAACAATTAAAAACAGTACAATCAAACAACAATAAGATTAAATATTCTAGTCCTGGATAAAAGAGTGGAGCAATGTCTTTTACAGAAGATTGGATGGATAGGCTTGCCGGAAGAGACCGTCCTAACTGCCCTCTTGAAAGCCTCCAAGGAGGTGATAAGACAGATCTCTTCCGGGAGGCTGTGCCATAATTTAGGAGCTGCTGATGTAAAAGTTCTTTGAGAGGTTGAAACTAGTCTAGTTGGATGTACTTCCAACAAATTTTTCCCAGATGTCCTGAGATTGCAGGGCGGATTAGAGGCGTTCCCTTAAGTAATTCAGGCCCGAGCCATGTAGGGCTTTAAAGGTGATAACCAACACCTTGTATTGTGCCCGGAAGCGGATAGGTAGCCAATGAAGATCTTTCAAAATTGGTGTTATGTGGTCAAATCTTGAAGAGCCAGTGACCAATCTGGCTGCCATATTTTGAACTAGTTGAAGCTTCTGAACTTGGTACAAGGGTAGCCCCATGTAGAGCGCATTACAGAAATCAAAACGAGAGATTACCAGTGCATGTATCACTGTTTCAAGGTCCTTTTGGTCCAGGTAGGGACACAATTGGTGTATCAACCAAAGTTGGTACCAACCACTCCTGGTCATCGCATCTACTTGAGATAACAATTGTAGCGATGAATCCAGGAGTACTCCCAAACTGCGAACTTAGTCCTTTAGGGGATGTGTGACCCCATCCATGACAGGTTGACTAATTTCCTTCCCTGGACCCAGGGAGCCTATCGCTAGTACCTCCGTTTTCTCTGGATTCAACTTGAGTTTGTTTCCCCTCATCCACCCCATTACTGACCCTAGACAGGCATCCAGAGGAGAGATGCCATCCCTAGTCACTGCAGCAGTCGGAGACATAGAGAAGTAGATTTGGGTGTCATCAGCGTACTGATAACACCGCTCCCCATGTCTCTGGATGATCTCTCCCAGCGGCTTCATGTAAATGTTAAATAGCATGGGGGATAGAATGGCGCCAGATGTCAGCTCTCTCTTAGAGGAGCAGCTATCCCCCAGGCTCATCCTCTGGAATCTGCCCGAGAAGTAAGAACGGAATCACTGAAGCTCAGTGCCCCTAATACCTAATTCCCTCAGGCGTTCCAGAATTATACCATGGTCTATGGCCGTGATGGCGAACGCATTGCACGCGTGCCGCGGTTGGCACTCTCACCCATCCCAGCGGGCACGCGCCATGGAGGTGCGTGACGGGGCCAAGAGTTGCGCACAGCCAGCCCAGATCCTTCCAGCTGCTCAGAGCATCTGCGCACCAGAAGTCTTCGTGCTTTTGCAGTTGCTGGAGAGGGCGAAGCCCTTTGGCGCGGAGCAAAGAGTCGAAGAGGAGGGGGCTGAGACCTGTGCCCAGCCTCCTCCTCCTCGGCCTGCCTCCACTCCGCGCTAAAAGGTTCCATGGAGCCCTTTCGTGTGGAGCGAAGAACCAAAGAGGAGGGGGCTGGGACCCGTGCCCAGCTTCCTCCTCCTTGGCTTCCCTTTCCCCCGCTCACCCTCCCAGACCCACAGCCGCGCTGCCATGGGTTTGGGAAGGCGAGGAGAGAAGGAGAAACGGCCCGTGGAAAGGGTGGGGGAGAAGCCAGCTTCCTCTTCCTCCTGCCTGCGGGGCTTCGCCAGGTCGGAGGTGTTCTTTGGAGGACACCTCCGGCCTGGGGAAGCCCCGAGGATAGGAGCAGGGCCTGCAGACCTTTTGCTCCTGCCCCCCATGGGCCCTTACTGGTCCCCAGCTGTCTCTGAGAGACAGCTGGAGGCCAAGGGAAGGGCAGGAGGAGCAGGCATGTGCCTGTCACTCCTCCCCCAATTCCCCCCGACTTCCAGCTGTCTCTCAGAGACAGCTAGAGGCCGTGAAAGGGTGTGGGGAAAGCCCCACCCTTGGGTGGATGGAAGCCCCGCCTCTGGCATGGGGCCTCGCCCCCAGAGGGTGGAATCTCAACCTTTGGCACGGCGAACGAAAAAGGTTCGCCATCACTGGTCTATGGTATCGAATGCCGCTGAGATGTCCAAGAGCACCAGCAAGGTCACACTTCCCTGTCGATGCCCAGACGGAGATCATCTACCAAGGCGACCATGGCCATCTCAACTCCGTATCCTGCTCTAAAGCCAGTTTGAAATGGGTCCAGATAATCAGCTTCAGCCAAGACAGCCTGGAGCTGGAAGGCGACTGCCTCTTGATCACTTTGCCCAGGAATGGTAAAAGGGAGACCAGTCTATAGTTATTTTTCATCAGGGGATCTAGGGAGGGTTTCTTCAAAAGCGGTTTTACTGTCGCTTCTTTTAAATTAGATGGAACTATTCCCTCCCAAATGGATGTATTTATTATGAGTTGCAATGATGTTTTTATTGCATCCCCTCCCTGGATGGTCAGCCATGATGGGCAAGGATCGAGGGGGCATGTCGTCTTCCTTACACTTCCAAGGAGCTTGTCCACTTCATCGATATTTACAAACTCAAGGTGATCCAGTTTAATGCAGTGCGCAGAGTCACTGGATGACTCTCTTTTTGTTTCTGTTCTAATGCTGGCATCAAGATCAGCCCTTATCTGAGAGATTTTATCTGCAAAGAAGTTGTTAAAAGGCATCACAGCAGGCTTTAGTTGGTTCTAATAGGGGGCTCAGGATAGGAGGCAACTGGGTTAGCTCTTTAAACACCCTGAACAGCTCTGCTGGACGAGACTCTGAAGATGCAATACGTGCAGCATAGAAAGAATTATTTGCTGCATCTATTGTCACTCCGTAAGAAGCTAATGAGTTCTTATGGAGTGTCTTGTTGGATAAATGCTGATGTTTCTGCCAGCAGCATTCTAGTCATTGCACAGCCCACCTCATTTGACGAAGATCTTCCGTGCACCAAGGTTTTTTATTTAAAAGTGGGCTGGAAAGGACCTTCAGGAGTGATAGTGTCAATGGTCCTGGTAAGACCATTATTCCAGGAATTGACCAGGGCTTCTACAGAATTGCCGTCATTCCCAACCATAAAACCCTCTAGGGCTTCCTGGAACCTTTTGAGTTCCATCAGCCTTTGAGGGCAGACCATTCTAATGGGTTCTCCACCCCCAAGGGGGGATATGTGTAGTAACCTTGAGTCCCACCTTGACCAGAAAATGATCTGTCCATGACAGGGTGGAGGTACGAGTTACCTCTGCCCACGGATGTTCCTGTTCCTTACTAAAAACCACACCAAGTGTATTACCAGCACAGTGTGTAGGACCCGAGACTAATTGGGACAGGCCCATGGTAGTCATGGTGTTCATGAACTCCCAAGCTGCACCCGTCAGATCTAATGAGCTGGACTCGAAGATGATGTTGAGGTCCCCCAGGACAAGAAGCCTGGGAGACTCCAGCACCAGCTCCGAGATCAGCTGTTTCAGCTCAGTCAGCGAGTCTCTTAGGCAACGGGGTGGACGGTTAATTGTCTTTGGGGAAGAGGAATGTGGAGGGGAGGGGCAGATGTTCCACTTGATTCCGTATTTATCTCAATAACCCGCCCTGTATTATCCAACCCTTCTCTACAAATTGACTAGAATTAACTACAAAATAAGCTTCACTGCTTGGCTGTTCCGGTGCTGGCGCTTGGCTCTGCGGGTGGGGGAAAAGTCCGGCAGGCCAGCGTCCCTCCCCTTTCCTGGCTCCACAGCTGTGGATGTATGTATAAACCTACTTTCAGACTATGTGTATATGGACAGGTTGCTTACCTGTAACTGTATTTCTTCAAGTGGTCATATGTGAATTCACACAAATGGGTTATACTGCGCCTGTGCAGAATGCTTGGAAACTTCTGGAATCACTGGGCAAACTTTAGATTGCAACTTTTTGGTGGCAGGTTTAGTATAAACCTACTTTCAGGCTATGTGTATATAGTATATACCAGTGATGGTAATCCTTTTAGAGACCAAATGCGCAAACGCAAAGGTGTTCCTGCACTAGGTGTCACCCGGTTCTGGGGGTGGAAATTCTGGAGTGGTGGGATGTCAGGGGGCAGGACTTCTGCCTTCTGAGGGTGGGACCTCTGGGAGCGGGACTTACCTGGTGAGAGTTGAAGGCCTGGGACAGCAGGCGGGGGAACAGGTACATGTCTATTCCTCCTCCTCCCCCCACATCCTCCTGGGCCTTCAGCTGCCTCTCTGGAGACAGATGAAGGAAGGTCTGGGACAGCTACAGGGTAGAGGAAGAACAGGCGTGCGCCTATTCCTCCTCTTCCCTACCCTCTGCATGCCCTCAAAAATGACTTCACGTGCCATCTCTGGCATGCATGCCATAGATTTGCCACCACGGGTATATATGAAACATTAATGGGTTTAATGTTTAGCCTTGGGTCCCATCTCCAAGTTAGCTCATTATGTATACGGAAATATTCCAAAATCTGAAAAAAAATCCAAATCCAAAACATTCTGGTCTCAACCATTGTAGATAAGGGAGATTCTACCTGTACAGCAAAAATGAATGAATACAAATTGTGCAGCAGAACAATTTCCTAACATATGGCCCTTTAGCATGACACATTTATAGCACTGTGGTTTTGCTTTAACTGCTATGGCTGTGTCCTACAGAATCCTGGAATTTGTAGTTTGGGGAGGCACTATAGCTCATCCTAGTGCGCCAGAGAAATATTTGCGATGTCCGTCATACCCGAGTGATGCCCAGTGGAGAATGTCAAACAGATCATCGCCTCGTAAGATGTAAACTAAATCTTCATTTTAAGTTTAAACCTAAGAGAGGTGGCATCCTAAAGAGGAGACTCCAAGTCAACAATCTTCAACAAGCTGCCGTGAGAGACAACTTTCAGGCAAATCTGCAAACAAAACTTGAAGACCACCCTGTAGACTCTTCTCCTACAGCGCTTGGCAACTTATCAAAAACAGCATCCTGCAGTCTGCGGAAGAATCCTTGGGGTTCTCCCTCAAGAAAAACCAAGACTGGTTTGATGAAAACAACCAAGAGATCCAGGAGCTGTTGGCAAAGAAGAGAACTGCTCACCAGGCACACCTCGCCCAGCCATCCTGTCATGTAAGAAAAGCAGCCTTTCGCCTCGTATATAGTTAACTCCAACAAAAACTCAGAGACATTCAGAACAAGTGGTGGATCAATTTAGCAGAAAAGACACAACGTTGTGCAGATCTGGGGGATTCCAGAGGATTTTACGAAGCTCTTAAAGCAGTGTTCGGACCTACATATCAGACCCAAAGCTCCCTATATAGTTCAGATGGTAAAACACTAATCACAGATAAAGCTTCCATTCTGGACCGATGGTCTGAACACTTCCAAAGCCTCTTTAGTGCCAACCGAGTAGTCCAAGATTCACTTATTCAACAGATGACACAACAACCGATGAAGAAAGAATTGGACATAGCTCCCACTTTGGAAGAAACCGTTAAGGCCATACAGCAGATGAAAAACGGCAAGGCTGCTGGGATTGATGGAATTCCACCTGAAGCTTGGAAACATGGAGGTCATGCACTCCATGCTAAACTCCACGAACTCCTTGTGAGTTGCCGGGAAAAAGGCGAACTGCCATCAGATCTCCGAGACGCAGTCATCATCACCCTGTACAGTGGTACCTCGGGATACGAAATACCCAGGTTACGAAATTTTCGGGATACGAAAAAATCCCATTGGAAAACATTGTTCCGGGTTACGAATGCTTTTTCGGGTTACGAAAAAACTTTTGGTGCTTTTCGGCGCTATTTTACACGGAATCGCGGCTTTTCCCCATTAGCGCCTATGGCATTTCGGCTTACGAAGGCTTTTCGGGTTACGAAAGCGGCCGCGGAACGAATTACTTTCGTAACCCGAGGCACCACTGTACAAGAAAAAAGGAGCAAAATCGGATTGCTCGAACTACCGAGGTATAACACTGCTCTCCATCGCTGGAAAAATCTTCGCAAGGATACTGCTGAACAGATTAGTTCCTGCCATTGCAGAAGAACTTCTCCCCGAAAGCCAGTGTGGCTTCAGAGCTAATAGGAGCACTACAGACATGGTATTTGCCCTCAGACAACCGCAAGAGAAATGTAGAGAGCAGAACAAAGGACTCTATGTAACATTTGTCGACCTCACCAAAGCCTTCGACACTGTGAGTAGAAAAGGTCTGTGGCAGATCCTGGAACGACTAGGATGCCCCCCAAATTCCTCAAAATGATCATCCTGCTACATGAAGGCCAGCAAGGTCAAGTCAGATATGGTGACGCTCTCTCGGAGCCCTTTCTAATCACTAATGGTGTAAAACAAGGTTGTGTTCTTGCTCCGACTTTATTTACAATCTTCTTCAGCATGATGCTCCAAAGGGCTACGGCAGATCTCAAAGAAGAAGACGGCATTTATATACGCTACTGTACTGATGGTAGCCTGATTAACTTAAGCCGCCTGAGGGCCCGCACTAAGACTCTAAACTATCTAGTTCGTGAGCTGCTTTTTGCTGACGATGCTGCCCTCGTTGCCCATACAGAAGCAGCTCTGCAGCACCTCACATCTTGTTTTGCAACAGCTGCAGAGCTCTTTGGGCTGGAAGTCAGTCTGAAGAAAACGGAAATTCTCTACCAGCCGGCACCATAGGAAGAACACTACCATCCCCACATTACTGTAGGCACATCTGTGCTTAAGTCCGTCCAGCAGTTCACCTACCTGGAAAGCATCATCTCCTCAGACGCCAAGATTGATAAAGAGATCGATCACAGACTGGCAAAGGCATATAGTGCATTCGGAAGGCTTCACAAAAGAGTCTGGAGTAACAAACACTTGAGGCGAAGCACAAAAATCAGTGTGTATAGAGCCATTGTACTGTCTATTCTCCTCTATGGGTCTGAAACATGGGTCACCTATTGCCAACACCTACAACTCCTTGAACGCTTTCATCAGCGCTGTTTACGCACAATTCTAAATATACGGACAGGTTGCTTACCTGTAACTGTGTTTCTTCGAGTGGTCATCTGCGAATACATACAAATGGGTTGTACTGCGCCTGCGCAGTGCCTTCGGAAACTTCTGGAATCACTAGGCAAAGTACACTTTGCAACATGTTGAAACTTTTTGGCGGTAACCCCGCCCATCCCCTATAAAACCTCGGTTCCCGCTCTTTTCCCCAGTTCCGCACTTTTTCCGCCGTGAAGGCGACAAGAGAATAAGCCAATGTGAGCAGGACACTGAGGGGAGGATGGGCGGGATTTGTATGTATTCGCAGATGACCACTCGAAGAAACACAGTTACAGGTAAGCAACCTGTCCTTCTTCTTCGTGGTCTCTGCGAATCATACAAATGGGTTGAGACTGGCAAGCTAAGGTCAGTGGAGGCGGGAGTGTCATGATAACTGAGAAACATATTATCAATAATAAATAAAGATAACTGAACAACAGTATATGAGAAATTGTTTCCTTTATAACTTGGAATAAAATCCCACCTCAGAAAAACCGATCCAAACGAGGACCTCCAATACATTCATCAAAGAGACCTTGGAGAGTAAAAGGTTTAGAGTATCAGGTAACACAGTGTCTTATTTAGCGTAGTCCTGATAGCAACACAGCCCTCCCAAAAGCTGCATCCCTTTTGGCTCTTGTATCCAACCTATAGTGTCTAATAAAACTTAAAGGTTGAGACCACACGGCAGCCTTGCAAATGTCCTCTAAAGGGATGCCCGACAGGAAGGCAGAAGAAGCTGCTATCGCCCTTGTTGCATGAGAGCGAACTCTGCCTGGGCAGGGTTTACCCAAGAGTTCATAGGATAGGGCGACAGTCTTAGAAACCCATTTAGAGAGTCTCTGAGCCGACACCGGTAGTCCCTTTTTAGGTGTAGAGTAACACTGGAACAGTCTCTCAGAGCGGCTCGAGTCCTTAGTTCTGTCCAGATAGAAGGCCAGGGCCCTACGAACGTCCAGGGTATGGAGGGCCCGCTCAACATCGGTGGTCGGGTTCGGGGCCAGGGTAGGTAGAACAATGTCCTGGCACATATGGAAGGCAGAAACCACTTTAGGTAAAAAAGTAATATCTGTCCTGAGGACCACCTTGTCCAAGTGGAACCTAAGGAAAGGCTCGTCCCGACGTAAAGCGCAAAGTTCACCCGCACGGCGGGCAGACGTGATAGCCACCAAGAACACCGTTTTCCAAGTCAACAATCTAATATCTGTGGTGGCTAAGGGTTCGAAGGGTTTAGATTGTAGAGCCCCCAACACCGTCTCGAGGCTCCAAGCCGGAGGCGGTAGGGACGCTTGAGGGAATAGGTTGTTGCATCCCCTCAAAAACTGTTTGACAAGGGGGTCCTTAAAGAAAGAAGGCTTGCCATCGAAATGAAAAGACGAGCAGATCGCGGACAGGTAGCATTTCACTGAGGTAAGGCAAAGGCCCGCATCAATGAGGGACATCAGGAATTCCAGGACCACCGGTGTAGTTACCTGAGCTATGTTAAGGTGTTTGTCAGACAGGAACCGCAGGAATCTGTTGCACTTTAACCTGTAGGATTTCTGGGTGGCCGGTTTCCGAGCAGCCAGTATGACATCCCGTACCGAGGTCGGTAGTCGAGCTAGGGATGGATCCTCCATGCCACCAGGGGTAGGGTCTCGATGTCCGGGTGTCGAACCCGTCCTCCCTGAACCGTGAGGAGATCCGGCCTGGGCTCGAGTCGGAGAAAGTTGGCTCGGGATAGGTGAAGCAGGCAAGGAAACCACGGTTGTCCCGGCCACCAAGGCGTGATCAGGATCGCGTCGGCTGCATCCAAAGTCATTTTGGAAACCGTCCTGGTAATCAGCGGGAAGGGGGGGAAGGCGTATAGCGCTACTCCCGACCACTGGAACCCGAATGCATCTCCGAGGGAGCTGTCGTCTGGCATCCGGGAGCAGAACTGGGGACAATGTGAGTTGTACACGGTCGCGAACAGGTCTATCTGTGGGGTTCCCCACCGAGCAAAGAGGTCGTGTACGGTGTCCGGGTGGAGCCTCCACTCGTGACAAGACGATGGGGACCTGCTGAGCAGGTCTGCATGAAAGTTTTGAGTGCCCGGTAGGTGTACCGCTTGGAGCAAAACGTCTCGGGCAATGCACCAGTCCCATAGTCGGAGCGTGATGTCGAGGAGGGTGCGCGACCTTGTGCCTCCTTGTTTGTTCAGGTAGTACATCACCGTGGTGTTGTCTGTCCTGAGTTGGACTACCTTTCCCGACAAGGAGGACTCGAAGGCCTTTAGGGCTTTTTCCACCGCCAAGAGTTCTAACGCGTTGATGTGGAGCGCCCTTTCGTCTTGCGACCAGACGCCCTTGGCCCACAAGTCTAGGGTGTGAGCTCCCCATCCTTCTTCCGATGCGTCCGTGGTCAACACCAACTGTGGTTGGGGTGGCAAAAAAGGCATGCCGCCGCAGACGTTCTGGCAGTCGAGCCACCACCGGAGGGAGCGTGTGACTGATCTTGGTACGGTGAGTCTGCGGGATGGAGGGTCCCTCTCGAGGTCGAAGGCCGACAGGAACCAAGACTGCAGTGGACGAGATCGAAGCCTTGCCCAGGGGGTGACGAAAGTCGTCGATGCCATGTGGCCCAAGGCCACCTGGATGTCCCTGGCTGGAATACGCCTTCGGGCGGTGCACCGGCTGACAGCTCGAACCAGGGCCTGGAAGCGATCTGGAGGTAGGTAAGCTGTGCAACTGATTGAGTCGAGGATGGAGCCGATGAATCTTATTCGTCTGGTGGGGAGCAGTTGGGATTTTTTGAGATTGACCACCAGTCCCAGGTCCCGTAGAAGTTCGAGAGCCTCTGCAGTGTGTCGCTGCAGTTCTTGGCGGGACGGGGCCACGAAAAGCCAGTCGTCCAAGTAAGGAAAGACCCTCATGCCGCGGCAGTGCAGGTATGAAACCACCGGCGCCATGCACTTGGTGAAGATGCGAGGAGCTGTGGACAGGCCGAAGGGAAGAACGTTGTACTTGTATGTGTCCGTCCCGACGGCGAACGCCAAGAATCTGCGGTGAGACTCTCGGATGCTGACATGGAAGTAAGCGTCCTTCAGGTCGATCGTTGCAAACCACAGGTCTTGCTGTAATAGAGGTAAAATAGAGGCAAGCGTTACCATCCGGAAACGGCGATAGGAGAGGTAAGTATTTAACTGTCTAAGGTCCAAAATAGGCCTGATTCCTCCATCAGGTTTAGGGACTGTAAAATATCGAGAAAAAAAGCATCTGGGGATGTCGACGGGATCGACAGGGGAGATGGCGCCTTTGGCGAGAAGGGTGCGTACTTCGTCGAGAAGGGTGTCTGAGGGGTGTGTGGAGAGGATAGCTCCAGTTGGTGGGAGCTCTTCAAATTCAAGGGCATAACCCCTACAGACGATGGTAAGGGCCCAAGAATTGGTAGTGATTGTGGCCCAGATGTTAGAGAAGGGCCTCAGTCTGTTCAGGAAGGAAGGGACAGAAGGAGCGACGGAGTACGCTGCGTCCCCTCAGTTTCTTTTCTTGGTCGGGTCCGAATCTTGCCTCCTATAATTCTTTTTGTATTTGGGCCCCGAACGACGGCCCGAGGAGGAGGAAGATTGGGACGGAAAGCGCTGCCTGGACTGATCCTGGCGTTGGAAAGGCCTGTCTTGTTGGTAGGGTCTTTGGCCCTGGCCATACCACTGACGAACTGCAGTGAAGCGCTTTCGGGAAGATGACTGAGGAGAGGAGGACATACCATGTTTTTTGGCTACGGTCCTCATCCTGTACTTGAAATTGAGTTTTTCGTCGGTCTCACGATGAAAGAGGCCGTCCTCATCAAAAGGCATATCCTCGATAGTCGAGCGAGCATTTTGATTCAGGTCTGAGGACCTTAGCCATGCATGTCTGCGGAGAGCGATGGCCGCCGCCATGGATTTTGCAGAGCAGTCGGTGGAGTGTCTGGCTGAGGTGATGAGCCATCCTCCAATCGAGTGGGCTTCGTCCCGGACCTCCGACAGGATGTTTTGGGAGTCGTCGGGCAAATCTGGGATCAGGGGAGAAACCTTTTCCATGAGCCACTGGATATAGGCGCCCATACAAGCATTATAGTTTGCCACCCTCATGCCCAAAGCTGAAGAGAAGTAGGCCTTCTTAGCCAAGGCGTCGATCTTCTTCGCCTCCTTGTCGGATGGCATCAAGGAGGCTTTCGGTGTGGAAGAACGTTGTGAGCCTTCTACGATCGCTGAATTCTGCTTAGGATGACTAAACAGCCATGATGGATTAGCTGGTGCGATTCTATAGAGGGACTCGACTTTCCTATTGCTGGACGCAGTCGACGCCGGGGCTTCCCAAGATCGCCTGGCCAGCTTCTCCAGAGATGGAAGGAGAGGTATAGCCGGTGGAGTAGGAATCCTACCGTGGACCCGCCTTTCAATGGGGTCCGACGCTTCCTCTTCCGTCTGGGCGGTCTTGATATCCAGGGCATTAGTCATTTTAATGACATGCTCCGTAAAGGTCCGGACGTCATCAGATGGAGAAACTGCGCCGGGCTGAGCAAACTCCTGGTTGACTGATTGATAATCATCGTCTCGAGATGAAAGTGAATCATCCCTGGGACGGTAGCGGGCGTGAGAAGGAGCCTCTTCTTCTGATTCGAGGTTGACTAGCTCGGGTTCGGTCAAGGCTTCAGTCCGACGGGGCGAAAACGCCGATACCCTGGAAGGTCTAGAGGAGGCTCTCGGTCTTGTCCTACGGTCTCGGTGTTCGAGAAAGGCGTCAACATCTTCCTGGGGAACTAATTTGTAGTACCTGCCGGTCTCGGAGTCGAAGTAATATTCAGGCTCCGGTTCCCTAGGAGGAGATGGTGAGACAACTCGACGCGGACGGGTGAGCATCGGGGTGGGGGAACGGCGACCGTCCCAAGAACCAGTCGGGGAAGCAGGTTCGGCCAGGAGCTGGGTGGCCTCATCCGAGGCGTGGCGGAAGGTAGGTAAAGGCCTAAAGTCTGACGTCAGATCCAGAGGGCGATCGAGACGGCTGGTGGAGGTGTCGTGGGGCCTGGAAGATGGAGTCTTCTTTTTTGCCAGGCGTGGGTCTGATGGGCGAGAGTCGGGGTCCGACGGCCTACGGTCGGTGTCCGAGCGGCTATGAATTATGTCAGAAGAGACGCGAGGAGAGCCCTCCCGGTCGCGCTCCAAGGACCGACGTCGTTTGGATGAGCGATGGTCCCCATCTAGAGAAGAGGCGCGAGGTCTCTTAGACGAGGAAGGGGTAGCCGTCTGTGTGATGGACTTGCCTCCAGCCGAAGGCGTCGGAGCTTTAGCAGATGACGGCCTCGAGGTAGAGCCCGACTTCGAGGTGGAAGAAGTGGGCACCTTCGGGGCAGAGGACTTCGAGGCGGACCCCTTCTGGGCGCTCGAATCCTTTTGGCCATCCCGGCCTTCCTTGGAGGACTTCTTATGCTTGTCCTTTTTCTTCAGAGGCCGGGGGACCTCCTCAGATGGATCTTGGGGCTCCGTTGGGGCTTCAGCAGCATGAGTCGTCGGCGATTGAGACGGGGCCTCAGGAAGAGTGGGCAGGGGGGCCGCCGTGGAGGACGAGGGTCCCACAGAAGACATTGCGCCCGCAGTAAAGACCTTGGTATAGATCGCGGCCTTTAGTCTGGTCTCCCTATTCTTCCTTGCTTGGGGGGTAAGGGACTTGCACAAGGCACAGGAGGCTGGGACGTGGGTCTCCCCTAAGCAGAACAGGCAGGCTGAATGGGGGTCCTGGCCGGGAATCTTACCCCCACACACGGAGCACTTTTTGAAAGGCACCGATGGCATGATCCGAAGAGGCAGTCAGACGGTCCGGTTGACAACGAGCGAGGCAGGAGACACCGAAGGGGAGACAAGTCGCGAAGTCAACAGTCCAGGGTCCAAGCCAAATTTAAATCAGTTTTAGGGGCGATCCAAAAGCAAAGTCGTAAGACAGTCCGAGTCAAATTCCAGTGATTCCAAAAAGACAGAGAGAGCGAAGTTCCTACTGGCAGCTAACGCGGCGGAAAAAAGGAACTGGGGAAAAGAGCGGGAACCGAGGTTTTATAGGGGATGGGCGGGGTTACCGCCAAAAAGTTTCAACATGTTGCAAAGTGTACTTTGCCTAGTGATTCCAGAAGTTTCCGAAGGCACTGCGCAGGCGCAGTACAACCCATTTGTATGATTCGCAGAGACCACGAAGAAGAAACTGGACTGACTATGTGACGAATGTTGCTGTCCTTGAGCAAGCAAGGATCACCAGCATTGAGGCCATGCTATTGAGGATGCAGCTGCGCTGGGCAGGACACGTTTCTAGGATGAAGGACCATCGCCTCCCCAAAATAGTATTCTACGGTGAACTCGCCATGAGTCAGCGTAAGAGGGGCGCCCCAAAGAAGAGATACAAGGACTCCCTGAAACAACATCTCAGGCTTGGCCAGATAGATCACCAACAATGGTCCTCCCTGGCCTCGCATCGGGAGGCATGGAGACGCACTATCCATGACACTGCAGCCTTCTTCGAAAGCTCACGCCGAACAATCCTCGAAGAGAAACGACAACGCAGAAAGTATCGCAACCTGGAAACATCACCCAAGGAGACTTTCTGTTGTGCTTTCTGCAACCGGACCTGTTTATCCCGAATTGGCCTTTTTAGTCACCAACGTGCTTGTACAAAGCGCGGGATGCGTCCTTCCTGAATCTTTGTCCGTGAAGCAAAGCCAGAGATAGCTCTTTGGCAGAGAATTTTAAATAGTGCATGAAACTAGAAAACCCAGAATTTCATAGGATGCATATTGTCTTCTGTAGTTATTTCCTCTCTCTTCAGTTTTTCCTACCACCAGCTTCCTGCATGCACAGGTTTCACTGCAAAGGAGCACCAATGCTTGAAATGCACCAGTAATTTGGGGAAATGTTAAAAAACATATTTTTTCTGTTGATGTTTTTCTTTGCACCTTTGTAATTCTTCTTGTGTGCAATTTTTTTGAGTTGCTTGTAGCAAAAAATATCTACATTTAAACCATGTTTTTTTCTGACTAAGCTGCCTAAGAACTGTGTTAATCAGGAAGACAAAGGATGAACCATTACGAAGTAACTGATAAATTAAAAGGTAACACGTCAGTGGAGCCAGATGGCATTAAGCAGATCGTACTTAAAGGAATTCAGGTGTGAAATTGTTGAACTATTAACAAAAATAGGCAATTTATCATTCACCCAGTCTCCGTTCTAGGGGAGTGCAGCCCAATTAATATAAGGATGTTCTTTTTAAAAAGAAATGGAATTGGGATTAGTGAAGGATCCTGGATATGCCAGTGTTAGTAACCTAACTTGTGTTTTAGATAACCAGGGATAGATTAAGAAGGTTAGAATAGTCAGATTTAGGGGGGAAAGAGATTTTACTGAAAAATAGCCATCCCAGTTCCTCTGACTATTAGGCTATCAATGTGCATGGCATTTTAGTGTAAAAAGATAGGTCTCTGTCCCAAGAAACTTGCAGTCTACCATTTGATAGTAGAAGAGGACAGAGGAAAGGAAGGGAAATTATGGCAGGGAAAGCAAGGCTGCTGCCCTGTGTCAGTCAATAAGCAAGACATAATGACCAGCATTTAATATAATATTTATTATCTTTTCCTGTAACCTAAGAAGGGGACTACAGTCTGCCCTTCTTATACACAGATTTTTTATACACGGATTCAAGCATCCACGGTTTGAAAATGTTCAAAAAAAGTATATATTTCAAATATCAAACCTCGATTTTCCATTTTTTATAAGGGACACCATTTTGCTATGTCGTTATATTTAAAGGGCCCTGAGCATCCATGGATTTTGTTATACACAAGGGATCTTGGAACCAAACTCCAGCGTATAATAAGGGTCCACGGCATTTTAGACGCCTTTACAACTTTTAAGATTTATCTTGAAGGGAGTCTGTATAATCAAACCAACCAACATCCCTTGTGTTCTGTTCACCAATGACAAGAGACAGGAGCTAGTATCCCATCTTTTTGGTTCTACAGAGATAGGAAAAATTGATTTTTGGACTGGAAGATTCTGGGAGCTGTCATCCAAAAATGTAATGCTGAGATCCTAAAGTATACAGAGAGTAAGATTATACTCATAGAGTTACACAGTGGTTGTGCAGTGCTGCCTTGTTGTGCAGTGCTGACATTGCGCAATTCAACATGCAACAAAAAGTACATGACCATCTGTATATGCAATGCACAATATGCCCATGTACGTGCAAATGTACATTTCTCACATCAGTTTGGGTTCGGGTTAACACCACTTTAACAACGGCATGTGTTTCTAGGTATGGGGTGAGTGGAACCTGTATACCATAAGAGGACTGATAAGCAACTTCTGTTGCAATCTGAAGCTGCAAAGTGTGTGTCATGGAGCAAGGACGTAGCCAGAGGGGGGGTTTGGGGGGTCGGGACCCCCCTATCAGGCCCTGGGGGCGTTCAAGCTCCTTCCTCCCCCCTCCCCTCCATTAAAACCACGGCCGGGACTTAGTTAAGGGGGAGGTTTCAGGGGTCCGGAGGTCTCTCCAAGGGCAAGATGCTGAGGCCCACCTGTAGGAATTGGTGTAATTCTTTACTAATCACTATCATGTGTTAGTCTTGTATCTGCACTATCTGATAAACATCTTCCATGTTGTGTCAGGAATATGTAGCCAACCTCCAAGACATATGTAGATGAATATGTAGCCAGTCCCCAAGTGACTAGCAAGGTCCATTTTCCTTTTGTGAGCTTAGCTGCTTTCACGCAAGACTTTCCCTTGGACCCATAGGACCAAAACGGGCGATCTCGCGCCGCTGCTGGTTGCTGCGTCTGGGAATGGCGCTTCTTTCTGTGACTTGGAAGAGGCGCCGCAAGGCGCGAGGCGCGCACTCGCAGCACCACTTCCAGTGCACGACGTCTGGACGCTGTGTGTCCACGACATCAAAATGGCGGCACCCATCTGTATGCGGCGCTGCCATTTTGACGTACTTGTTACGCATGAGGGGCAACGCGCGTCAGGAAGCGCCACCCCTCACGTGTAACGACGGCGCCCCATAGGGCCTGTCCGGAACGCGCCATTGACAGGAAAAGAGAGGAATTAAAGCAAAGGAAGGTTTAGAGCAGTGGTTCCCAAACTTTGGTCCTCCAGATGTTTGAGACTTCAGCTCCCAGAATTCCTGACTGTTGGCCAAGCTGGCTAGGGCTTCTGGGTAATGAAGTACAAAACACCTGGATGATCAAAGTCTGGGAGCCACTGGTTTGGAGGAAAGGTGAGGCTGAAGAGCTCTAAGTAGGTTCTAGGTGAAGCAACCAAACTTGGATTGAAAGAAGCCCATCCTTAGACAAATTCAGGGAAGTGACTGGAAGATAGTCTCAGAGGATCCCAGTATACAAAGATCCCTTCCTGTTCTGGTCAGTATGTTGTCACACATGTTTGGTCCCTTCATTCTGGTAAATGGCTTGCTACATGACAAGATGTACTGGATAGGTAGTGAGCAGATTTGGGACAAGATATCATCAGTATTAGAGAGCCATTGTGGTCTAGTGGTTTGAGCATTGGATATTGGAGACCAGGGTTCCAATCCCTGTTTGGCTATGGAAAACCACTGGGTAAATTTGGGCAAGTCACACTCGTTTAGCCTCAGAGTGAGGAGGGTAAAAGAAATCAATAAAAATAATTTCTAGAGGTAGAGCCAGCCAACTCTTAAACTCACTGACTTTCTAGTTTCTGGGTCTCCCTGACTGTTTTGTGAGAAAACTGAGGAAGGCAAAGGCAAACTCTCTAAAGCTTGCTAAGAAAATCCTGTGATAGAGTCAACTCTGTGTTGTCGTAAGTTGGAAACAACTTGAAGGCACGCAACAGCAATCATCCATATATGGCTGTCTTTCATGTGTTTGAGGCAGAGAGATCACCAAGAAAAATTAGCTGATCTGTACAGGATTTTGTTTTGGCCTGTCTCGAAAGGGCTGGGGATGTAATTGGGCGATGGCCCTGGATCTTTTCCCATCAATGGAGGTCCTGGGGGTCACAGTGATCTGGAGTAGCTATAACTAACATTCAGTGTTGTGCCAACAATAGTCTTACTAGATAATATCATGATTTTCTTGGATAACGCACAATGTGTGGGTTTGGCCCAGAACCAACAGCTAAATCATTATGGTGCTGCAGCTTAATGGATCACTAAGCTGTAGAATCATGGAATCAGAGTTGGAAGAGACCGCAAGGGCCATCCAGTCTAACACCATTCTACCATGCAGGAAATCTCAACCAAAGCATCTCCGACAGATGGCCATCCAGCCTCTACTTAAAGACCTCCAAGGAAGGAGACTCCATTACACTCCGACGGAGTTTGTTCCACTATTAGACAGCCCTTACTGTCAGGAAGTTCCTCCTAATGTTGAGGTGGAATCTCTTTTCCTGCAGTTTGCATCCATTGTTCTGGGTCCTGTTCTCTGGAGCAGCAGAAAACAAGCTTGCTCCCTCCTCAATATGACATTGTTTCAAATATTTAAACTGGGCTATCACCTCTAACCTTCTCTTCCCCAGGCTAAACATCCCCAGCTGTTGTTCCTCATAGGACATGGTTTCCAGACCCTTCTGGAAGTACTGCTCTATCTCCCAACTGGATACCGAGTTGTGAAAGATCTATATGCCTTGAGATTGGCATACTACTTCACAGTGCTGTAGGAATAGGACTCTGGAGATTCCCCACTTGGTCATGGAAACCTGCTAGGTAACCTTAGGTTACTCACACTCTCAGCCCCAGAACACCCCTGTGATGGCTTTCTTCCCTCCGCATGCTCAGTTCACCTCTGTAATTTTCAGTGGAAACCATATTCCTTGTTTCACAACCTATACAATGCTGTTTGACCTTCTTACTGGTAGGGGACCAAACGTTGCAACTCTCTTCTCTGGGAGGTTAGAGGGACAGAACATATTCAGCTTTCAGATGTTATCTGTTTACTTGGGCTACTGCCACGCTGCAGATAACAACACTGCAGTGACACCATCCTATAAAATCATGGGATTTGTAGTTTGTTGCGACAAGAGGGTAAATATCTCACAAATCTACAACCCCCAGAATTCCATAGCATTGAGCCGTGGCAGTTAAGAGTGGTATCAAACTGCATTAATCCTGCATTACCCCCGGCAATTGTTTCCACTGTTGGTTAAAGAGGCTTGTTTTCAGTTAATGTTTTTTCAAGTTTTTTTACATTATTGGCTGGAATCCTGTTGGTATATGTAGGGCCAAAACACCATGCAGAAATAATGCAATTTGAGACCGCTTTAACTGCCCTCAGTGCTAGGGAATCCTGGGAATTGTAGTTTGTAATATCCGCAGAGCTCTGACAGAGAAGGCTAAATGTCTCACAATACTACAGCTCCCAGAATTTCCCAGCATTAAAACAGGGCAGTTAAAGTGATCTGAACTTCGATTATTTCTGCAGTCTGTTCTGGCACATAGTTAACTTTTCTTATACATGTGGGCCTAAATCGAATTCAATCCTGGCTAGAATAGGGACATGTTGACTCGCCATTCAACAATTCAGGGAGCTTGGATTCCAGCTGTACCTTTGGGTCTTTTGTGCAACAAGTGCATGCAGCTCATGGTTGCACAGATGGAGTTCCACCAGTGTAGCTATTCATCAGTGCCTTCAATGTACCATTTGATTTTATTGGAATTACAGAAACAGCCACTGTGTATTTCCCATGGCATCAGGAGACAATAAGCAGAAGAGTGGTGTAGGACAACTATTGCATAACTATGCATGTGTAGATCTACATTACGCAAGCACAAAGTAAAGTCTCAGCCACTGTTACCTTATGCCAGTTGCTTGGAGATCTTGCAATAGCAAGCAGTGTTTACTATAAAGAAGTGGTAGAATTCAAATATATAGCTGTGTTACTCTGTAGAATCAATATGTAGAAAGATCTCGTAGCACCTTTGAGACTAAAGAAGTTGGCAACATCAGCTTTTGTAGATTTAAGTCTACTTAAGTCTTAAGTCACAGACCTAATTCTATGAAAGCTCATGCTGCCAACTTAAGGTGCTACAAGATATCTCTACATACTATAAATCTTTTAAATATCTAACTCTGAAATGCCAATGACTAGACACAGCCAGTTGTTCCTCGGTGATGGATCACTCCCTGGACAGAAGTGGATCTACCTTTGCTATGTGGAGGATCTCTGAGAACCAGTCACTCCATGACTGTAGTACCTTTTGCTTTGGTCTTCTATAGTGGTGCTACTCAAGCAGAATTCTTATTACAGGAAGAGAATGCAGACCTGCCTCTGTGCGGTGGTGGATCTCTGCAAACCCATCTCATCCCTATGAATTTATGATTGTGTCATACTGTATTCTGCTCTTCTAGAGCACTATAAGTATCAGGGAGCTAGGAGAAAAGATATACCAGAATCTATTTACTCTCAAAAGGTATACAAGTCAGGGGAATGGAATTTGTCACAGGCTGCTGTCTGGTTGGGAATTAAATCAGGGTATTCAACCATCCTGCGATGCTGTGGCTGATCTCAAGGCTGGACTACACCGCCTTTATCATCTGGTCTTGACAGTGAGCTCTGTAGCCAGTCACCATTGAGATGATTCTGCAAGGCCTTTGCAGAAGTACTTCTCTGTGCATTATAAAATTGCTCTCCTAGGAGAGCTTTACCAATCTTCTGCAAGACACCTTTTGCTAGTCCAATTGGGAGATGTAGGAAGCAGCCTTTGGAGGGCTCAAGAATGGCATGGTGTATATTTAGGAAATGATCAGATGTAGGGCAAGATGAAAAGGTTGCTTACCTGTAGCTGTAGTTCTTTGAGTGGTCATCTGTGCCCTCTACACATATGGGTTTCGCACCTGCACAGAGACCACCATCTATCACACATCCTTGAGCCTGCCAAGCTACCTCTTCAGTTTATTTCCATCTGCCAAAAAAATCTCTCACCTCACATCTCTCTTGGCTGAATAGCCTTTTTTCCTTCATATTTGTAGTTCATTGCCTTACTAGTACCTATTGTTTGTTTTGAAAGTACAGTATTGAAACTGAAGAGGTGGTAGCTTGGCAGGCTCCAGCATGCGCAACAGGCGGTGGGGCAGGGTATTTCCAGCCAAGCCACTCAAAATAATACACCGTTGGCCTGTGCCTGTACAAAACCCTTATGTGCAAGGGCACAGAGACCACAAAGGTTTACCAGATTTCCTATCTTTTGAGAAGCCTGACTTGTAACTTCTAAATAGCCTTCTTGAGGGCATTTGGGGAAAAAAATATTTGGACCATGTGCAGCCAGATATTAGCCATGCACTACATGTCCCTCACCTCTGGTATAGAATACTGCTCATGCTGAAGACCAGATGATGTAGTCAGGCTTCACATTTGTGGTTTTGACTTTTGCAGATTTCATTTATATGTTTCTCTCTAGGAATCACTAGGTCCTCCAAAGAAATTCTGCAGGAAGTTGACCAGAGTTGTGATGGAGGACCTAGAGATTCCTAGAAAAAACACTTCTCTGGGCATTAGTAGGTCCTCCAGCATGATTCTTTAGCCAAATTCTGGTAGATGTTGTTCTGTTGGAGGACCTAGAGATTCCTAGAGTGTTCTCTCGAGTTAAAAAAAGTAGTGGAAACTAGTCTAACAACTTCTGGGAGGATGACTTTACAGACCACTGTACTAGTGATGGCTTTGTTTGTGGATAGGTGGGCTAACCTGGTTCTAGATCATAAGGGTTGGACTTGAATCATAGCCACTCGGTGACTTATGGAAGCCTGAGACAAGTCTTCTAATCCCAAGGATGAAGGAGCCAGCTTCCTGGCTACACTAAATATCCTTTTAGGCAAAATGCTAGCCTCTTAATGGCCAATGATTATTGACAAATCTGCTACATCAGTCCATGTAAGAAGTAACTGCAATTTGTCTCATAACCAAGGAAGGCTAATCCAATTTAATTACACTAAAGGAAGACTAAAACAAACAAACAAATAAGTAAATAAATAAAAATAAAAAGGGGGCATTTCATTGATCAAGACTCTTAGATACACTCCTCTATGTGGGCTGCAGATACTCCTGGAAAGTTGGCTGAAGACATAAAGGCAAAACAAATAATCAACACTGACAATTTCTTGTCAGACGTTTATACTTAAAATGCAAAGGATAACCCAGAGAGGATGTAGATATTAATGTCCTCTTGTGAAATTTTACCAGAAGATGATTTAGCAGAGCTTTGCACTGGACAAAGGCAGAGGGAGAAGAATTGGAAACTGGCTAGTGCCTTATATCTAATAAAATCAGTACAATTTCCAAAAAGCTGGTAAATATGCCTAGTGCGTTTATGGAAATTCTCCTTTATCTCACACAAAATACAACTGTCAGTCTTTATTTCCTACTATACTAATTTAATTTGCTCACTGCCATACTTCCCTCTCTCATCCTCTTGTCTGCTTCACACACCGATTTCTGTAGGCTGCACAGAAACCTTTCACTGGAAATGACAGCTGACATAACTTTGTGATCTTAATCTAGAATTAGTAACATATATCTTGACTACTCAAATTCAGGGTGTTATTCGTCTTAGACAGGCACTGCATAAAGCATATCCAACTAAAATTCTGGGTGTATAACAAAGGCACAGTACAACTATTTAATTATGATATTCAAATTTTATATAAAAAGATTAACACTAAGCATCTACCCTCATTTTCTGCAACAACGGCACATGAATGTTGCATTAAAAAAAAAAAATCAGTGTGTCCAAAGGACTGTAGGCAACATGGATGCCAACTGCCCCAGAAAAAAACAAGACAAAGTTGGAGTTTGATGTACAGAAGAGAAAATGCTGGACAAATGTTAAGTGAACATTAGTATTATTTTGTTTGCTTGTTTTTCATTATACTATCAACTGCCTGAGAAGAGCCACAAAAAACCAGTTAAAAACATGACAATGCTGGACAAGCCATACATGTGTGAAAACTTAGGTTTAAAGAATAGATTTGCTGAGTAACTACTGCAACCTACGTTGCTTGCAGAAGTCTCACAGCCACTGTGGAAACATCTGCCAGATGCAGATCTTGCATGTCCTCACAGCATTTTCTCTCTCTCCTACTCTACTTTTTATATACTCGAATTTTAAGATGAGAGCATTCCAATAAAAGAATAAAGCCAAGAAAAGGAAAATAAATGTAAACCAAGTTTATTTTGCTTTTTAAGTAGTGTTCTTAAAGCACTACAGCATGGTAAACAATGTAAATTAGTAGAAGTCATCTCAAAAGCCAGAGTTCTTCTTTAATGAGCTTGTTAAAAAGATGCAGCCTATTCTAACAGGATAAATATTTTAACCATTTCACTTCGAGTTAATGAAGGCTCACAAATGAGCAACACTCCTCATTGAGGAAAACAAAAAGCTGTTGTCGACAAAGCGACAGCACACACACAAAAACAAAAGAACTGTGTAAAAATAACTAACTGTACTGTGTTCCCATACTCTTTTTTTTCCAAGTTGCTTTACAATGGGATGATATGCACATGATCTTGCTGCAGACTTGCCATATGACTTGCAAATATCGGTTGCCTAGTCTAGCCATTAGCCCAAAAGCTGCTCATATTTGATGATGCAGCACTTGTCCTCCTATCCCTAACCATTTATCTGATGGATTTACGTATTACTCTTTTTCTTCTAGACTGCAGAGCAGCCTAGAGAGAAAGTGATCCCTAATTTTATAAAAATCTCTGTTCTAACTGGGAAAATGTATAATTCTGCAATAGATTTTACAAGTTATATGTTTTGCCTTTTTTATCCTTAGCCACAAAATGGGCATGAAGTGTTCTGTTTTTAAAATGCCTTAATTTTCAACTTCATGCAATTCTAAATAAAGATGACCAAAACAAAAAGCTTAAACAATGGAAGGATATTTCACAGAAAATTTCTTATACAAAAACACATAAGAAAAAAGGGCCACTAGGTGACATCTTAAATTTACAAATTGGCATCATTTTGGTCAAGAAATATCCAAGTCCTGCTTTCTTCCACAACAAAGCAGCTGTACAGAAAGAAAACAGCAAAACTGGTTATTTTTTAATCACACATTTCCTCAGGAATTTCATGTGGATTAAGGATGCCAGGGACAGACATCTGAAGTTTGTGTTTCTCCTCCTGGGCCTGTCGAAGAGCTGTCTCTCTTTCTTCCAGGAATAAGTCAGATGTGTCTTCACCTGCAAATTCCTACAAAAATAAATTCAGAAAAGCCATTACATTCTAAAACATACAGTAAAGCGCCCCAGAGGTTAGAGATCCCTTTAACCCAACCAGTTCTGAATAGTTTTATACAGTATTTAAAAAAAAAAAAAAAAAGCAGACCTGAATTAGCACAGCCCCCTTTTTTCTGCCTTGGTATCCTGAACATAGGTGCTAAACAACTCTACAAGATTTTCTTTCTCTGGTTGGTGTGAGAAGGAATCCACACAGTAAGGGCTACTTATATCATCATACAGACCGAGACAGGGAATCGCATGACCTAAAGCTGTGCTGACAAATTGTCTTCTCTTTTCAGTTTCCTTCCAGTCCTACCCCCTGCCATGCAGGAGTCTTGTTCTCTTCTTATTCTGGTTCAGCCTTTTCTTACCTTCTTTCCTAAAGCTTATACTTTTTCTTTCCTAACTTTGTTTTCTTTCACAGATTCTGTCTTAAACAACAAACATTTCCTTCCTGTTTCTGTTTCCTTGTTGTGTGTCTTCAAATTGTTTCCAACACTAAGCCAAACATATAACGGGGTTTTTCTGGGGCTTTGAGGGTGTGACTCACCCAAGGCCACCCAGTGGGTTTTCATGATCAAACAGGGAATCAAATCCCACTCTCTAGAGTCTGGGTCCTACACTCAAACAACGCTGGCTCTGTTTCCTTATTCTCCCTAACTGGTAGGAAAGGCATTATGTGAGCCATAACTTCAATCCTCAGGTCCTTCGAAATCAAAGATTGAAAGTTCATATACAGTGGTACCTCGGGATACGAAATACCCAGGTTACGAAATTTTCGGGATACGAAAAAATCCCATAGGAAAACATTGTTCCGGGTTACGAATGTTTTTTCGGGTTACGAAAAAACTTTTGGTGCTTTTTTCGGCTTTTTCGCACGGAATCGCGGCTTTTCCCCATTAGCGCCTATGGCAATTCGGCTTACGGAGGCTTTTCGGGTTACGAACGGTGCCACGGAACGAATTAATTTCGTAACCCGAGGCACCACTGTATTCATATATGGCTGTCTTCTCTACTGTCATCTTTTTCATTGTGTCAAAGCTTAGACAGAGTAGGCTTTCAGGCTTGATTTTCTGGTTGAAATGCAGTAATGCTAAAATTATTTGTATGGGTACTATATTCAGCTGAAGAATCAATCCATATTTTCAGGAAAAGGATACAAGTACAATTTCCACAGGACTATACCATGTCAAGTGTATTTGAACAAATAGTGCATGTGCTCCTCCCACATATCATATAGGAAGCCTCCCTATATGATGGAATCAGGAACTAAAACTAGCTCAAAAAGTTTAGAAACTGGTTGTAATATCAAATATGACAACAACAGTAATGAGTGAACAATTTTGTTTTTCAAAATCACACACCTATCTACTGAAAAGTGCAATACTAGTCAATGGCACAATTAGAGACTATTCTCTAGATCTTTTAACAGAGAACTATGGCTGAACTCCTTGTCACTGTCTGTGTAGTACACAACAACACCAGTGTGTCTACATTGGAATCACCAGATCACACCCTTGCATAAGCAGTTGCAGGGCAGTCAATCCAACTGTGCATCCACTGGGTAAGGACTGCAGCTATGGAATGTCCTAGGTAGTACCACTGCTTGCATATGGGTTTATGTCTGCATGACAAGGCTTCTGCAATTCTTAATAGGACATCCCATTACACAACCTCTGAGAAAATGCAGCCACTACAGAAATAACATTTATGCCAGAAAAAAGCCACAAGAGTATCCCAGTCTATGCTAGCCCAATAAGTATTTAAAGAGAAAATTCCAGACATACCTTTATCTGCACCAGGAAGTCCCTAAGGTGTTCCTTGAAAGCAGGAATATCCTGATTTAAACTGAAGAGTCCTGTTACAAACAGTTTAACTTGTGCACTAAGATGGGAGGGGGGAAAAACACACAAAAAAGAGCCTGTTGGTACCAACATAAATTGCACAAAAACAATCTCCTTAAAGTTTAGGAATCAACCACACTTACTCTTGCAGATGAGGAAATGCGGATTTAAGGAGATTAGCAACATACTCCTGAATAAACATTTGGTTGTTCACTGGATTTCCAGGGTTTAGAGGAGTACTTATTTTTCCTTCTTCTACTAAGTTGAACATGTATGCAAGAATTGATGCATGCATCGTCAAACCTGGTTAGCGTGAACAAAAGAGAATAATATATTTAGACTGGGAACAGGCATTTCTAATTTGCTGGCGCAAATGCCCTCCAGTTCCCCCACCTCACTCTACAACTCCTACCAGCAGTGTGAGACGTGTCCGTTACAACAGAGAAAATATGTTGAAGAATGTCACAGAAGTAAGTCTGATAAAAACTCTGGACAGCAGCTTCTTCTTGTGCAACATTTTGTAAAAGTGTATAAAGGATCTGAAGGCCTGGGAAAAAAGTACAAAGAGAAGCTATTCAAAAACCTTACTTAGTGCGAGGAGAACTACACATAGAAAATGCACACAAAAGTCAGATACCTGATATTGAAATCTACAGTTTAATTTTCAAGGAAGCCAAGTCAAGAGATGTGATTACTGGAGTATAAGCTCCCAAGGGTAACCAGGCAAATCAACCCTTCCTACCTCAGTCATCTGACAAAATAATTCCCCATAATTTTTAAGGCAGGCATACAAATAAAATTTAAAATAAATTTAGGTAGACAGAGGTTGAGTGCCCCTCATCTAAAATGCTTGGGACCAGAAATGTTTTGGATTTTGGAATGCATATACATACATAATGAGATAATTTGGAGGTGGGACCCAAGTCTCAAGACAACATTCATTTATGTTTCATATAAACCTCATACACATAGCCTGAAGGTAATTTTATACAATATTTTAAATCATTTTGCATATGAAACAAAGTTTGTGTACACTGAACTATCAGAAAGCAAAGGTGTTGGTTTTTGGAGTATTTCAGATTTCAGAATTCCAGAGACTCAACCTGTATACAGAAAATAGCCTCTGCTCTGCTACAGACATGACCCTCATGTGTCAATCTGTTTTGGCCACAGGGGGATACTTATGTCAAACTATGTTATATATTAAAACATGAAGCATTAGGAAATTAGGATGAAGTGTATTCACCTGCCGTACATTCCGCCTCGCACCCTCAGAACATCTGGGCAGCAACTCCTGAAGGTGCCTGGGGCAAGGTTGGCCGCTACGGCCAGAAGATCCTTCTCCACAGCTGCCCCAGCCCTTTGGAACACGCTGCCCATAGAGCTCCGCTCATCTACCACCCTGGCCCAATTTAGGAAGGGACTTAAAACCTTCCTATTTAATCAGGCATTCCCCGACTAAACATCCTGTGGGCCTCCCTCCTCTCTCGTGGCCGTGAGGTTGGGCTAAGGGGTTTTTTATTGTTTTTATTGTTTTTATGAACTGTATTGTTTTAATCTGTTTTAAATTGTATACTGTTGCACTAAGGTGCATTTTGTAAGCCGCCCTGATCTATTTGGAAGGGCGGGGTATAAATAAAATTTTTTATTATTATTATTATTATTATTATTATTATTATTATTATTATTATTATATTTTATTATTATTATTACCTGTATCTGCAACATTTCTCATTGTGTGCTTGAAAGCCCAAATGATAGAATCCAGTACTAATTTGAACTGTGCAGGTGGAATGGCCAGGAATGCTGGGAAGCAATGAGAGTTTACAGCTTGTAGTAGTAAGAAAAAGTTTGTTCTGTGTTCAGGGTACTCTTCAAAGTCCTAATAGCAAGGAAGTTAGAAAAAAAAATCCACTAATTTTTATGTATGAATGACAGAAAGAGAGCATAGTAAGTTTTTTAAAAATCCAAGAGAAGAATCAAAGCTGCAGTGCTACAGCTGTACCGCAATAGCCATATACTTCTGTTTAAGAGTTTTCAGCCCTTTTTAAAAATAGCATCAACCAAATACAAATCATAATTTGGTATACAACATACAATACACTAACACTCTACAATCCTGGACAGCTGAAGGGCAAAGGAAAGGACATAAAAGCTCCTGTAGGATTGAGGAGTGGATAGGAAGTCCGGGAAAGATTTAAGGACTGGAGTCAAAGACAGAATGATGAGAACTGCAAATAATGTTAGAGTAGACATCAAGCCACACTGTCAAAGAAAATGGCAAAGAGAAAGATTGAGGGAGGAAAAAAAATGACTTGGGGTTGTATTTTGCTTCTGGAGAATGTGAGAGTGGATATCAGGTACTAGCAGGTTATATTACCTTATTGATCATATTCAATGTGCATTCAAAGACAGCATCAAATATCTGAGGTATTTCAGCAGTAATATGTCCCCCCAACTTGTTTACTATAATGGCCATTGTACTAAGTACTTCAGGCTCCCTGGCAGCTGGAACATTCCTCTGGTAATCAATAAGAACTGCATCCAGCAAAGGGGGAACAAAATTTTCAGCTACCTGGAAAAAGAAACACAGCCACGTTTTAATAAAAGATATGCTAAAAAACTAGGTTTGTTAATTCATTGAGGCTGCTGCACTACAAGAGTTCACTTACCATCTGTGGATCATTGGATCTGCTCACCCAGCCAGAAATTAGTTTTAATGTTTCCCTTTTTACTGTTCTCATACTTCTAATCAGAGGCTGTTTTGTAACCATTTCACCTGGAAAAGTTTGATGTCAGTTATAATCTAGGAAGGCAAACTTTGTAAAATGGCATTTAAAATATTTGAATGCTCTAAGTGTCCACAGTGGTTACGAAAAACAATTTCTATCTCCAAAATCTAATCGTAAGGAAGTCACAATGACTTTGTTACAGTAGGCCATCAGGCTGATCTCCCTGGGCATAGATTTCCAGGTGAAGCCACGGAGTGCCTCTTTCTTGGTCCCAACCAAATATGCTGGTAGCAAAAGAGCTTCCTTTAATAATCTTTGTAATAGGAAACTGTAATGAATGAATGAATGTACTCCTATTGATAATTCTGGAGAAACTGAATTTAATTATACAGATTATTAAAGAATTTAAGTGCAGTATCTGTTTTGAGAATTATAAAACATCTTTCAACTTTAATCCCATAACTGCAGGGAAGGACTGGGTTTCAGAAATATGCATCTCCTCTCCTACACAAATTCCTCCCCCCAACCTGTGAAGGCTTTTGTCAGCACTGACCTTAACCATAGTTAACCCACCCTTAAACCCAGATCATCAGTCTTCTCTTCAAATCATGATTAATGACAGTTAGTGTCAACCACAATTATCAATCAAGACAGTAGTTCTTACCATTGGCTTGAATGGCTGCAGAAATATTTTCACTTAGGCACTTGTAGACGTTCAGCATATCCAAATAGATTCTTCCAAGCTGAATTACAAATGGATGCCCAACAGCTTTACATGCTCTCACATTTGTTTTTAAGATGCTTCCCAATTGCTTAACTGTTTCAGAGTCCTTTAGAATATCAACGTTCTGTTGAATACAAGTGAAAAGTTTACACATTTCTAAGCAAGTAAGGCAAATCTTTTGGTAATACTGCATAAACGTTAACATGGTGATTATTTCTTCACTACAGAACCGTTTTATAGCAAATGTTAACTCCCAAGGATGCTGTTCAACTCCAGGGAGAAAAATGGTCTGAGGGAAAAATATATGCCTTCTTTAACTAGCAAATTAAAGAGAAGTAATGAGCTAAAATTAAAAGAGGGTAAAATAAAGGTGGGATTCAGATCTTCCTAAGGAAATGTGTTCTTTCAGGCAGAAACAAACCAAGCAGAAAGATGAGTTCAGCTTGTACATGACTGTGAACATCTCCTGAAGTGGATGACTAATATCTTTCAGTATTTGAGCTACCTAGATATTTCTGCTCTGTGGACAATGCATGTCAAATGAAAGACTATAAATAAATCAAACAACATTTGCTGCTTTGGCTATATTTCCAAAAATGATGTAGTGTTTATTGCCTTACTTTTGTGGCCTGTTGAATTATGCTGTCCCATACTTGATTAGGCAGTAACATATACTTCTCTATCAAATGTTCTTGTACTGTCTGATCAGTCTGTGCGCCAATCATGTATCCAACTGCTTCATAGAAAGTGTGCACCTATAATTGAAGAAAAACATGCCAATATAAATAGCTAGTTATTTTAAGAATGTTTATTAAATACATTAGGCTAGAAGTGCAATTCAAAATTCCTTTTGTTCTTATAAATGCTTTTCTTCTAGTTTATGATTAACTCTTTCACATTTAAACATGAATGCAAGTCAATGCAAAGGTGGTCTTGTTCAGCATGCATTAATTAATGCAAAATCCTTATTACTGTAATGCTTTTGATGATGAAGCCATGGTGTCTACACAATCACATATAAATGAAGAGGAAGCATAAACCTATCACAAGCACCTCCCAAGGTGGTAAATTCTTCCTTCAAAGCACATTTACATAGACTACATTACAATATAACAAATGTACCAGTTATGTAGCTGGCTGGTTATGAAGACGATAGCAATATTTTGTGCAGAAGGGACTGGAAAGCAAACAAAACTTGCAGCATGCCTCTGCTTTGTACTATGAATAAATATCATACTTTCAAAAGATACTAGTAGAAAGCCAAAGCTGTCCTTCTGTGAATGAAAGGACTTCATAAAATTTAGGGTAACATACCTGTTGTGGCTGAAGATCACAAATTATCGTATTAATATTGTTCAGGATCTCATCAATGAATGGCATGACTTCTCCCACTTGGACTTGAACAAAATGCCTGCGGCATTTCTGAGCTATTTTTATAAAAGTATCACAAGCCATATCCTGGACACCATCGTGGGTTTCTAAAGAGAGGGTAGGAACAAAATTGTAGATACAAGAACTTCGCTGTCAATTCTCAGTTTTGGGAATATCAAGTTTTTAGAAAGCTTTCCCCTTCATCTTAACTGCAGGTAAAACAAGTTTTTTTTCTTTCTCCTTTTTCACATTTAAGTGATACACTAATAGGGTCTTATCAACTTCTGATAATATACAGAAACTTACGTTTCCTAAAGTTATTTATGGTAAGATATTTATGTATCAAACTATTTGAAGATTTCAATGATAAGGCATGCTTATTTACTAAAAACTAAATGAAATTTCAATGCAGTACCATGCATAAATTCAAAAAGCTTGTTGACGACAGTCTTCAGAAATTTCCAGTGGGCTCTCAAAAACCTTGGATATTGCCCCACTATATACATTATATTGGATGCAATAATAGCTTTATTATCTTTCCCTCGCTTTTGCTCGCAGAGTCCTAGAAGGTCCTATAAAAGAGGGGAAAAATACATTTGAATTCTGCAGTTGAGACGTTCTATATGTAGTTATGATAAGTAGTATTAGCAGTCCTTCACAGACACATGCTCCCTTAGTTTTCAGAAATTCTGATTTATTAATTGATGCTAAAGAAGGCACACAGGATTCAAATACTCTTTCAAACGTATGTAAGTTAGTGGGCACTTCTTTGTGGCAATGAATTTTCCAATTGAGCACAGCATGAAGGCAAACTTCTTGTTTGTTCTGTATTTTTTTATTACTATACTGCCAATAACAAAATCAAAAGAAGTCCCTCATTCAAGTTGCTGACTATTTGGAGTCTCTATCCTAATGGCAGCACTAGATTGTTTGCATTTGAAAGAGTTCTAAATTCTCTCTCGACCACATTCAGAAAGTTTTACAGAGCTTCCATCACATTGCCATTCTTCTTCTTTTCAACAAACAGCTGTTATTACCTTTGAGGCTGTTCCTATTTCTCAAGCTGATGGAAATCACAGTGCAGCCTTAGACATCAAGCATGGGATCGAAGACTGTTGGGAAGTTATAGCCCTATCCTCCTTAGAAAATCATGGCAAGGGGGAGACCAGACTGGCTCTTTCCTCAGCTTAAGAAAGAGGAGTTGCAGCAAGCTTTGCTTCTCCTTCTTACAGAATGCTATTCTTCAATTGCTCTGGGACAACAGAGCTGGAAAAAAAAAATCACTGTCTGGCACCATCTATGGGCTGTATGGAAGTTATGCTTTTTGGATTACAAAATACTATAAAGCCACCAGGGATACAAGTCTTCAAAATAAATTACTGTTGCCCCTCTGTTTTCACAGACTTGGGATTAGTGTCCTTCACTTATGTGTGAGCAGCAAATGGAATGGGACGAAATGGGGTGTGTGCCCATGGGTACCCGTGCCATTCAAGCCATCTGCCGGCCTGAGAGGGAGTTGGCCAGGCAAGTCCAGCTCCATCAGGACTAGCCTGGAAGAAGGAAGAGCCCTCCCTCCAATCCATCTGCCTTGGTCCAGGCCTTAGAGGGAGAGAAGAACCACTGGACCTCATCCCCTATCCCTCCATCATTCCCTTCTCCTTTTGTTTCGTGTCTTTTAGATTGTAAGCTTGAGGGCAGGGAACTGTCTGATTAAAAATAATATTGTAAGCCGCCCTGAGAGCCATTAGGGCTGAAGGGCGGGGTATAAATACCTAAATAAATAAAAAATAAAGAATATTGGTGGTTTTTGATTTTGTGCAGGGGGGTCTGGAATGGATCATCCATGAAAACAGAGCAATGACTGTATTCCAATAATCTCTGTTTAAATATGCTGACTCAGAGTTCATTGGAGACACAGCAAAGAGGCAGACAGTAGTTGTGTATTACCTGTATGAAATCCCCATCCTTTCCAAAGCCTGGTCACAGATAAGCTTGTTACCCTCTGGCAATGATGTTCACTTATAAAAAAAAATCCCCCACTATGTTGCTGCTGGAACAGCTGACTGCTATTCCCAAAGAAGTTACTAACTTTTATTTATTGTGACATACCTTTATTACTGTAACAAGAAACCTCTTCTCGTCTTCTTCATGCATTGCTCCACTGATTGAGCCTATAGCCCAACAAAGAGTGTTTAGATTTTTCCAGGACCATTCAGTACCATTTACTTGATTGTGAAGCTTCTCCGTCATTATCCGTTCAGTATCTGCGTAATCCAGATGGGTAAGGTAAACTGGAAGAAACAATTAATTTGAACAAATAACATCATAAATCAATCGTATTATCATAAATCATAACTGAGAAGAGTTTTTCTGAAGTCCATGTCTGATTCAATTTTATTTTACTCCATATATATACCATACAAAGATAACAAGGAATACCATCACCCTTTCTAGAATCATCCCATGCTACATTCTGAAGCAATAAAAATGTATCATACAGTAAGAATGGCGAGTTGTAGAATAACAAGTGGTCTGTCTCACAGAGATGCATTAGCCTGTGAGCTTTTAAACCACTTTTTAAAATTTTGTTTAGCAATACAGTAGTGTTTCTTTAGGCTTCTCATTTTTGAGATGATGGGATTTATCCATATCATAGTTCAAGACATTGTTGGAGACTCCTTCAATTGTTATTTCTTCCATAGATTAATGCATGTTTATCTGTGTTTGCTGCATAAAAAGTGCCCACACAATTCACTATTTTGCCATTAATTATAATCAATTTACAGAGTCAACTATAGTGCTAACTAAAATATATTAACAGAGATGGAAATTCAACACGGAGAAATGTAAGGTACTGCACTGGATGGGAGACATCTGGCTGAATGAAACTACGTGTGAAAGGGATCTACGAGTCCAAGTAGACCATAAGTTGAACATGAGTCAACAGTGCGATGTGGCAGCTAACAAGGCCAATGTGATTCTAGGCTCCATCAATAGAAGTATAGTATCTAGATCAAGGGAAGTAATAGTCCCACTCTGTTCTGCTTTGGTCAGGCCCCACCTGGAATATTGTGTCCAGTTCTGGGCACCACAATTCAAAAAGGACATTGAGAAACTGGAGTGTGTCCAAAGGAGGGTGACTAAAATAGTGAAGGGTCTGGAAACCATGCCCTATGAGGAAAGACTTAGGGAGCTGGGGATGTTTAGCCTGGAGAAGAGAAGGTTAAGAGGTGATAGTTGTTCAAAATGCTGCAGCTAGTTCAAAATGTTGCAGCCAGATTGGTTGCCGGAACTTCTAGATCAGATCATATAACTCCGGTATTAAGATCTCTTCACTGGCTGCCTATTAGCTTCCGGGCTCAATACAAAGTGTTGGTCATTACCTTTAAAGCCCTACATGGCTTGGGTCCGTGTTACTTGAAGGAACGCCTCTCCCCATACAATCCGCCCCGCACTCTCAGAACTACAGGCAAATGCTTACTTGAACATCCTAAGACGAGACTGGCATCAACTCGTCAAAAAGCATTTTCATCTGTAGCTCCCACATACTGGAACAAGCTCTCGGAGGAGATAAGGCTGAGCTCTTCTTTAGATGCCTTTAAGAAAGCCTTAAAGACCCATCTTTTCTGGTCTGCATATCCTTCTGACCCCTTGTAGAAATTATTCCCTGTTGAAGATGCTTTTATGACTGACAGATGTTATTAATGTTCATATATGTGATTTTAAGGAAGTTTGTTTAATTACATATGTGTTTGTGGTCTATTTATTTTGTAATTAACATAATGTGTAATTTTATTCGATGTATGTATATTTGATACTTGTGTGAACCGGTTTGATCGCTGCGGAAAAGCAGTATATAGTTTTTATTTATTATTATTATATATGCATATATGTGTGTGTTTGATTATTATTATTATTATTATTATTATTATTATTATTATTATTATTGCCCTGTTTAAATATTTGAAGGGATGTCATGTTGAGAAGGGAGTGAGCTTGTT
Organism: Sceloporus undulatus; assembly: GCF_019175285.1. Taxonomy (NCBI): domain Eukaryota; kingdom Metazoa; phylum Chordata; class Lepidosauria; order Squamata; family Phrynosomatidae; genus Sceloporus; species Sceloporus undulatus. Next base: position 10,083,144 of record NC_056522.1, on the reverse strand, counting down.
TCCTGCTGCTCCAGAGATTAGAACATGGAACAATGGATGCAAGCTGCAGGAAAAGAGATTCCACCTCAACATTAGGAGGACCTTCCTGACAGTAAGGGCTGTTTGACAGTGGAACAAACTCCCTCAGAGTGTAGTGGAGTCTCCTTCTTTGGAGGTCTTTAAGCAGAGGCTGGATGGCCATCTGTTGGGGATGCTTTGATTTAATTTCCTGCATGGCAGGGGGTTGGACTGGATGGCCCTTGTGGTCTCTTCCAACTCTATGATTCTATGGGAAATAAAACAATGGCCAACAGACTGGAAACGATCAATATACATCCCCATCCACAAAAATGGAGACACAAAAGATTGCAGCAACTGCAGAACCACAGCATTAATATCCCATGCAAGCAAAATTATGCTCAAAATTCTACGACATAGACTCCAACCATACATGGAGAGAGAAATCCCAGAGGTCCAAGTGGGGTTTAGGAAAGGAAGAGGCACTAGGTACCACATTGAAAACGTAAGATGGATAATAGAGCGAACCAGGGAATTCCAAAAGAAAATCAGCATGCGCTTTATAGACTACACTGTCGATGCCTGTAACGTGAGTGGCAAACGGATGAATTCCTCTGTTGATACACCAAGTCCAAAACTGAATAGTGATGTCTAGGAGGATACTGAAATAAGTTCCTCCTTGTTTGTTTATATACCAAACTATGGTAGTGTTGTCTGATGTTACTTGGATTACCTTCACCTTCAGTAACTTCTGAAATGCTCTGAAGGCTTTGAATACTGCCAACAGTTCTAAAGCTTTGTAGGATTACAAAATACTGTAAAGCCACCAGGGATACAAGTCTTCAAAATAAATTACTGTCGCCCCTCTATTTTCACGGACTTGGGATCCGTGTCCTTTGCTTATGCGCGAACAGCAAATGGAACGGGACAAAATGGGGTGCGTGCCCATGGGACTGATGTGATGAGTCATCTCATGTCTGGACCACTGACTTCAGAATGTCATCTGTCCACAATGTGCTCCCCTCCCCATCCTGTCATCAATGCATCGGTGGTGACGACTTACAAAGGTTGTGATGGGTTAAATGGCATACCTGACTGAAAATTCCAAAAACAGGTCCACTATAACCAAGTGTGTTAGCCAGGGAGGTAAGACAAAACGAATGGACTGACAATCTCTCAGCAGATTGAGGTACCAGAGGGATCAATGTTGCACAGGCTGGAATTTGACACATGACAGGTAAGTGACAGCTGTCGTTGCAGCCATGAGGTCAGGAAGTTTGATTTTGACTGTAATATGACAGAATGAACCTTGCATCAAAAGACCTTGTTGAGTGGAAGAAATGCTCTGGCTGTTATGGAGTCCAACACTGCCAAAAGATGTTCATCCTTTTTGTTGGTGCTAAAATGGACTTTTTGGGGTTGATGTTGAGACTCAGATTGGAGAGAGAGAGTTTGGCAAATGTCTGTATAGCGTTCTTGTTTGCAGAAGGCCACCAAGAGCCAGTTGTTCAGGTGAAGGTAAATTTGCATCCCCCCCTAAGTCCTAGATCATGGCTGCCATGCACTTGTGAAGACTCTCAGAAACATAGAGATTCCAAACAGGAGGATTTTGTACTGAAACAGATCCAATATGGGCCACAGGCTCCCATCTTTCTTTGATACTGAGAAAATATTGAGAAAAATAGCCACTCTTGACTAGTCAGATTGGTATCTTTTCTATAGCACACTTTTCTGTGGTGCTGTTCCACCAGGTGAAATAATAGCAAAACAGTTCTGGGCCTTGTGATGGAAATGGCCCTAAAAGTTAGGTTGTGGTGGTGCCCAGAAAACCAAATCAAAAGCATGATTTGGAGGATCCAACAGGTTTTTGAAGTAGATGAAAGGTGCTGCTTCCCGAAGGAACATCATGTTGAAGAATCTTAGAATCGTAGAGTCAGAAGAGACTACAAGGGCCATCCAGTCCAACTTGCGTGACCTAGGAGACTTACACCTGAAGGGTGACGAAGCTGGTGCTTCCAAGAAGTGTGGAATCGTCACTGATGTTAATGTTGCTGCTCATCAAACCCTATCTTCCACACTGTCATCCTGGCCCTGGAGAGGTGTTTTACGGAATCATCAGTTTTTTAATGGAAGAGACCTTCTCTATCAAATGGCAGCTCTTCAGTTCTGTGCCAGACATCTTTGGTTAAGATGGAATGGAGCCAGGCATATCTGTGCAGTTCAGCCACCCCAGACATGATGTTAGCCTCCCAATCAGCCAAATGTCAGGACAGTTGGATCTGTTGTGCTGCCAAAGATAGTGCTTCCATTGTTCATCAGGTAAATAGGGGAAGAAAGACGTCAACCAAATATGTCCAGGTGTCCACCTTCTGATCAGGAGGGGCAGAGTGGGACTTCTTTTCACATTTTGTTTGTGACACCTCAACAACAATTGGCTGATTGTAAAGGAGAAGGATGTATAAACACACAGTCAGCCTCATCTGTCAGAGATGCTTCAATTATGTATTCTTGTATGGCGGGGTGTTTGCCTTGATAGCCTTTGATGTCTCTTCCAACTCTATGATTCTATGTTCCTCCTTAGCTTGTAGAGATGTTCCAAGAATATTGAAGCAGGGGGTAAGGCTTCAGCCCCCCCCCCCCCAGTCGCCTGAGGGACAGCAACCCGGCCCCCGGCTCAAAAAGGTTGCCTACCCCTGCTATAAAGATTTGATTCAGCATTATTATTTTCAACTGTGGCAAAGGCCTACTTAGTCACCTTGTGATGAATAACTACGTTAGCAGATGGTCCAAGTACATAGTTCAAAAAGTTGCCATAACTGATCTTACATCATCTCTGCTTAACATGGATTATGATACAGCTTTAAAATTGGTTAATCAAAGACTCTGGGATATTGCTTTTTGCAATCATAAGGATCATTCCCTCTCTTCATGCTCACCTAGTGCTTTGAATATCTATTATATGGGATCTTTTCTTCAGGCAGACTATATAAAGAACTTGACTGTTCCTAATTACCCCGTATTATTTATTAAGACCTGGTAATGCTTTCCCTTCAGAATTGCTTTATGGTAGGTATGCTGGGCTACCCCAATCTTTCTATAAATCTTTGACTAGATTTTCTCTCAGCTTTTCCAGATGTTTTAGGAAAAGCCAGTCAATTGATAGTTGTGGTCCATTCTTTACTCCTATTTGTTTTGTTGGGGTCATGTGCCCTAGCCAGATCAAATCGTTTGTTTCCTTCTCCTTCACCTGTTTTAGGCTATTTTGTACCCAGGTAAAAGTCTATTATGATTTGCTCTGCTGTCTGCTTAACTCCATTCATTTAGGTTTCCAGTCCTAGAATATTTATTGTTGAAATAAATCTCCTACATATAAAATATCTCCAGGTTTTGCAGGAGCTAAGCTTTCAGACATATGCCAATGTTAGCTGCCTAGCCATGTTTCCCCTACATGCAGTGGAAAGGAGAAGCCAGGCATAGTCAGACATGCATTCTAGATTTTAGGAGAGCGGATTTCACGAAACTTAGAGAAGTATTAAGGGTGATTCCGTGGTCAGAAATACTAAAAGGGAAGGGAGTTCTGTACGGATGGGAGTTTCTCAAAAGGGAGATACTGAAGGCACAATTTCAAACAGTTCTAGTGAGAAAGAAAAATGGAAGGTGTATCAAGAAAGCAGGATGGATGACTAAGGAACTTTCAACCGAGCTAAGTTTGAAACGGAACATGTATAAGAAATGGAAAAAGGGGGAAATTACAAAAATGGTATTCAAAGAAATAGCAGGCATTTGTAGGAGTAAAGTCAGAAAAGCTAAAGCGCAGAATGAACTCAGGCTTGCTAGAGGTTAAAAAGAATAAAAAGGGCTTTTTTGGATAAGTCTGCAGCAAAAGGAAGAAGAAGGACCACTGCATGGAGAAGATGGCAAAATGCTAAGAGAAGACAGAGAAAAGGCAGAATTACTTAACACCTTCTTTGCCTCAGTGTTCTCAGAAAAGGAAAAGTGTGCTCAACCTGAGGATAATGGAGCAGAGGACAGAATAGGGGAGATTCAGCACAGAATAAGTAAAGAGATAGTACAGGAATATCTTATTAATCTTAATTAATTTAAATCTCCAGGACCAGATGAACTACATCCAAAGGTATTAAAAGAACTGGCAAAAGTAATATTAGAGCCATTGGCAATAATCTTTGAGAACTCCTGGAGAACAGGAGAAGTCCCAGCAGACTGGAGGAGGGCAAACATCCCCATCTTCAAAAATGGGAAAAAAGAGGATCCCAACAATGATCGTCCAGTTAGTCTGACATCAATACCAGGAAAGATTCTGGAGCAGATAATTAAACAGAGTCTGTAAACATCTAGAAAGCAATGCCATAATCACAAAAACGTCAACATGGGTTTCAGAGAAAGAAGTCATGCCAGACAAATCTGATCTCTTTCTTTGATAAAATTCCCAGCTTGGTAGATGAAGAGAATGCTGTGGATGTAGTATATCTTGATTTCAGTAAGGCCTTTGACAAGGTTTGCCATGACATTCTTGCAAACAAGCTTATAACATGTGGATTATACAAGGTAACTATTACATGGATTTGTAATTGGTCAACTGGCTGAACCCAAAGGGTGCTCAACAATGGCTCCTTTTCATCCTGGTGAGAAGTGACCAGTGACTTGGATGACAGAATTGGGGGCATACTCATCAAATTGGAAGATGACACCAAATTAGGAGGAATAGCTAATACCCCAGAGGACAGGATCAAATTTCAAAATGACCTGAATAGACTACAAAGCTGGGCCAAAGCTAAAGCTAACAAAATGAAATTCAACACGGAGAAACGTAAGGTACTTAGGGCAGAAAAATGAAATGCAGATATACCCTATTGTCCAGTGTATAAGGCGACTTCTCATACACCAGTTTCTGACTCCAGAGACAGGTGAATGGTGTAGCCACCTCTCTGTCTCTGGGGTCGTTGCAGTTCCTTTACCAGAAGGCACCGCGGCCAGGCTCTCTGTCGCCACCATTGCTGCTGCAAAAGGCGGCGGAGAAGCGGCTCCAGAGCCGATCAGGCCAAGGGAAACAAGGAAAGAGCCATCCCCTTCTTCCTCGCCCTCGGGATACTCTGTTAGAAGTCCGCTGCGGAAGCTGCTGGAGAAGCGAAGTATCCTGGGAGGCGGTGGCAGCGATGAGGGCAAGGAAGAAGGGTACGGCTCTTTCCTTGTTTCCCTTGGCCTGATTGGTTCTGGAGCCGCTTCCCCGCTGCCTTTTGCAGCAGCAATGATGGCAACAGAGAGCCCGGCCACAGTACCAGGCCTCCACAGAGGCCCCCCTCCAAGCCAGCGTGAGACCACATTACTTCGGCCCATAGGAGGCCAGGGATGCTGCCAGCCTGCAACTTGGGGGTTGTCTTATATCCCCAGTTGCCTTATACGCCAGAAAATACGGTAGGATGGGTGACATCTGGCTGAATGAGACTATGTGTGAAAGGGATCTGGGAGTTCAAGCAGACCACAGATTGAACATGAGTCAACAGTGTGATGCGGCAGCTAAAAAGGCCAATGCTATTTTAGGCTGCATCAATAAAAGTATAGTGTCTAGATCAAGAGAAGTAATAATGCCACTATATTCTGCTTTGGTCAGGCCCCACCTGGAATATTGGGCACCACAATTTAAAAAGGATGTTGAGAAACTGGAGTGTGTCCAAAGGAGGGCGATTAAAATGGTGAAGGGTCTGGAAACCATGCCCTATGAGGAACAACTTAGGGAGCTGGGGATGTTTAGCCTGGAGAAAAAAAGGTTAAGAGGTGATATGATAGCCCTGTTTAAATATTTGAAGGGATTTCATACTGAGGAGGGAGCAAGCTTGTTTTCTGCTGCTCCAGAGACTAGAACACGGAACAATGGATGCAAGCTGCAGGAAAAGATTCTACCTCAACATTAGGAGGAACTTCCTGACAGTAAAAGCTGTTTGACAGTGGAACACACTACCTCGGAGTGTAGTGGAATCTCCCTCCTTGGGGGTTTTTAAACAAAGGCTGGGTGGCCATCTGTCAGGGATGCTTTGAATGAGAGTTCCTGCATGGCAGGGGGTTGGACTGGATGGCCCTTGTGGTCTCTACAATTCTATGATTTTCTGCACAGGTGCATGAAGAAATCTGAGGATTTCTAGGTCCCTGTTTGGTTTGGTATGGTACAGGCATTTATATTTCACTTTTTTCAAGATGAGATTGGCCAATGAAACAGGCACATTCATAACCCCTAGTGAAGACTGCAAACAGAACCTGCAACTGAAACTTCAGCTCTAAAAGCATGGTAGAGCCATAGGTTGCTTTTGCCTTAGGTTCCCCCCCACCCATCCAAGAATGGAGGGTGGCTATTATGCAAATACAAAGTAACTTACCTAGTGTTTCTCTCATGTTCTTGTACAAATTGATAGAGTCTGTATCTTTCATGAATTCTCGGACAACTTCTCCCTGGTCATTTTCCACAACAAGCACTTCCTCTGGTTTTGCCATGCGGCTAACCATCAACAATCGGACCTATTTTTAAGCAAAATACACCACACTCAAGCAGGAACACACAAAAGGATTTTCAAGCAGAGTATTTCTGAATGTCTTTGTATCACTGCTTAGTAATAGGACTGGGTGTCCTTGCCATGAAACATATAGATAAATATAGCATGAGACTACAGTGGGGCCTCGCTATCAAGTGAATTTATAGAGTATTAATGCTAGTTTTATCATGCAAGCAATAAAAATGTATCTGAGATTCTTTCACAATGCTAGTGATCAAATTCATAAGAGAACTGGGCCAAAAATTACTGGTTGAACAAATACACTTATATAGAATATTGAAATTCATTTTAACAAATTTGAAAATCACAATTATGGGCAGGATGAGAAGTACAAAAGGTCTTCCTTTACCTTAGACAGAACAGGCAGATAAAGTTGTCTCCTGGGTGGAACATCAAAATGCTGAGTTCCTGAAAGTAATGGAGATGCAGATGTCGAAAATGGACTCTCTCTGTATAATTCAGCAGCAAGATGATTCCAGTACTCCAGACAAATCTTAAAGATTTCAGTTTCTTCAACTTCAGACACCAACAGCATATAATGAAGAGCCTACAGTAAATTTATACAGGAGCTTAATCACTGAAATAAATTTGAAAGGGCTGAGAACCAATAGATAATGATGTGCTTAAAGCACATCTAAAACTGGTAGTTTTACTCGATCTGATCAGTTTTTGGTGGAGCCAATTCATGATTGGGTGACAATCTTCTCTGGATAAGAATAGCAAGTTCAATATCCCTAGAACTAAGAAAACAATAAACACACTGCTGTATTATCATTTTGTCAACAGCAATCAGTGCTAGAAAAAGAGCAGAACATGTACAGGGCAAGTATGACTGACTAGTTGGGGCATGTTACTATTTCACAGAGTAGAGGGCTACATGTCTAGCTGGCTACTCAACTGTCTTGGTGTATCATCTTTGCAGCGTTGCCTGTGTAATGTCTTATTTGCAATGCACAAAAGGAACAATGATTAAGTCTGGGCCAGTCATCCAGTTGACAAAAGAATTATTATTTGAGACACAGATTTATCAGGTCTATTACATGAAATAGTCAATTCTCAGAGTTCACAACTTACTTTTCTGTAAAATCTATGAGTCAGGGAATAATGATATAAAAATGCATACAAATACTAAAGTAAGATGGGGCTAGCTCACACATTCAATATCGACGGGATAGTACAGTTTCAATATTTGTGGCATCAGAGGGATTTTTCAGATTTGTCCTAAAAATGCAGCAGCTGAAACAAAACCCACCCATTATGAACTTACTTCCATTAATGTCTCTCTCAGATTTAAACGTTTCTCTATAAGCTGGCCATGTTCTTTTAGGAAGGTACAGAGAAACAAGCTGAGATTCTGAATGAAGTTCTGCTCATCATCTTTTCCATTGGAGTATGCAAGTCGAATGTTGGTGTTCAATGGAAGCATCTAAGAACAAAAGGGCCTCAAATCATCATCTAGATTAGAACATGAATCCTCAATAATACCAGCAGTATCTTCTCCAGTTTTTGAGTATTTGCCATTATGACCATTGACCACAAAAAAATAAAACTGTTTTATGGTATTAATCTATCCACAGAGCTACAGTAAAATTTTTAGCCACATTTGCTTTCCAGTATCTTTTTCTCAGAGTTTTATTGAAATTAAGAACTGGGTAAGGGTGAACAGACTGAGGCTTAATCCAGATAAAACAGAAGTGCTGTTGGTCAAAAGGAAAACAAACCTGAGATTGGGATTGCAATTTATTCTGGCTGGAATTGCTATCCCTCTGAAAGATCAGGGTTGTAGTTTGGGGGGGGCTCTTGGACCCAGCACTACTCTTGGAAAGCCAGGTTGCTGCAGTGTTCAGGAATAACTTCAGCCAGCTTCCGCTGGTGTACCATCAGTGCTCTTTCTTGAGGAGGCAGATCTGGCCACAGTAGTTCATGCCTTAGTTACCTCTCGATTAGACTACTGTGAGAGGCTGCCCTTGAGAAATATTTGGAAGATGCAGCTAGTGCAAAATCCAGCAGCCAGGCTAGTTTCAGATGTGTGTTTAAAAACCATATAACACCATCCCTGCAAAAACGACACTGACTTTCAATTTGCTTACGAGATCAATTCAAGGTGCTGGTGTTGACCTACAAAACCCTAAACGACTTGGGCCTGCCTCTTCCCATTTGAGTATCCTAACACCTCTTGAGGTTGCTGGGTACATGTAACAGAACTTTCTCTGTAGCAGTGCCTCTAAAGATGTTAGGCTGGCCCCATCTCTCTAAACTTCTTGTGAGCAGCCAAAACAGTGCTGTGCTGTGCTGCATGGTATTCAATTATTGAAATTGCTGTTTTAGCTGTTTCAAACCTGACTTCTAGGATTATTTTAAGACTGCTTTAAAGAGTTTTTTAAAAGAATACTTTAATGTATTTTAAAAATGTTTTCATCTTTGTATTGTTTTAATTGGTTTTTATTTGTTCATTGCCCTGTGGGTTGGGTGACGATACAGAAATTCTTCAGATAAATAAATAAAGAAAACTGGAGTTCTGCATTACAATTAGGGAAAACTCAAAGCGAGTAAATTAAAAAAAATCCCAGGCATGCAAAACACCAGTATTACAACTACCATAGCACTACAAAGCAGTACCATTTAAAATCCTTCCCCCTGCTCAAAAAAAACACTAATATAATAGCAAAAAAAATAAATCACAACTACATTTAGGCAGTTACCCTAATATAAAGGTTCAATTACATACTTTGGCTTGCTTTTCTCTAGACTGTAGCCATAAATAGTTCCACTGAGATCAATGGGATTTCAGCCCACATGCAAGTCCTACCAATTTCTGTGGAACTTGGCATACTATCCACAGACACATGCTTAAACATCTGAAATGCAGCGAAGTTACATACAAGATGAGAATACTAGGACATCATACAGTTCATATTCTTTAAGCAACAAGCAAGCAGAATGAAGTATGATCTCTTGCTTGCACCTGAAAATCTGAAATCCAATGAAAAATGGTAACAGAAACTTCTGCATTACACTCCCACAATGGAGGAGGGGAGGGGGCTGCACTCTCAAGCAAATGGGGGTCAGAAGTCCACTGTTCAAAACATTTATATTGAATTTCAGCCCAAAGCTAAGTTTGTCTTGGTCATGGAGACTGTTCTAACCAGCCAGTTCATAGCTCTCTGCTAGAACTGCCATTTTGCACAGCTTTTAAGAAGACTTGCCGTTTGACTGAGTTGACCCATTATTTCATTTCCTGTACTTTATTTAAGGAGAACAGCATGCCTTCTTCCTCTGCTGCCTGGACGCTGGCACACCTGAGCTGAATCAACTAGTTTATATTAAAAAGCACAAGCTACTCTAATCTAGTTTGGAGGGTTAATAAAAAACCTTGTGAAAAACTGCTTTAGAAAATACAGTACACTAGTAGCTTGTTCAGTGAGGGAACTGAAACTTGATATCCATTTGTAAATCAGAAGGCTCAACACTGTACCAATTCAAAGTTACCTGTTTCAGCTGCATCATGGTCAAGGTAAAGAGCGTGACGAACTGTTCCTCATACTGACTTACACTGACACCAGCAATTTCTGTGAGGCACTTCAAGGAGACATTTCGGAACATAGGGACATTTAAAAACTATACAGGGAGAAAAAGAGTTAGTTACAATATAAACTCTACTTAACTGCAGCCAAAATCTCAGGTTTCTTCTCAGCAGGTTACTTAGTTTAGAGGAAATACTCACTTTATATATTAGTGTGCTGATTAGCTTGGTCTCAAAAATATAGCCCAGTGGAATCCAATTGAGGAATCGAAGCAAGGTTTCTAATGTGGCATGAACCAGTGGAGCATTCTGAGAGTTTTCCTGTTAACCAAACTACATGTAAGCAGTCTGACATTTACAATTAAGTGAAAAGTTTATAAATAAGATTATACTGTGAACAAACTCACCATCACAAACTGACACAACTGAAATATCTGTGAGAACTCATTGCACATGCTAGAAGGAAAAAATAAAAGGGAAATTCAGTCTCTACCATATGTACCTCATGCAACTGCTAATACTCCTTCCTGTATTGTTCAAGGAGGGTTGGAAAACTCATGACCAACAAGATGCATTTGCCTCTGCTGCTGAATTCAACAACAACACATTTTCATTTAAGAACAGGGATTATGGGAAGCCAACACCATCTTTCTCAGGGAGAACTGTGGTTTGACGCCTTCTTTTTAAAGAAAACCTTACCGTTTTTGCTAGCACAGATGCAGCCCCCAATGTGCCTGGGAGACAACAGCCCATACCTGCTCAAAAGGCATTTTAGAGTAGTTCAAACCAATAACAACTAATTACTAAGTAGTAATTCAAACAAAAGCAGGAATATGTAACATGCACAGCTTCACTGAACTAAAGCTAGGCAAATGTATGCAACACAAAAATTAGTGATTAGAACAGAGAAGCACAACAGCTTATGAGAAAGTCACTTGCCTGTCCTTCAAGTGTTTGGCTTTCACTTGGGTTATCTGCCCACTGGAAAAGTCAAAAACCTCTTCACTTAGCAGCTTTAAGATTACCATGTTATTCTGGCAAAGGCTCTCACTTGTCCTGCTAGCCCCCACTATGTCACTGATGAATGTTGGCCAGTGTTTTGGCCATTCTTGTTTTAGTATCTGCAAAGCATGAAAACCACAACATTAGCTTTTGTAAGACTCAACTATTACAGCATTTTTAAAGGCCAGGGATTTAATTTACCTGAACAAGAATCATGTTTAACTTCCCAATGTATACCTTCTCTTTCTGGAAGGAAAAAGGAAGAATGTTACACCTTATTTTATCACAAAGGAGCCCACTTTATCATTCCCTAAAAAAACAAAACAAAACAAAACAAAACCCAAACCAAACCAAAAAAAAAAAAAAAAAAAACCCCACCACACAACTCACTCACTTCAACACATGCTGGATCAGATGAAGTCTTGATAATTAAGCCAACTACATATTTTTTGATACCTAGAAAAGATTAAAAATTGTTACTTATAAACACTATCAATTGCTGAATAAAGACAGCAATTGTGACAATATTCAATTATTAACAAGACAAATATTAAACATCATCACCCAATGTATACCTGCAAAACTAAACGGAACTTTCCAAAAACTGAATACTGCCTCATTATGTAGCTCACAGAAATATTTGTTACACATAGTAATTAATGGAATGTAGGGTAATAAGTCCAAGAAGGATCCACCATGGGTCCCTCATAAGGAGAAAGGAAGGATAAAATTGAATAAATTGACCTCCTCTGAATGTTCACTCTCCAGTTGGAAATTGTCGTTTTTAATGGTATTTTAAGGTGAGAGGGAGATAGGGAATTGGATATTATATGTTTTCCTATGTTTTTACTTGTGGTTTGTTGTGTTTTATTTTTATTGTTCTTATGTTTGTTGTTACCTGCCTCGATCCAATACAGGGAGAGGCAGGATACAAATAAATTATTATTATTATTATTATTATTATTATTATTATTACCCAAGGCAAAAATAGAATCATAGAGTTGGAAGAGACCACTAGGGCCATCCAGTCCAACCCCCTGCCATGCAGGAAATCCAAATCAAAGCATCCCCGACAGATGGCCATCCAGCCTCCGTTTGAAGACCTCCAAGGAGGGAGACCCCACTACACTCTGAAGGTGTGTGTTCCACTGTCGAACAGCCCTTACTGTCAGGAAGTTCCTCCTAATGTTGAGGTGGAATCTCTTTTCCTTCAGCTTGCATCCATTGCTCCTGGTCCTGTTCTCTAGAGCAGCAGAAAACAAGCTTGCTCGCTCCTCAATGTGACATCCCTTCAAATATTTAAACAGGGCTATCATATCACCTCTTAACCTTCTCTTCTCCAGGCTAAACATACCCAGCTCCCTGAGTCGTTCCTGATAGGGCATGGTTTCCAGACCCAGACCCAGCAAATAATGCTGAAATTCTCCAGGGTATTAGGTTACTTTCCAGCTAACACAATTTAGGATTGGAGAACAGAGTAAGCACAAACTGCAGCTTACACTTCTCTTGCACTTGGTCGACTTGCACAATAGGTCCACTGAGATAAAAGGCAGATTCTTCTTTTGCACTGTATCATCATTTGACTGGTATGTAATAAATGACCCTTGGCTTGGAGAAACACTACCCTATGACCACCGAGTTTCACTTAGATATTTTATGCTTTCCAGACACATGCGCTCCTAAAGTTATGAATCATTATAATATTTTACCAAGCATAATTCAGACTCCCTTCCCCCCGCATTTCATATAAATATATTTTGATCTGCCTCATTCACTAGCTCTGGGTGAGAGAAAATTCTGGCTGCTTACTTATCTAAGAAATCCATTGGGTTTTTTTTGCCTTTGCATTTTGTGTATATTTAAAAAAATGAGAACAAGCATTTTCATCTCATTCATTACTCAAACCCAGGTACTAACACAGTCACAACAGTTTCACTGGTTAGTGACCACAGAACTTTTCAGGCCATTTTCCATCTTGGCCCCTGGGATCTGGAACAACCTTCCCGAGGAGCTCCGCACCGCCACCTCCCTGGATCTTTTTAAAAAGAGACTGAAGACCTTTTTGTTTCATCAATCCTTCCCTGATGTTCCGTGATATGTGTGGCCCCCCCTGTATGATTAACATCTTCGAGTATATTGCTGGCTTGGTTTAATGTTGATTTTATGTATACTGTGCACTGTTTTCTAAGTTTTAATTATCTATTGCAATTTTTATCTTGTATTGTATTGTCATTGCAATTGTTGTACACCGCTGTGATCGAATGGAATTTATAATCAGGGTAGGAATCTTTTTAAAATATTTAGGAGTCTAGATTTATTTTTTTTAAATGCAGCTCCCATAATTCCACAGTCCCACACTATTTACTGCCTATGCTGGCAGAGCCCATGAGCAAACCCCTCTTCTCTTCACCTTGTTGTACAATTTAACCTGGTCTTCGGACAGAAAATGAACCCATGAAGCATCCAATAGAGAAAGTGGTGTAATAGTGGACTTATTGAGTTACCCTGACACAGACTTTATAAGTACATGACAAAGAGGTATAGTTTCAAAATGTCCTAAACCTACATGGCTGTATTATAAAATAGCTTGGAACCAACTAGAGGGGAACCAACCCAAGATTTAATCCTAAATCATGGCAAGAACTAGTCTGAGATATCACAATTTTTCAACTGACCAGAAACAGTGTAAATATAAAAACATGTGAATGTAAAAATGCCATGCAAGTCCAATACAGTCACATTTTATTTCAAGAGTAAATTTCTCAAGAATGAGAGAATTAGTAAAAGGGAACTAGAAAGACAATGTCATTCAACTTAGTCAAATCTCTTCCGAATGTTGGGGATAGTGGTGGTTATACAAAACCACAACAGACAGAATGCAACTGTCAGGCCAAGAACCACCAAGAGTATGAGGTCCAGCACAACTAGCAAGCCCTGTCAAGAAAAATATTAAACAAAAGAAGCTTTTGTTCAGAAATGGAAGTCTCATCCACGAGATGAACAAAAAGGAAAACACCCCTACATAAAAGAAATACAAACTGAAAAAGGGATGCAAAACGAGATTTTGAGGAATGCCCCACCATTATTTGCATGACTATCAAGTAATTAAACTATATATTGAAAGCAGGAAACTGAGCAAGAAGGGCAGTTTGCTGGATTGAACAGGAATTAAAGAGGGTTAAGTCCATGCCAGGGAAGGTGAATGACTTCATGTCTGTTTTTTGAAAATGTAGGCAGATATCCATGTCTGAATTGATATTATCAAAACAAAGGTTTGAGGAACAGAGGCAAACAACAATGACAGGAGATCAAGACCTAAAATATGCAGAACAATCACAGGTCCAGATGGTACTGATCAGAGGACTGTCAAATCTCCTTGAAATATAGAGGTTCTCCTGGTCAACCGTAAAGTTGATAATTTAATCAGGACTTCTCCTGTGCTGGATGGGCCCTGAAATCTCAGGTCTGCAACTTGGGTTTTGTCCTGGACTTAACTCTGAACTTGGATGTCCAGATTTCAGCAATAACCAGGAGTGCGTTTCTACAGCAATAATTAGTGCATCAGCTGCACCTGTTCCTTGAGATGTGGTCAGATTTGACTACGGTGACACATGCCCTGACTGTATCCCATCTGGATTACTCTATTGCATTCTACATGGAGCTGCCTTTGGAAACTGTTTGCAAATCTTCAGCAGGTTCAAGATGTTGCAGCCAGAATGCTGACTAGGGTTAGTTATAGGAAGCATGTAACTCCCTTGTTAAAAGAGCTTCATTGGCTACCAATTTGTTTCCAGGCAAAATCCAAGTGCTGGTCATGACCTATAAAGTCTTATACAGCTTGGGTCCACACTAACTGAAAGGTCTTAAATAAAAAAACCTAAATAAAAAAACATACTTCTATCCTTATAACTAGATTTCATCTGCTACATTCTCATTGTCATTTTTAATTACAAACTGAAAGGGAACTATATTTATCTGAATTTTGACCATCTTTGATGAATGAGCGTTCAAACTGCAGAATAAGATGAACTGAATCCCAGAGTACTGAATGAACCTCCTGACATACTCGCAGAACCACTTGCCATCATTTTTGACAAATCTTGGATAACTAGTGAGGTGCCTGAGGACTGGAGATGGGCAAACATTGTCCCTCTCTTCAAAAAAGGCAAAAAGGTGAGAGGATCCAGGAAACTACAGTCCAGTCATCAATGCCAGCAAAAATGTAATGGATTACACAATAGTTTCTTTGCAAGTATCTTCATGACATAGCAGTGGTTAGTCTAAGCCAGCATAGGTCTGTTCAGAACAAATACTGCTAAACTAACATTATATTTTTTAAAAATGAGGTCATTAGTTTAGTAGATCAGGAGAATGGATGAAATTTATTTGGATTTCAACAAATTATTTGATAAGGTTTCCCGTGATATTTTGATTAGGAAACGGTCTAAATGTTTAATAGATGGAAACACTCTCAGATGGTTTCCATTAATTGTTTGGAAAAACGTACTCAAAGAATTGTCATTGGTGGCTGTGCTTCAAAGCGGAAGAAGGTCTCAAGTGCAGTACCTAGAGCAGACACTCTTTCATATTTTTATCAATTATTTACATCAAGGGATGAAGGGAATCTTTATCAAATTTAAAGATGAATGCAAAACTGGGAGGGGTAGCTAACACACTGGATAGGAACAGAATTCAAAAGGACTGCAATAAATTAGAAAACTGAGCTGAAATTAATAAAATGAAATTCAACAGAGACAAATGCAAAATTCTACATCTAGGTGACAAAAATCAAATGCACAGGTATAGGATGGTGACACTTGATTCAACAGTACTACATGAGAAAAGGACTTTAGGATTACAGTTGATCATTAATTGAACATGAGCCAGTAGTAGATACAGCAAGAAAGGAAAATGTCATTTTAGCCTGTATTAATAGAAACACAGGTTCTTTACAGACCGCCGAAATACGGCGGCCTGCCAGCGCTGCTCTTTGCTGCGCGAGGGAGTTGCTGTGTGCAAACCGCGCGACTCCCTCACGCAGCAAAAAAGGAGCTCCAAAATGGAGCTCCTTCTCGCGGCGCGGCTATGAAGCCGTGAAGCGCCACTGGTGCACTCGTGGCATCATAGCCGCTGCGACACATGCGGAAGCACAGCGTCTGCTACGTAAAAATGGCGGCGGCCGTCCGGAACGGCTGTCATCATTTTTTACGCGCTCTGCGCGTACTTTAATGGCGGTGTGTAACCCGCCATAGTTTCCAAGCTGACAGAAGTAACAGTGCCGCTATATTCGGCATTGGTCAGGCCTCATTTGGATTACTGCATTCAGTTCTGGGCACCTCATTTTAGGAAGGAAGGTTATACACAAGTTGAGGTAGATTCAGAGAAGGGCAATGAGAATGAAAAGAGACATGGAGAACAAAACTTATGAGGAATAGTTGAATGAGCTGAATATGGTCAACTTGGTGAAGAGAAGACCGAGGGATGACATGATCACACCCCCAGAATGTTCTTCCAAATGTTGCGGTGGAGTCTCTTTTCCTGGCTATCATGTCTTCTCAATGAAACCAATTGCCTAGAGAGGTCACCTTCTCTAGATGTATTAAAAAAGAGGCTGTGCAGCTACCTGTTGGGATGCTCTAGCTTGAGATCCTCCATTGAGCAAGGGGTTGGATCCAATGGCCCATAAGGATCCTTCCAACTCTCTGTTTCTACATGAGAATACATGCAAGTGATCATATCTGAGCACAAATGCACAATTAATTTCTTTTATAAGGCTAGAAATGTAAGATTTTGCTGTTTGTAATCAAGTTAGTTTTAACAACTTTGTATAGGAGAGCTGCTAGAAATTTAGTGGATTGTTAATTATTAAATCCACTTCCACAGGAAAGTGATACCCACCAACATGCATGTTGTTAAAAGCTGATTAGATATATTCATGGAGTATTAGGCTATCAATAGCTACTAGACATGGCCGTGCAGCCTCTAGTGCCAGAGTCCTTATACCAGTTACAGTGGTACCTCGGGATACGAAATACCCAGGTTACGAAATTTTCGGGATACGAAAAAATCCCATTGGAAATCATTGTTCCGGGTTACGAATGTTTTTTCGGGTTACGAAGAAAATTTTTGGTGCTTTTTTCGGCTTTTTCGCACGAAACGCGGCTTTTCCCCATTAGCGCCTATGGCAATTCGGCTTACAAAGGCTTTTCAGGTTACGAAAGCGGCCGCGGAACGAATTACTTTCGTAACCCGAGGCACCACTGTATTAGAGAAAATAAGATGAGAAGGTGCTATAGTTCTCATGGCATGCTCCTGGTCTTTTAAGATGCACCAAGTTGGCCACCGTGGGAACAAAAAACTGGATTAAATAGACCTTTAAATTGATCTAACAGGACTCTTTTTTGTTCTTTCCCTTCTTATTTTCCCTACAACCATCTTTTGTCATGTTCCATAGTTCATAACGTTCCTCCTCACCTGCTTTTCTCCTCATTCATCTCCATTCATACACTCCACCTTCCTTTCCTAACTATCACAACAGCAGTGTTTCATCAATATAACAGCAGTTAGCAAGCAGAAACACAAGCAACAAAATGTTGATGAACACGTTCTTTACTGTAGGGCCCCAAACATCCCAATGTGGGAACAAGATACTGATAAAGAGATCTACAGTGAGCCCACGCCATACTCGCGTTCGCTATAGGCAGCTTCCAGCTTACGCAGAAGCCGCTGGGCGAGTGGGAGAGCGGTGCACATACACGGCCATGCAGCATGCACGAGCCCCATTATATCTACTATAACATGGTTTTTGCCTTATGTGGGTGGTGGTGTGGAACGGCCCCCTGCGTAAGGCAAGGGCAATCTGTATATTTACAGAATATGTACCCTCTCATGCTGTACTACAACTGTTACTTGTCAGTGTGTTTATTATTATTATACTTTATATAGCGCTGTAGATTTACACAGCGCTGTACATACAAACAATAAAATCGATAAAAATGAAACCTGCCAATGACGTACATTCTACAAAAATATATAAAACAATAGATAATAATATAAGATAGAATGAGATAAAAAACACCAAATATCAAATGTTTGTCTTCAAAGAAGTAACTCTAAGCATTACACAGGGGAAGTATTATATTTATAGGCCCTTTTGTCAGTTTTTAAATTCTGCCACGATCCTACTTGAACACATACATAAGTATACACTTAGCAAACTTCCAGACCTGTTTATAAGTAGACTGCAGCTTTAATAGCAATAGCATTTACATTACAGCTTATCAGTAAACTTAGCACTCTAAGCAGTTTACAATTGTCCCCAACAAGCAGGGTACTGATTTCACTGAACTACGAAAGGATAGAAGTCTGAGTCAACCTGGAGCCCTCTAGGATTGAACTCACAATGTTGTGGCTGCAATACTTGCTTTCAGCCACTGTGCCACTAGGCCTCCAAAAGGCATTGGCAATTTTATACAGCGCGCCCACAACATACGCAACTTTAACCTTACACGGAAGGTTAAGCCGCTGGGGAATGAATGGTGTGTGCACCTGTGGCGCACGTGCCAAACATGGAAGCGCTTCCCCATTTCAACCAATGGGGTTTGAGCTTACCCATTTTCCCCCATACATGGGGCGGAGGGCGGAATGGATCCTCCCGCGTATGGAGAGGGCCCACTGTATATGAATGCTAGAGTACTGCTGGCATTAGGACAAAAGCAGAGAGCTTACTGTCTTGCCGTTAAAGGGAAAATGCTAGAAAAAAGATTATAAGAAAAACCTTTTGAGAAAAAATCATTATACTTCAATATCTAAGGAAAATTTTTCCTGTATGCAGCAGATTCCCCCCCTTTAAAAAAAACGCTGTCCTACTGTGTCCTACTCTTGCCTAAGGCAAGAGTGTGTGAATTCTGCTGTACAAATGTTAAACCTAAGTATTTTAACCTGCAGAATAGTTAATTCCCAAGAAATAAAAGAATGAAAATGCAACTGTGATCCTAAAGTGCCCACAAGGACAGTGGCCAGCTGTGTCTGACGAACTGTTCAAGACACACCTTATTCCAGTCTGCCTCCACTGGGGATAAACTAATTTTAACTGCATCTTTATATCAAATTTAATCTTGCAATAATTCCCAAAACTAAAATACGAGTAGAGGTAATATGCTCAAAACAGAACAGTGATGCACACAAAGAACAAGTTGGCAGTCCTTTCAAGTATTCTAAAACAGAAGTTTGACTATATCATACTATATCATTCACACAAAATAATTTGCATTATGTATTTGAAGTGCACCCCCTCCCCACTACTTGAGTTTTGAGAACATCTGAATAAATTCAGTTACACAGTTCAAGGAGGAAAGGGAGATGGCTGGCCAGGGCAAGGGAATTTAAGGCCCAAACACACAGGCCAAAATAAAGCTGCTTCAGGTCACTTTGTAAGGTATGCTGTTTAAATGACACACACATTTTAAGAAGCCAGAAGCTGTGTCAAAGCTGCGCTCCAGTCCTTCGGACTGGAGCGCGGCTTTGGTGTAGCTTCCGGTCTCTTAGGACACATGCGTCATTGAAATAGCATACCTCCAAAGTGACCCAAAGCAGCTTTATTTTGGCCTGTCTGTTTGGGCCCTCAGTGTGAAAATAAATCCATTTGCTTCATATACACTTTCTAAACATAGCCTGATGGTAATTGTATACATAACATTTTAAAATAGTTTTGTGCATGAAACAAAGTTTGTGTACAATGAACACGTGAAAAGCAAAGGTGTCACTATCTCAGCCACCCATGTGGACAACAGTAAAATTGGAAAAATGTGTCCTGTGAGGGAGAAGTCTTCCTGACAGCATGATAAAAATACGACGGATACAGAAAATCAAAGTGTGATTCAAACAGATTTTGTTTTGTAATTAAATACTGTATCTAAAAAAGACCAATACATAGTGATATTTCTGGGCACTGCCACTTTACCACAATGAAAGAAGACTTGGTATACATTATCAATCCAATGACACTGGAGCAACACTCCTCAGTTCCATTTTGATATGATACAAAAACTTTGAAGCAGGAATTTTTAAGTTTATTTCAACAACTGAAAGTTCATCCGAAACACCTGGGTTGACTTATCAGCGGGTCGATTTAAGTACTGAAGTTTAAATCTTTTCAGAAAAGGAACCATTCTCCTCTGCGTAAAGTGTCAAAACGTGAGCACTCACTGTGTCCTAGGAGCACCTAAACAAAGCATCAACCCCCTCTACTCTCTGCCAGAGCACCACTTCTGATCTTTTGGAATGCTTGGATGGGAAAATGGCAATGGTGGCAGCTCCTTGGCATTTCTCACCAAAGGACCACTGAGAGGAATTGGGCTTTGAAGGATCTGTATGACATTTGTGTATATTTGTTAGCTTTCCTGGCTTAAAATCAGGCAAAATTAGTGCATCAACATTAAAGGCTAATGTAACCACTATTTTCTTTCCTTTTCATCCTTTATGACTGTGTGTATTTTTTAGCCACGCTTGTTCCTGGTCAGCTACCCAACACATTGCAGAACTACGATTTACTGTAGTTCCCTCCTTCATCCATCCAGCCTTTAGGCCGGGCACAGTTAAGCCTACCAAGGTTCTTTCACGTTATTTTCTTTTGCCTCATCCTTTACTTCTTTTGTTGCATGTCCCTATGTATCACTCTTGACTTACACACAGGTCATATCAAAATCCAGTTTTGGCCACATATATATGAGGTTGACTTACAGTTGTGTATATATGGTATTCAATAAAGTAGGATGCATATGTGCTGAGTTAAAAGAGTCTACAGTATGGTAGATATGTGTCCTTTGTGGAGTTACTGGTTGTGTCAAGGCTTCTAATCCCAGTCACTTGTTCCCAACCCTATATACTGGAGGAAGCCATTATGGGCACTATCAGCATCCTGCCAACATTCAGCTGTATTTCTCTTATGTGTCAATCAGTTGGGAAGATCAATGCTGAGGTTCTTTAATGGACTGGATGAGGGCCAGTGAACTGAAATAAAGGTGGTGGTGGTGCAGTGGTTAAATGCCATTACTGCAGCCACATGGTTATGAGTTTATCCCAGGGCTCCAAGGTTGATTCAGCCTTCCATCCTCTCATAGGTCAGTAAATAAGTATCCAGCTTATTGGGGGGCAACTGGCTCACACATTGTAAACTGCTTAGAGTGTTGAGTTCACTGATAAGTAGTACAGAAATGTAAATGGTATTGTTATTTCTTGATAGGTGGCTCCCAGATCCAAGAACCAGTTAACCTGTGCTGAATGAGGTTGCACTCCTCCTGAAGGAACTTCTATGCAGTTCAGGATTAGTCCTGGACCTATATCCATCACTGGAAGCTGAGGTGAACTCTGTTGGTCAGAGTTCCTCTAGTCAGCTTTGACAGGCCTGCCAGGTACTTCTTTCCCAGACAAGAGTAACTGGCTGCAGTAGTTCATGCACTGGTAACTTCCTAATTACACTTCTGCAATGTACTTTAAGAAGGATTGCCCTTGAGGATATGGAAGCTGGGCCTACTGCAACATAGCAGCCAGACCGCTGAGTGGAACATCTTGTAAAAAATCATGATATCAGCTTAACTGTTCTGAATTATTCCTTACAATTTTAAATTTTAATTTTTTTTTTAAAAAAAAACTAATTTGTGTGCTGTCCTGGCACCTTATATGTATTCTCCCAGACCTACAGATATTGTCCCTTCCACTTCTAACAACTGCTTGGACATCTCTCCCACTTCATGAAGCCACTAGTTTGCCTCCTCACACTCATGTATTCTGCCAAATGTTTCCCTGGGTCAGTGCAGCTTCATCTGCAACACTTCAACAGAAAACCATCTCGTACCTCTTCTACCCACAAACATGTGTTTACCACCTTAAGCCTATTTGTTTCAATTTTGTTTTTATTTGGCTTGCCCCTTATCTCAATGGTACTTATCCCAATGCTATTAGTAGTGTGCACAAACACCATGACAAAAATACTTTACCTTGCTTTTCTAAAGAAAAAGTATTCCCAGTACCTTAAGTATCTGAACAATCAAGGGTACTCAGCTTTAGATCCTACCCATCCCTTTACTGCAGACATACAAGCTGATACTCCAGGAAACAGTGTTGACAAGTATTAGATTCATAAAGATTTATTTACAAAATCTTATGTTTTTTGCAGGGAATGTCCAGAACATTTCTAAAATCATCTTTCTCAGCTTCCCTCCCAGATTACAGTATCAAACATTTATTTTTGAGAGCCCCAACCTAATGCAGCCCACCTGTAATCTTATCTGGGCTGAAACAATGTGAATGGGCAGTTATACCGGTTTTGAAGCTTCTAGAGGTGAGTAGTAAGTGTTTAGTTGTAGCTGTCCATAGACAGCAAATAGACACTGTAATGAAAACATGATGCCCTTACTTCTATCCATGGCTGTCAGCAAGTGCTACTCCCTGAAACTGCCACCCTGTTCATCCAGCTTCAAGAGCATTAAAAGCAACAGATATGCTAATGCATCAGATGCATTGTTGATCAAGTACCACTTGGAGCCTTTTGCCACTCTTAGCCCTTTCCCCCATCATACAGCCACTATTTGTTGCAGTTCCATCCTCATCCATCCCTTACGGAGAACACAAAACCGTCGTGCCTCGTGGAATTTTATAAGTTCTTCGGCACTGTTTTCCTTTGCTTCGTCATTTATATCCTTTTGTTAAATGCCTCTAGTTTTAACCATGGCTTATCAACAGGGCATAACAAAATCTGTAATTCTGACCTCAAAACCTGTCCAGGACTTGTACACGAGGTCAATTTATACAAAAGTAGTAATTTGTGTGGTGTTAGGTTCACTTCTATCTCAAGACAGAGGTGACAGTACCACATTCATTCACCCGTAAACTTAAGAGACTTAGGACACACATCTTACAGACTTGTTTTAAACGTAGGATAAAAAGAACGACAGCAATGTCAACATGAAGTTTCAAGCAGTACATTCAAATCTCCAACAACTGCCATTTTTTTTCCTGCTGAATCTTCTGTTCACCTTAGTTTGCCAGCTAACTTTTATGTATAGTGACATCACCTAACTAATGTCCACTCTGTCAGCTCTTGCACTAGCTTGCTAGAGTTGGTACTGCAGTCTGACACTACCTCTTCTGTCAGGCAAAGTTTTTCTACTCAAAGCTTCAATTAAGTAAGCATTAAATTAAGTGTCAAATTTAAACTTTGGACAATGAACCATGCTTAATACAGGAAAAGCACCTCTTGGGTGGAACTGAAGTTAGCCTTACTTAGAATGATCTTCAACACTGAGCCAAGTCTTATTAAAGAATAGTTTATAAATGTGCAACCATCAATTCTATCAGCATTCTCACAGCAAAACCTCTTCATTCCAAAACAAACCTATTCTGCTCACCCCAACTCTCCAAGAGTTGTGCATGGATCAAAGATGACCCTTAACTTAGGTCTCCAGAGTGTTGTCAAAACATACAACTCCATTTTACTGAGGTTTGCTTTTATACATCAATACAGTTCTCAAACTATCAAATCTTAGTATCGCCACTGAAAATTCCTTTGTGGATGTTGAACAGCTGTCTAAATGTAGTATGCTGTGGTAAAAAACAAGGCTGTTTGCTCAAAACATCAAGGACAAGGGTGAGGGTAGAGAAGAGGGAAATAACGATTACAGTTCAGTGGACAAACACAGCTGCTTTAAGCATGGAGCTGAATCTTGCCCATCACATTACCATACAAGCAGCAAGAAATGAAAGAGGTGAAATGGGGATACTGCTACAAGAAGTTTGTTTAAGACTATGTCAGAACACTCATTTTAAGTCTAATCTGTTAATAATTGGAAATCAGATCAAACATTTGAATGTCTCAGCACTTCTTCCATGTGAAGTAACATTTAGAATGTAGGTAACACTATGATACATAATAAATATGGCAAATGTACCAGTGAGGCATCAAATAACATAACATAGTACCATCAATGAACATAAACAATTTTACTAGGAAGGCAATCTGAAACAAGTCTCTACCTTCACACTGGTCTCTTGGAAGAATTTTCCATCTTGTTTTTATCACGTTTTCTAAGATCTGCAGGCCATAATACTGAAAATTGGAGAAATGAAATATGTGAGTATGCTGGATAACTAACAGCATCATTCAGGATTCTCATTCGAGCTGACATCATTGACACTTAACATCTAAGATTAAGTTGGTTAAACACAAGACTATTCACCCATTTACTGAGTTTCTCCCATGCATTTTTCTCATTTTATCCTTTGCTATTCTAAAAATCCTGCTGTTTGATCAGGATCACTCCAGAAGGGGAAAGAAAAATGTTTTGGAGAGCCAAATGATTTTATCTGTAAGGGGGGAAAATAGCAGTCACATAAAAATACACAACCTAAATGACTGCTCTCATAAGTTCATGTATACAAATGAGTTTAGCAACTTGGATGTGTATGGGCTTTCTGACTTTGGAATTGTTAACATTGGGACTTAACATTAGAACTACTAAAACTTTCTGAAAAAGTACAGCCTACACTTCACTGATGTTATTTAAGGAACAGCAAGACAACTTGAGTTTACTTTAAGGTACAACATTCTCTTCCCTGAAGCAGCTATCTCTCTCTTTCAAAATTAGCTTTCATGTTCAGTCAAAAGTTCATCAATCCCATATATACCCTGGACTTGTTTTACCTTTCAGGTAAGCCTATCAAAGCTTGAATCAAAAACTATATTTTGTAGGAAATCAGAAACACTCTTCAACCCATTTTATTCCTTTTATCTCAACTTACAAGATGTCTTCTATGACAGTATGTATTAAATTACTGACATTATTAAAAGCAAGACCACAGAAAGAGGAGCAAAATGGGTAAAAGAGGTATAGCATTCCCTTTAGTCAGAAACTGTGGAGAGAAGTGAAGAGGCAATACCTGAAAGGCAAAAATTTGTTTTGAGTGATAAAATGGCTGGTCAAGATTTGGTTCAGAATAAAAGTTCTCTTTCAAGACTGTTAGTGTCTACGCAGAGTAGAGTAACTAGAATTTCAGCCAAAGGGATCATGTAAGCCTCATTTTGAAAAAGCAGCACAATGTAGACTGTCCCAAACTACATTGTACACTCTTTGAGACTAATTTCAGTTTTCTTCATACTTCCTTCCTATTTTCCCTTGATTTTAGTGTCTTTTGAGTTTGTAGACCCACACAGAAATTTACACACTCGCAAAGGCATCTCTGGTCTTCACAAGCTAGTTTCCAAGATGAAATTTTCAGTCAGAAGTTGTAACCTCAACATGTTACTTGTGAAAGGTGGGAAAGACTATCATTTGTAGCTGTTTGTTTCTTTAGAAGATCTCTTACTGCTAAAGAACTATGCTTAAAACTGAACAGCAGGCTTCCTCCTCAGCAATGGGAACCAGTGCCAAAGAAACAGCAAGCAAAGCTCTGGCAGTGTGTAAGGTTTTCTTCTCTCTTCTCCAACCCCCAAATGCACATAACTTCTTTGTTTTGTGGCCTAAATCTCAAGCGAACAAACATTTCTACTGAACACTGGTGGCATTCATGAAGCTGCTCTGAATAGGTTCCCAAGTTGTCCAGCAGCAATCAGAACAGTGTGTGCACCACATCTGCACAACAGGATGGACATAACAGGATTTCACACCCAGAACTCTCAATAATCAATACTATGCAGTGATACACAAGCCACTACAAGAGCCCTGCTTACCCTAATGTTAGTTCCACTTGGGGCTAATCTGGCTTCTAGAATGGGTTTACATCACTGGAGAGGATACAATTCATTTGCACAACTAAGGTGATCTAACAGTTTCAGGACCAAAAAGTTATATTTTCAGAGACAAAGTGTTACCAAGATATACCTGTACTCAAAAGGCTGAAAAGAACTCAGATTTACAACTACCTTATTCACAACCTGCAGCTAGTCCCTAGGGAAGCTAAAGGGCAGGGCATGTATGCATTCTTTCTTTCTGAATCTTATGGAAGAAACTTATGAGTGTTAATTCTGGTTAAAGTTTCCTATGGACACACACCAACAGTTTCACTGATACATTTTCTTTGCCTCATTCTTTTGGTGTTTTATATTTCGGTGTTCATTTTCTTATTCTATTTCTACTTCACTAATTTCCTGATTAAGGAAAGTCAGAATGAACATAAAGAGCTGTCATCAATTCAGACCTAAGTCCCTTTCCTTCAATATTATCTACTGTGACTGGCAGAAGTCAATAAGGACTTGGATGTGTGGTTATTTCAAAGCAAGGTTATCCAAGTTGCTTTCAACAGGAGACACCACAGTGTGAAATCCAGCATTATACAGTGGTGCCTCGGGTTACGAAATTAATTCGTTCCGCCATTCCTTTCGTAACCCGAAAATTTCGTAACCCGAAATACTCCGTTAGCACTGGAAAGCCTATAGCAGCATTTGAATTTCGCGCCGAAATGAATTTCGTAACCCGAAAAATATTTCGTAACCCGAAACAGTTTTTGCCAATCCGACTTTTTCGTATCCCGGAAATTTCGTAACGCGATCATTTCGTATCCCGAGGCACCACTGTACAAGCAAACTTGCTTATGAAATAGGACTCCCCCATTTCTCATCCCTTCTGAAATATGTCTTTCCTCAACTTCAACATCTCATCCAAGAGTTCCCAATCCTCTGTGCTAGGAAGTAAAGGGGATACAGTATAGGTCTTCTGACTGTTTGCACTGAGAAATGTTACTCTTTTTGAGAGAAAGATCACTGAATAGCTCGCCAAATCTTTGCTTTCCGCTGGCAAAGCCATGCATACTGACTTACAGCATCTTTCCTAACAGCCCACCATTAATCAAAACACACTACACTTAACAAAGGTTCAGTGATACATGCAGTCTATCTTCTTCCTACCCGTGTAGCATGAAGAGGAAGAATTTGCTTTTCTCTTCTATGAGGAATATACACACACAACATGGACAACAGACCTAACACAGAAGGGAAGGAGAACAATCAAATGCCACTGTGACCATCATTTCCTGCTTGATAGTATGTTAGAGATTATTCTATTTTAATATTATTATTTCTAAAATTAATATGCTTGTGCTGTGACGATTCAAAGCCTATTAGTCTTGTGAAGAGTTGTCAGGATATAATGCAAAACTTTATCCTCTATATATTATTGCCCTCCACCAGATATTTCTGCTTATCTCTATTTGCCCCCCCCCCCCCCGGTCTCAAAAATTATATATATGATATAACCATGCTACAAAAGATGGGACAGAAACAGCCAATTAATGAAAAATTGTAGACAATGATCCCTGTGGCAGAAATTATTATGGGACACTTATACTATGTACCAAACCCATTCCCTCCCACCACCCAAGAAACCAAAACAAAGAAAAAAAGCAATTGATGAACAGAATTCAGTTAAAGGGAATCAAAAGGGTAGACCTTGTGGAGGCCTGCCGTCAAAGCCTAGCTGTGTCAGTTGCACAGGAAGACACCCCTTTTCTTCCTATTACAAGCAATCAACATAATGGAACATTATGATTAATATCAGGTAGTGTTAACAGCTTTAAGAAAAAAAAATGACTGCATAAAAGCCAAATGTCATAGTGCATAAATTTAGCACCAAATCATTTGCAATTTATGTAAATTGAAGAATTCTTTACCTGTTGCTTTCTTTCTGTTCCTCTAATCATCTCATTTTTCACAAGACAAATTTGAGTTTTAAAAAATACTGTTGATAAATCAACTTAAACATTAGTAATGTCTGTGAGTATAAAAAGCAAAGTTTACCAGGCAAGCAAACAGGCAAACATGGTTACTTAAATTTAGCACTTTGAGGAAGTTCTTAACTTTGTCCTAACTTTACAAAGCCTTCTTTTTAAAAAAAAAAAAAAAGGATTAAAAGACTTTCATAAATGTCATCCAAATTCTGGAGAAACTCATTGGAGCATAGCTATATACTATCTAGTTGCAAGGCAAGCCAAGATGTGTGTATGTTCAAAGAATGTGGCCATGTACAAATTTCAATGGTATGATAACCACTTTCACATGTTCTACAACTTGTAACTAAACCTTCAGAAGTTGTACAGCAAAAACATAACTACAGAAGGCTGAACAATCTCCACTTTACCTAATACCTACCCTAATTATAGGACTTTATTAACTGTACTGCACACAAGTACAGATTGTATCTAACTGAAGAAAGTGTTTGGGGTGCCTACCCTGTTTTAAACTGTACAGAATAATACCAGTCTTTCAAAAAAATTGAGGAACATATTTTGTCCTCTGTTATGTGTACTGGCTCTCATCAACAGTGAAAAAATGAAAGCCATACACTTTATCTAAAGACATGATATTGCTACAAAATTTTATAATACTCAAATCTGTTCATACTACAACCAGAATTTTTATACAAATCCCAAGTGACCCACAATTTTACAAGAAAAAGTGACAACTTCATGGAAACTCTGTGTGATAGTACAGGATCAGACTAAAGTAGTCTGAAAGCAAACAAAAAAAAGTTAAACAAATGCTAAATCTAAAAATGGAGATACCTTCCTCAAAGCCTGAGTGGAAGAAAGACAGAAATCAGTTAAACATCATGCACTTACTTTGGTGTTCATGTTTTGTGAAAACTCCAAAATAGTATCAACTCTTGTCCATGCATCAGGGTGTTCCTTTAAGTGAGTCAAAACCTCCTGTGCCATCCTTTGCTAGATATGGGGACAAATAATTAACAGCTGTCAAAATAGCTTTTGTAAATGACTCACAACAATGTTTTCCCATTTTAGATAGCTGAGGTGCTTTTGCTGGAGAAAAAAATAATAATGCATATTTCTCTTCCAAACCTCTCCCCACAAAAATTTACTCCCATAGTGCTCTTACAAGAGCACACGTTTCACTGTCAGTTACTGATATAGGCGTGCTTGCTATTTGGAAAGATGCAGTGACTCAAGCAGGAATCACAGAAAACATCTTCTGAAGGTGGGTTAATTTTTCTGCTTATTTGCATCAGAAGTGGCTGAATAACCCCAACACCACTTGTTCACAACTTGCAGCAAACTGTGCCCAACAGAAAGAGTGAAGGCCTGAGCAATGAATCACGCAGGGGCACAGTGGGCAACATGAACTGCAGATGGCATTTTGGCCACACCACAATCTTCAATTATTTCTCTCTTACACAGTGCAACAGCTATTCTTTCACTGTCCACCACTGCACCCTACCATATAGCTTGAGAATTACTGGTGCAGTAGTTAAATGCACCTTTGATGGTAAGTGAAATTTAACAACAACAACAAAATTTATTTCTATGCCGCTTTTCCGCAGTGATCAAAGTAGTGTACATAGTAAAATTATTAAAACATAAAATTAAAACCACATTATATTAATTACAATATACAATTAAAATCCAATTCATAGGGGTATGTAAGTGAGAGGGAGAAATTTAGGCAGTTTGTGTCTTTATCATGAATTCTCCAGTTAGGATAGAAGCAAGATCAATATACAACAGTGAGCCTCTCATGACCAGCCAGTATTTCAAAATTTTAAACTCTAATCTACTTACTTTTAAGATACAGAAAAAGCACAGACATACTTCACAGCCGCTTATTTACCCCAGGCAATAACTAAATCTAGTATCAAGAAACTGTCATTTATCTTAAAAGATTCCTTGTATAAAAATTAAACACAGTAACAGAAGAACACATGAAAGAAATACACAACACCATTACTGTGGCAGTTTTGACGATAGAAAGTCTAAATCTTTTGAAATTGGATCAACTTTGATAAACAGAGGCACCTGGCAAATACATATACATTTATATAAACTATTCAAATGGCACTAGTAATCTGATCAACTTCCAAGGCATGATAAAACTATATGAAATTGCCACCACAGCAGATTGCTGTCAAACAACACACAAAGTCTGGAACCAAAATGTGCAAGGTGGGGAAACCATTGGTGTGTGTGTGTGAAGTAACTGGCCCCAGTTCAAGTTGGAGTATATAATGCCAAATAACTTTCTGTGGATGACACTGTATGATCTTAATCACAGCCCAGTGTATACTTTTTTACTGCTTTGAAGAATGGTGCAGTCTTAATTTCTAGACTGTGACCCCCCCCACCCCTGCTTCCTGCTAGCCATGAGTATTTGAAACAGGAGGGAAGCAAACATTGATGGAAGGAAATGCTTTTGTAACACACATCTTTCCCAAACATAAATAATGGCTCCAAAGCCATCACACTTTTAAGTAACAATTAATTTATAACTAAATTCATTTCCAATTCTGTTTTAAGAAACCCTCCCCCAATACACAACCAACAAAACCACTCTGACGTAAGATGAAATGGGACAGAGAAACTGGCCCCACCAGCACGTTCAAGTCTACTGTACTGTAATTTTCTTTTCTCTCCCCAACCTCTGTTATATCAAACTAGAGTGCAAAATGAGGCCACTGGAGAAAAGGCAGCAACGGTTTAGACACAGTTCAGAGATACAGGAACTGGGGAAAAAACAATGTGAAGACAGGGAGACTCAAGCAAAAGTATGCGTAAACACAGACAAGAGATAGGAAGAATGATTGTATTGTGGCAGTTTTGGGAAGTTTCTAGAACAGAAATAATGCTTTTTGATCAGACAGCACTTGGACTGGTAGCCACTAGAATCAGATTGGATACATTAAACTTAAGAAGATTAATATCAAAATTAAAGTTTTATAAAGTGTGGGACTGTATAGAACTTGGAAGAACCCACACTATTTAAAAAATGAACTATATATGTGTTTTCAAGAGTGGAACAAACATAGATGACCTATCATCAAAGTCTAAGTAAGCATAAGCTATTTGCCTTCCAGTTACCTGTATCATCGTAAAATCAATTCTGAAAGGGGATGTAGGGACAGGAGCAGATCATTTTATTCAGGTACCCTGGCTAAAGGATGAATGCTAAGTAAAATTTAGACAAATTATCCTTTTATCTTTCTGCTACTAGTATGTGTATCAGATCAGAAACCAATGAAGTATTTTTCATAGTAACTTTTGTATTTCTGTTTGGTTAGAATAAATCTTCCAGAGCTGCCTCATGGCAAATCTAGCTTTACCAGTGTATAGAAAGACACCATTTCTTCTCTATAGCCAAATCTCTGGCACAGAGAATCACATGTTTCTGATTTCCAAATGAATACTCTACCTGGGCTCCTTCTCCATGATACAAGCAGTTCACCACATTATCCAACAGATTTATATCCAATTTCTGGTTGAAATCCAGCAGCTGTCGCGCTGCATGGTCTGCTAACATTGTCATAATTGCTGGCATAGATTACTGAAATATTAAAGAGAGAAATGAAGTTTTAAAAAAATCATTTAACTATGCAATCTCAGAAATTTAATCAGTTGAAACATATACACACTACATACACTCAACCAGGTATTTTACAAAGCTATCTACATTTTAACACCTATTAATAGTGGTATCTGACTTTGATTTTCCCTTAGCCAACATATTCTGTATGTGATCCTTTGTATCCACGGATTCTGCATCCACAGATTCAACCAACCATGGCTTGATAATATGTTTGACCCCCTCCCCCCAAACTAAACCTTGTACTGATATTTTATATAAGGGATACCATTTTCCTATACCACTGTATATAATGAGACTTGATCACACACAGATTTTGGTATCCATGGGGGTGGGTTTCCTGGAATCAAACCCCAGAGAATAACAAGGACCCACTGTATTAGCAAGTAACAATATGAACTACACAAACAATGGCCAGAAGAACCAAATTAAACTTTACATCACCTACAGATTTTTCAAGAGGTTTTTTTTTGGGGGGGGGGGGGAGAGGACAGGACATATACACACCAACTGTTACATATTAAGCCTATCATTTTTCACTAATTGTGAAGTGAGAGCATTACTCATACAAAGTCTTTAATATTTCATCATTGCTTTGAACAGGACATGTGAATTTTAGTATCTAACTGCACATGAAAAAATCCAGTTCAAATAATAAACATAAAACAATCCTGTATGCGAAACAACACCATGTTGAAGCCACTGCAAATCTTATGAAGTTGACCAACCGTTGGTTGCTTTCTGATACTGTTGCAGTTTCACTGCAGTTCCTCACACTTTTAAGTCTTCACTAGCCTAAATACGTAAACACTGGCCCAAAGTGAGCAGGCACTCAAAACTCTGATCAAACAACTAAACTGTAAAGGTTAACATACACTTTAATATATTGTACTCTTCCATTCAGAAAGATTAATACCCTCATGATGGCCCCAATGATTCAACTGTGCAATGCTACAATAATGGGAATGAGGATAGATAGCTTCAGTGTGTTCATTTTTCTACCTGGGGCCCTCCAGGTCTGGTACAGTGCCAAAGAACAACAAGAAAACGAGGGGACTAGAAATGCATTTCTAGTTTTGAACTAGTTTTCTAGATTTTAAAAAAAATATTAAACAGTGTCTAAGGACACAATAATCTACTTAAAAGGTTAAGGGATGCTCCTGGAAACTTCCAGGAAAGCCAATACCCCTATTTGCCAGGTGGCCAGTCCATGGAAGTGATGGGGTTGCCCATCCTGGCTTCAACAGTAAAGTCAATGGATTTATTCCAAAGTTGAATGTATATACAACTGCAATATGGATTTGTCACAAAGTACTACATTTCTACTTAGAATACATAATTATAACTAAACAAGGTAACTGACCAGGACAGTTTTTACAGGGCTGAGGATGGCCCTTGGAATTGGCAAAAGTGGTAAACTAAGGAAGCAATCTTATGTTCATTCATTTCAGAAAAGGCTCCACTGAATTCAACAGGGCTAAACTTACACAGGATTTGAATATACATTCAAATCAGCTTTGTGATGACAAACACAACATGTCTACTATTAGAAATAGAGTCAAGCTTACTGCAAGGAAAAATGTCCCACATACAAAAAATGAAGTTCACTTAGCAGGGTTTGGCATAACTGGCTCCTCCAGTTGTCCAGTTACATATTAATCATATTCAGAAAAGAACATAAGACTTGTCAATGTTCAGTTGCACACTAACTCTTAAGTATCACAAAACTGCTTTCTATGCTTGGCCACCCATCTCCTTCTTCTACCATCAAGTCTTTGTGACTGAAGAGTTAAACAGGCAAGCTTTCAAGTATCATCCTCATGCAACTTTCACCTCTCTCCCTAAGAAAAATCTTCCTTTTACAAACATTACTGCATCGCAACATTATCAGGTGCTGAACTCTATAACTGTCTTCTAAGTTTCACCAATGAAGAAAAAGCACTGACACTCGTGATCTCTTTAAAGTGACCTCAAGTGCAGAAAAAAGACAAGTGCTCATGAAGCTTATTATGTATAACTGCTACAACTAATGGTTAAGTGCCAGTATCTCCCTTCTACCTGGAAATAAGCAGACAATGGAACATTTCAACAGAAAATGGAAAATGAGAGAAATAAAGTCAATCTAGCAGGACTTGGAGAATGATTTACTATAGCACAAACTACATGGATATCAATCCACTCCTTCAGATGGGGAACCTTAAAGATGCTGCTGGATTCCTTCACCTCCACCCTCCATTTTATGCTGAAAGAGAACACATGCTTCTCTTTGAAAGCCCTGAAACATTCCTGACTTAAAAACTCCACATGGCAGCCTTACCCAATGTGGCATCCTCCACATGGCTTGTACTACTTCCATCAGCCAGCATGGTTAACTGCCAGGGATAATACCAAATTTAGCCTGATGCATTTAGAAGTTATCACATTAGGGAAGGCTGGCAGAGGGGAAATGACAAGCTTGAAAGAACCTGGGAGGTTTAACTTTTAAGTAACCTTAAACAACCCAAGTTATTATTATACAGGAACTGTGCCTAGACATCAGTAGAGGAAATATTCCTGGGGATTCAGAGCAGCTTTCCACGTTTTCAGGCTTAGAACAAATTAGAATATTACAACATATACACTCATCCCTCCATATTTGCAGCTTTGATTATTCACGTATTTTATTAATATGTTCTCTCTAGGAATATCTACCTCCTCGAGTGCAACTCTATGGTCATCTTTAACTAAAAGTTGCACTGAAAGACCTAGAGATTCCTAGAGAGAACCCTCTACTAGATATTTGTAGCTCCTCCAGTGCAGTTCAGTATCTGTCGGACGTTGACCACAGAGTTGCACTGGAGGACCTAGAGATTCCTAGAGAGGTGTCCTCTCAGGTAAAAATGTGGTGTTTTTGTTATTTGTGGTTTTTCCATATTCACGGGGGTCTTGTGCCACTAACCCTAGTGAATATGGAGGGACAAGTGTGTTATGAGTGGTCAAGAATCAAAAATATCACTCAGGACAGCTTGGTATTTAAGCAAACAATTTGCTTGAGATCTTCATATGTGGGGCTGATTGGGGTAAATTGTAGGGGTGAAGAGGAAAGATGATGTAAAAATTCACCTCCACTACATTTATTTAAAGTCTGTTACATTTATATTTTTT
Organism: Sceloporus undulatus; assembly: GCF_019175285.1. Classification (NCBI taxonomy): domain Eukaryota; kingdom Metazoa; phylum Chordata; class Lepidosauria; order Squamata; family Phrynosomatidae; genus Sceloporus; species Sceloporus undulatus. Next base: position 10,048,559 of record NC_056522.1, on the reverse strand, counting down.
ACTCATTTATTTTTATATCTTTTTTATTTAACCTTTTGTATAGAGTTCTTATACAGAGTTATACAAATGTTTCAGAGAGAGAGAGAGAGAGAGAGAGAGAGAGAGAGAGAGAGGGCTCTGTGGCCCTTCCACTTTCATTTCCCCACTGACTTCATAGAGTCCAACCCCATTCTGCCATGCAGGAACTCACAATCAAAGCATTCCTGACATATGGCCATCCAGCCTCTGTTACCTCACCATCAAACTCTTGCCAAAGTCCCACATCAGGGCTGCCTGTAAAAAGCTTTTCAGGAAAACCACACGCAAATTATTGGGGGTGGGATATTATAGGTCTTGAAGCCTCCCCTTCTCACTAATGTTTCCTGGAAACAAGGCATAACCTTCCTTCCCATTGAGGAAAGAAAAAACACGAATGAATTAAAAAAGCCATTCTGAAATCCTTTTTAAGGGATACGTAGCATAAACCAATGCAACAAGGCACACATTCAAAGGCTACACCCACCCACCCACTGGAAAGGCCTCGGCTGCCGCCCTTCGCCGATCAGGAGCCACACTGCAGAACACGCAACACCCGCGGCTCCTACTACGGACACACAACTAACCAACCCATCTGCAGAAGTTGAAGGGAACTAACAGGCCAAACCATCTAACAACAACCTCCCCCCGCCCCTGACCCAGTCCTGGGAGAAGAGGGAAGAAAGAAGCAGGGCGAGGGCGCTTTAAGGGGGATTTCTGTGCCTTCTCCTTCCAAGCGGCAGCAGCAAAGAGCAGCTGGGCCACTGCAACCCCTCCTTCCCTCTCTGCTTTCTATACAGGGGCCCCCACGTGATCCAGGCGACGTTTCAATACTGCTGCTGCTGCTGCTGCACATAGAAAGAGACACACACACACACACAAATATTTCTGGAAACTTCCACTCCTAATAATTCACGGATTAGGCGGCTCCTTTGCTCCACGAAGGTGCCAGCCTCCTGCCTTGAGGTCCCCCCAACACACACCTGTGAGGGAAAACCCTCCTCCTAGTCTCCCACCAACCCACCCACATCACACACACCCCAGGCCCCATAACAGTCCCACGCTTCGGCCCAGGTTGACTGCAACACACAGGCCTTCCCTTTCCCCACCACTAGATAGATAGATAGATAGATAGATAGAGAGTGCAAAGGAGGGAAAGGGTTTCTCTTTCCCCCATAACCTTATTTTATATATGTATATATGGGGAAAGGGGTTCTTTTTCTCCCTTCATTCATGCGCACACACAAACATGTATAGGGAAGGAGGGAAAGGCCTTTATGACTTTATTTATGTATACGTATTTGTATATCTATGGGGAAAGGGCTCCTCTTTTCCCCATTCTCCATGACTTTATTTGTGTGTGTGTATGCACACACACATATAGATGTATGGGGAAAAGGCTTCTTTCTCTTCCTTCCCCATTACTATATATATGCACACATATATGAGGAAGGAGAGAAAGGGCTTGTTTCCCCATGAGTTTATTTGTGTGTTTGTATGCACAGACACATATATATGTATGAGGAAAGGACTTTTTTCTCCACTTTCCCATTACTATACACAAACCCCATGTATGTCTATACACACACACACCCAGACACATGTATGAGGAAAGGGCTTCTTTCTCTCCCTTCCCCATTACTACACATATATGTATATTTAGAGAGAGAGATGGGAAAGGGGGAAAAAAGAAACCCTTTCTTTCTTTCCCCCCATATATATGTGTGTGTTTGTGTGCATAGTAATGGAGGAGGGGAACAGATAAGTCTTACCCATATATATATGTGTGTGTGTGTGTATAAAATTAAGGGGGAAAGAAAAATCCCCTTTCTTCATACATGTGTGTATGAACACATATGGGGAAGGAGGGAAAGGGCCTTCTTTTTCCCCTTCCATTTCTCTCTCTCTCTCTATTTATATATGGGGAAGGGGTGAAAGTGAAGCCCCTGGGTGGGGTGTTTCCACCTAACCTAGAAGCATGGCGAGGAGGATGGCCCTACATGTGGATTATAAGGCTATCTATCTATCTATCTATCTACTTATCTATCTCTGAAGGCCTTTTCTTCCTGCGGTTCCTCCCAGCAGCACATTGCCTTATTATCATTTCCTTTCAAACTCAGGCAGGCGCCAAACCAAGGCCCCACAAGAAAGGACCTCCTTTTCCCAGCCTCCTTCCTGCAAGCGCACACCAACAACCGCCCCTCGCTTCTTTTAACCTCCTCCACGAGGCTCCAACCACAGACCTACCTCCCCCCCCCAAAGGGCTTAGCCCCGGACTTTGTCCTCTTCCCAAACACCCCCCACTTCCCTTCAATCCCCCCTCGCCCTGGGAAGTGAATCAGGAGCAACCTTAACCACCACGTTATCAGGCTTAGGCCCAAACATCAACAAGGGTCCCTTCCCAAAGGCTTCCCACTTTGGGGCCCCCAACTGCTCCCCTCCTTGCCCCAAAATATTGTAGCCTCTTCGCAGCCTTTGTCTTCCCCTCCCTCCCTCTCTCCATATATATATATATATATATATATATATATATATATATACACACACACACACATACATATGTATGCACACTCACCCTATATATGTGTGTGTTTATATATACATACACATGTATACACACTTATATACGTGTGTGTGTATATATATATATGTGTGTGTGTGTGTGTGTGTGTATATATATATAAAGTGTGGACCCTCTTCTCTCTCTCTCTCTATATATATATATATAATGAGAGAGACTGGATCACATCTATAAAGTGGATTTCTTGTAGGGAGTAAAGTCCTGTAATGACTTCTTGGAAAGCGGTAAGAAATGATTTCTTACAGAGAGGCAAGAAACAATGTCTTGGAAGGAGGCAAGAATGGAGGAAAGGCCTGATTTCTTGGAAGGAGGGGTGAGAGATGATTCCTTCTTTTAGGGAGGAAAGGTATGGGGTTCTCCTTCTAATTCCTGCAAGGAACCACCTCCTTCCCTCCCTCCCTCTTTCTTTCCCTCGTGGAAGGAAATAAGGCCCCATGCACTGAAAACAACTCATCACTTACCTAATGGAGTAGTATCACAGCTACTTCTTCTAGAGAGGGAGCAGCAGAGTCACAATACACACACAAAAGTAACAAAAACCCAAAGGAGGAGACCTAGAAGAAGGGGCTGGGATGCTGGGGGGCCCGAGGAGGAGGAGGAGGAGGGGTGTGTGGGGTGTGTGTGAAAACAAAAAGGCCTGCCCCAGCTTCCCTTCCTTCCTTCCTCAAGCCTTTCCCAAGAGACACACAAACACACGCGGAAAAGAGAGGGGTATCTGCCTCTGGGTTTCCTTTCCTTTCCAAAGTCTGGTTTCATTCAAAGAAACAGCCGCCGACACCAGACTCTCTCTCTCTCTCTCTCTCTCAAACTTTTTGACTCAGCCAGGATTGACTACCAAAGAAAGGGAGGAGGAGGAGGAGGAGGGCACAAGGGGAGAGGTGTAAAGTAGAGCAAGGGGCAAAGAGCCACAAGAGGAGTCGCAGACCCCCTCCCACAAGGCCAGGCTTCGGCGACCATTCAGGCCCAACGAGCCCCCTCCCACCCCCCAAAAGGGAAGAAAGAGGCGGGAAAAAGGGGGCTCTGTGTTTTAAGATGAAGCCAGATAGAGGGCTTCCTTCGCAGAGGAGGAGGAGGAGGAAGAGAGGGAAGGGAAGCTCCACCCGCTTCTCTCTCCCGCTCTTTCCCTTAAAAAGACCAGCTTCGGAGGGACCTCCTGCCTCTCGCTCTCTCTCTCTCTCACACACACACACACACACACACAACACACACTCAATGTGTGTCTGTCAACAGCACTCTAGAGGGACTCTAGGGAGATGTTGCTTTTGGCTTTGGAAAGAGAAGTTGAGGAAATAGACAAAAACTGGGGGGGAAAGAAAGGGGGGGGGGGGCTACAACACACAAAACCCCACAAGAGTCCCCCAAGAGAGAGAAAAGAAGAAGGTGGAGTGGGGGCTACGCAACCACACAACTCCACAAGGCGCACACGCCCCTCGGAAGATGCTCAGAGACCAGGAACCTAAAATAGAAGGCACAACAAACGCCACAACCGACACACTCACAACCTACACACTCAGGAAAGCCACGCAACGAACACACACACGCGCTTTTCTCCCAGAAGGGTCTGTGGCTGGGGAGGCCTCCCTACACACTTCTTTCAGTCACACACACAAACGCACAGCCTCCATAACTGTTGGCGCACCCCTCTCTCTCTCACAGACACACACACACACCTGGTTGTGTTGTTGTTGTTGCGTGTTTGAAAAAGCCTGCAAAAGCCCACTCCTGCGCTTTCGATTGCAGCCGCCCCCTCCACACACACAAGGCAACGCAACGCAACACACACAACCCCCCTCCGCCTCCTCTGCCCTCAAACGACGAGGGCTTCTCTTCCTCCTCCTCCTCCTTTCCCCCTCACTCTCTCTCTCTCTCTCCCTCCTCCTCCTCCTCCCTGCCTTTCCCTGTCCCCTTTTTTCGTGGCGGCGGCGGAGGCGCTGCTGCTGCTGCTGTGCTTCTTCCCCTCCTTCTTCCGCTCCTCCTCCTCCTCCTCTTAGTGCCACAGACTCGGAACCGGCTCAAACCGGTTCAGACTGGGAGATTCCATCTCGGTTTAGTTTTCAGCCCATGGCGCCTCGGAGCGTGCGGGAGGGGGCGGGGCCTCGCCGCCTTCCCTCCTCCTCCTCCTCCGCCCCCCTCCTTCCCAAAACCGCCCTCTTTCCTGATTGGCTCCCACGCCGAAGGGATGGTGAATAAATTACAAGGAAGAAAAAGCATCACCGCTCCCCCCTTCAACACATATACGGCACCGCCAATGGATCCAGACTTCTCATTGGTCGGCACGGATGCCTGTCTTGGCTTTTCCCCGGGAAAACACAAGTCAGGCGTCCCTGTTGGCCAATGAGAAGCCTGGATCCGTTTTTCTGCCTCTTTTCCTCAGGAAAAGACAAGACAGGCATCCCTGCCAACCAATGAGAAGCCTGGATCCGTTTTCAGCCTCAAGGTGGTGTTGTATCTGTTGGGGTGATGCTTTTTCCCCGAGCAAGCCCCACCCCTCTTCGTTCCCCCTCTCCCTCCCTCCCTCCATCTATCTTCAGAGCGTGAAATCTGATTGGTTAGAAGCAGCTGCCTATCTTAAGTTTTGTCCCGCCCACTCTAGCGCTTCAAATAGCAATCTCGCGGGCTACCGCGGCCCTCATGGACAAGACAGGCATCCCTACCAACCAATGAGAAGTCTTGATCCATTTTCTGCCTTTTTCCCCCAGGAAAAGACAAGACAGGCGTCTCTGCCAACCAATGACAAGCCCGGATCCATTTTCTGCCTCTTTTAAAGACAAGACAGGCATCCCTGACAACCAATGAGAAGCCCAAATCCATTTTCTGCCTCAAGGTGGTTTTGTATCTGTGGAGGTGGTACTTTTTTTTCTTTTCCTAGGTAGCCCCTCCCCTCTTCTTTCAAAGTGTGAAATCTGATTGGTTGGAAAGAGCTGCCTGTCTTAACTTTTGTCCCGCCGTCCTTCCCGCCCACTCTAAGCGCTTCAAATAGCAATCTCGCGGGTTTACGGCGGCCCCTTGTGGCTGCGCTCTGATTGGACGGCCGCTTTAAATGACGTCAGGGGAGAAAATAAAAGAAGTCTCTCTCTCTCTCCTCTCGCGCGCGCCTTTGCGCATGCTCACTCACTCTGTCTCGCGCTACTCGAGGAGGAAGGAAAAAAATAATAACCGTTTAGGGAGGGAAGGGCTCGCGCCGGCTCATGCGCAATGAAGTCACGAGCGCGAGAAGAAGAGGCAAAGGCCGTCTTTGTCAGCCGCCTTGGGTCCCTTTCTGGAAGAAAGGCGGCATAACAATGAAATAAATAAATGTAGAAATAAGAATAATAAAAAACATACAATACAAAAAAATAAGCCCCATTATCCCCTCCCTCATTAAAACAAGACCATACTTCCAACATGACAACAATTGCCATAAAAATACAATTACAATAATAATAATTGATATTATTATTTCTACCCCACCTCTCCTAATAAGATTGAGGTGGCTTACCATAATAAAACCCCCCCACACAAATACAATAAAATAAGTCCCATTATCCTCTCCCTCATTAAAGCAACTCAGGACCGTAATTCCAACTATTTAAATGTCTGAGAGGTTGTCATATAATTATAGCCATTTGACTTCTTTTCCATATATAATACCATCTACGTTTTCTATATAAAGACTTAATTATCCCGTTTTCCTGACTGATCACACTCTTCCTTAGCATTAATTCCTTTTTTCCCATGTCTATACCTTGCCATTATCACATTTGTTTTCTCTTTACCCTTTTCTTTTCCTTCTGTGATCTGCTTTTTGTGCTCTTCTCAAAAAGACTAAATAACTTCTACTACTCTCCTCAAAAGAACTGAATCCGCGTTCCATTCCTCATCTGTTTTTCCCTACTGGATAAATTATATCCCATAGAATTCCTTTCCTTGTGTATCTCCATTCCTATTCGGAACTACCTTTCTTTTCCTATATCCATATAACTACAGTATATACAAATACCTATGTTCTGTTTCCTATGCCCATATTCATATATTCTTACAAATACTTCATTTATTACATTCCTTTCCAAAACTTGATATTATTATTAATGGGGGGGGTTGTTTTCCCCCCCAATAATTCATTAAATCTTTTCTAATTCCAAGTGTGTCTTCCCAATATTGCACTATTTCAACCTCATGGATGGCCATCTGCCGGGGATGCTTTGATTGAGATTTCCTGCATGGCAGAATGGGGTTGGACTGGATGGCCCTTGCGGTCTCTTCCAACTCTACTATTCTACGATTCTGCCATGCAGGAAATCTCATAGAATCATAGAATTATAGAGTTGGAAGAGGCCTCAAGGGCCATCCAGTCCAATCTCAATCAAAGCATCCCCGACAGATGGCATCCAGCCTCTGCTTAAAGACCTCTAAGTAAGGAGACTCCACTGCACTGTGAGGGAGTTTGTTCCACTGTCGAACAGCCCTCCTCAAGCTTGCTCTCTCCTCAATATGACTTCCTTTCAAACAAGGCTATCATATCACCTCTTAACCTTCTCCAGGCTAAACATCCCCAGCTCCCTAAGTTGTTCCTCATAGGGCATGATTTCCAGACCCTTCGCCATTTTAGTTGCCCTCCTTTGGATACGCTCCAGTTTCTCAATGTCCTTTTTGAACTGTGGTGCCCAGAACTGGACATAATATTCCAGGTGAGGCCTGACCAAAGCAGAATAGAGAAGGGCAGCAATGAAAGAACTAGACAAGATCCTAAAGAGTAATGGTATACAATTGAGCACTAAAGTTAGAATAGTCCAAGCCGTTGTATTTCCCATCGCCATGTATGGATGTGAGAGCTGGACGGTGAAGAAAGCAGACAGAATGATCAACTCATGTGGTGTTGGAGAAGAGCGGTGAGGATATCATGGATGGCTAAAAAGACAAACCAATGGATCCTGGAACAAGTCAAGCTTGAACTCTCTCTGGAGGCCAAGATGGTCAAACTGAGGCTGTCATACATTGGCCACTTCATGAGAAGGCAAGACTCATTAGAAAAGACAGTAATGCTAGGAAAGGTAGAAGGCAGTAGAAAGAGAAAGGAGACCGCACACCAGATGGATAGACTCAGTCAGAGAGGTTGAATTTGCAGGATGTAATCGGAGGGTCTTGGAAATGTCTCATCCACAGTGTCACCATGACCTGAGGTTGACTCAAGGGCAGTTAACAACAACAGTTGTGTGAGTTGTTGCAGCCATGATAGAATTGAACAAGATCCCAAAATGCAAACTCTCAGCACTAAAATTCAAAGACATAACCGTGTCAGTCTGGAAAATCATCATGCAAAGGGATCTTGCAGCACCTTTGAGACTAACTGAAAAAGAGAAGTAGGTAGCATTGGCTTTCATAGACTTGGACCTAGAAGTAAGCTCGAGTCTACGAATGCTCATGCTACTCACTTCTTTATTTCAGTTAGTCTCAAAGGTGCTACAAGATCGCAGAGAAAGAAAATCAGCTCATTTTAGATGTGCTGGAGAAGAGTGCTGAAAGATACTGTGGGCGGCTAAAAAGACAAACTGTTGGGTCCTAGAACAGACTGAGCCAGATTTCTCCCTAGAAGCCAGGATGACTAAATTGAGGCTGTCATGATGTGGCCAAAATACGACATACAATCATAGAGTTGGAAGAGGCTATAAGGGCCATCCAGTCCAACCCCCTGCCATGCAGGAACTCACAATCAAAACACCTCCAACAGACAGCTATCCAGCCTCTGTTTAAAAACCTCTAAAGAAGGAGACTCCACTGTTGAACAGATCTTATTGTCTGAAGTTCTTCTGAATGTTGAGGGGGACTCTCTTTTCCTGTAGCTTGGACTTGGAACAATGGATGCAAGCTCTCTTTCTCCTCTCCATTAAATTCTTCCAACAGCGTCCCTGTAAAGTAGATCTGTTGTGAAGGCTAGAACTATTGTCTGGCTTAATGAGTTTTCATGGCTCAGTGAGAACCTAATTGGGAGCTCTATAGCCTCAGTCCAAGACTACTACCCAGCCCAGACTCTTTGAAGGGAACTAACTGTACAATATCTAAAATGTACGATATCTAAAATGCAGTGCCTAGAGTTATTTTAGAAATGGAAGTAGAGCAAGAGCTTGGAGAAATTGGACTAACCCTTAATATCTTCCACCCAACATGGCTAGTCATTGACTCTCCTGGCTGGGGATTCAGGGGATTTAGACCAAAAGAGGAACTTTTGGAAGCTGTGGCAGGAATTTCAATAAGCATCTGTTCCCATCCTTTGCAATGGAAATACAGTAACGGTGGATTAAATGACATCTTGCTGCGCTCTCATATTGAAATGCTGCTGCTTGAGGTGGTGGCCTGACTAAATTGTCAGCTTCAGTGAGGATCCCTTTCCTTCTTGTTTGTATGTGTATATGTCTTCAAGTTGCCTATCAATCTATGGCAACCTAATAGATTTCATAGGGTTTGCTTGAGTTCAAAGAATCATCAGAGGTCGTCTTGCCAGTTCCTTCCTCTGCAATACAGAACCTAGTATTTGCTGGCTGTCTCCCATCCCAGTAGTAATCAAGGCTGACCTTGCTTAGCTTCCAAGATCAGACGAAATCTGGTTCCGCATATTTAGTTCCTCCCCTGTCCTTAGTTCCAACTGAAAAGATGATTGATTTAAAACATAGGATTTCTAAATTTAGAATTGCTCTAAAATTAGCTTTTGTTCTTAATATTGCTCACTGGTATTTGTTTGTTTTTTCTCTTGAGAACCCATGTGGTGCACTAATATGATCATTAGAAGAACCATATAAGGACACAAGAAAAGAGCCATGCAGGGTCATAGCAAAAGCTCATGTAATCCAGTATTCTGTCCACATAGTAGCTGGCTAGCTGCTCCAAGAGGAAGCCCACAAGCCAGGCATGAGTGAAATAGCACCTTTCACTTGTATTCCCCATTACTGAGGTTGCATACAGAAGCATGCTGGATTAAAGGAAGTAATACTTAGCCATCATCAGCATCAGCATCACAACATTTATTTATAATGCCCTTTTCACCAAAGAATGGTTCATTAGAACATACACCATCAAAAATAAATGATAAAACATAACACTATAAAATGCTAAAATAATATACTGATATGCTAAAAACAAAACAAAATCTTCATCAGTCAAAATCCCCAACATGTTGAGTAACCACTGACAGCCTTGTACTACATCAGTTCATGTTAACAGCCATTTTGGCCCCATTTCTTGGGAGACGGTATGGTTTAAGTAAAGTTAATAACATTTATTATTATGCTGTATAAACATTTACTTATTTACTAGAGGAACTACCAGGTTTCCTTCAAACTTTGTGCCTGTACAGACTGGGGGAAAGGGGCGGACAGAGGCCGCCCTTTCTTCCCCGGATTGTGGCTGCACCAACCAAACAGCACAGCAACAATGCATCATGAAAAAGGAGCTGCAAAACGCAGCTCCTTTCTCAGCCATTGCTGAGGTGCCATTAGTATCCTGGAGAGGCGCAGTGACGTCTCTTGTGTGCCGAGCAGTTTGGACGCAGTGCATGAGGCATGTCATTGGTGCATGCATGAGGCATGTCATTGGTGCCCGGACAGTGCGGTAGTGCTTGGGAGCATGCGGACGCTCCGCTCTCCCGAGCCCTAATTTTGTCCCCAGGTTGGTGCATGGCCTTAGTTCCCCATTATTTTCCCAACTACTCTTTGTCTCCCCCTCTTTTTTGTTATCCCTTTTATTAGTTAATTTATATAGCACCATTAATGGACGTGGAAAATAAAACAATGGAACACAAATAGCGCTGCCAGAGGCAAACAATTTGATAATAAAAAGGAATATAGGGGAACAAAAGAGCTAATACAGATCAGTAGTGTCACTAAGGCAGTGTGAGGGGTGCGGGCCTTGCTCCCACTGTGATGGGTCTGGTGCTGCTGATAGTGGATACGTTCCTGGGCATGACTTCTTTAACAGAAAATTTGGTACCAGAGGCCAAATTCTGCACCACAAAAACCAAGAACATTTTAACATGTTTTAACTAACTTTTATCCCAAATGAAATGAAACAGCCTGATCCGACATGCCTTGAATAAGTAAACAAGAACAAGTTGAACATTCTAGGGACCACCTGAAGGCTTCTTCCAAAATGCATCTGGGGAGGTTTCCCCCCCTTCCTTTTGTCATCCTCCACGTTTCTTAAGATTTCCAGTTTGGTCGTCACACCTAGATGCTGAGGGCAGTTGGTGAGATAGGCATATCTGTTTCCCTCTTTTCCTCTGTATTTTGCTGTTCATTCCTGCTCAGTAATCAGTTTTGGAGGCAGCTGCTATTATCTTGACTGTTGTATGCAGGAGTAGATTGCCATGGTGGAATTGACTAAAGCAAAAAATGTTCTTTGTAAACAAATTATTCCTTTCTACTTTCCCAGCTCAAACTTTATTGTACTGTGTACTATACAGATGTTGTGGCAACCCAACACTGAAATTCTGTGTTTCTGTAGCTGCCAGTGCTGCTGCTGCTGAAAAAATAATTTAAGAATCCAGCTAGACAGGGTGAGGAAGAAAAGGTGGACCATGTGGGCGTAAAAAGACTTTGTAAAAAGGAACCTCTTTGTCGGAGGCTTTGTTAAGTGAGGTATGCCTGCTTACAAATATAAAACCAATAGGATACAATTTACAACAGCAAGCTATCTAAATATGTATAATCTTGATACACAAAATTATAGAAATAAAATTAAACTGAAAATCCAAAAGCTTTAGAAAACAAATTGGAAATGGTCGTGGAAAAAGCTGTCCACAAATACTCAGGAAGAGAATTCCAAGAATATACAAAAGCAAGAGAAAGAGCCAAGCGAAAGAAGACTTGGTTGTGAAACAAAGAGTTCATAGAACAAAGGTCCTTAGCAAAGCAATAAAAAGGAAAGGCTGCTAAACCAATGGACTTTTGGTCTGATTTAGCAGCATTCTTAAAATTTCAATAAAATGTTGATAATTTCCTACTGTGAGTTCAAAATGGCATCCATGCTTCTCCTTTTCCTCAGAACAGTCCTGTGAGGTAGGTCAGGCTGAGGGAGAGTGAGGGGTCCAAGGCACTCGGTAACTCTTCCTCTCCTGTTTTTGTAGCTCAGCTGCACAGAAGCATGGAGTGTGAACAGCACTACAACCAGATATTGGTACCTCTTGGACTGCACACAGCTTCACTAGGGTTCTTAAAAACACTGCAGTTTGGAATGACCACTTGAGTTACAAGGGTTTGGGTTCCTCATGTTACAGGATGGCCTTGTTTGCTGCTGAAGCATTTGCCATTAACTCAGGTTGTGTGTCTGTCTTAGGGATGGGGAGAAGGACAAGCTTGTACAGTGTTTGTGCAGGTATGCACAGGCACTCCTATATATCCACTGGGGTCTTGTCCCTGAGGGATAGGTGTTGTGGTGCTAGGGTTGGGATGGGCACTCCCATATAGCCAGTGGAGTCTGTCAACGAGAGATGGGTCTCCTGGTGCTAAGCAAGTGTTTGCCTGATTTTTGTACCACAACAGCATTCCCAAGCGCATTGTTTGTACTGTTTCCACCTTCGAAGCCAACACTAGCCATAACCTGATGTATTATAAACTCATTATTTAGGAAGCCATGGGGGGGGGAGGGCCTTATCCTCTAAGAGTTGTTGGGCAGCTATTACCATTGTCACTGAAAATTGGACCTGCACCTGGGAGGTAATGGGAGCTGGAATTTCAGCAATATTTGGAGAGCCAGATTTGTTACTTCTAGTATAGAACCTAGGGAATAATGGCTGTATCATATCAATATGATCCAATGTATCCTGTATATGGGAGACCAAATAAAAATGGAAAATGTAGAATGGTCACAATTGTACAAAGAAGTTGCAATCAACTCTGTGCCCACACTAAATAAAAATATCGTACACATGTGATAGATGAGTAACTAAAATGTGCTAATGGTAAGCAGTTTGTAAAAAGTAATTTTAAGTGTGGTAAAAATAAATTATTATTATTATTATTATTATTATTATTATTAACCTTTATTTATGAAGCGCTGTAAATTTACACAGCGCTGTACACACAATCTTTTTAGTTGGTTATATTCTGACTTGAGAGCCAGTGTGGTGTAGTGGTTTGAGTGTTGAATGATGACTCTGGAGACCAGGGTTTGATTTTCCACTTGGCCATGAAACCCACTGGGCAACCTCCTCTGAACAAATCTAGCCATGATAGGTTGCCTTAGGTCACCATAAGTTGGAAATGACTTGAAGGCACAAAACAACAACAACATAGCCTGACTTAAACTATAATGTCTATTAATTAAGGGTTACTTCTAACGTCATGAAAGTAGGCTTCTATATGTAGAACAGAACTTGCTTGGCTGGTCTCATTCCCCCACCCATATTGGGCCAGTCTGTTCTGACAGCTCCCAAGGCCCCTGGAGCAGAGGGAGGATCTTTTTCACCAATGGTTTCTGTGTTGTTGGCAGATTGGCAGAACAGAATATGATTATCCATATTTATCAATGACTGTGCAGTTTTACAATATTTTATCAACTAAATTATTGCAAAAAATTAATGAAAATGCCCTGGAAGAAGGTATGGTCTTTCTCAAGTGTGTAACATTTTGGTGGAACATAACAACCAACTAAAAATGTAAGAGTCCCCTATCATTTGTTCTCTCAAATGGAGGCATGGCAGAAATTCTTGTGTTAGTACACAAGAGCAAAAATGGGCAGAAGTTCAAGGCAGATTAGTACTGTAGGTGATCAGACCTGCCAGAATTGATTCCAAGTGAACATGGCTGGACAGAGGTGATGATTATGAGAATCAAGCCATAGCATGTCACCCTGAAATGCAGTGTCTAAATTAAATGGTACAGTAGTAAATGGTTGCTAGTGCAATTGAACTTTCCTTCTTTCTCTCCATCCTTTTGTACTGTCCAAAGACCAGCTCCAAGGATGTGAGGAGATCCTTCAGCACTATAGATCAGGATTTGTGGCTGCAGATAAAGAAAGGAGCCAACCTATTGGCCCAAATTTATTTCATCACTTTGGATGCAGAGTGGATTATAATCAGACCGACAGAGAAAAGACAGTCAATGCATCTCTGTGGACTGGTTGAGGATTAATCCTTCAGCAGCACCAAAGGCTTGACATCTTTATTGGTTGTTAGTCTCATAGATAAGGGACCAATTTTAATAAACTGCTAAACCTTTATTGGATTAATATAATTAGAATGTTCAACTCTAATCAAAAAGCTTCCAAAACAAATAACGGAGTGGTTTCTCAATATGTTTTAAAGAAATTCCTTGCGTTCCTGGAATTTTTTTGTGATTGCAACTCAATATTAATATACAGTATGTTGTGGTAGCAGGAAAGCAGAGCTTGGGGCAAACTATGTATATCAGCCAAATGTCTGCAAGAAAATACTGTCCCCTTTTAAAGGGGGGGAGGGAGGAAACCTTGGAAGATGGATGTTTTGATCTCGTCATTTTATCAAGAAATGAAGAATTTCTTATTAAAGCACATTTGGTTGCAGTTTAAATAAGAATTTTTATCCAGATTATGATGCATACTAAAGCTGGAGACTGTAGAAATTATTTGGCTTTCTGAAATCTAGGTACCTCAACTTTAAAAATGGGAGGGGAAGATATAAGAGACAGTTTGTTTATAATCAGATACTTTCACAATATGTAAATGGGTAGAAAATCCAATTAGAAAATAATGTTACCAGCAAAGGAACCACACAAGAATGTTCTTTTAAGAACATACGAAGTACAAATTCTACCTTACGTTCCTCAGATACAAAAGGAAACACAGACTTAACTTGTACATTGAAATGTGGGATATAAAAGTGCTTACCTATTTCAAGAAATGTGTGCCTAATCTTAGCCAGAATAAAAAATTAAAACCCTTTAAGCAATGACAGTCATTCACCTACTTTTCTTTAAATGGTTGATTATAGCTGTTTTTCAGCCTAGATCTCAGAATTGTATACATTTAAAATAGAAAAGACATAATATAAACCTATACTGATTACAGCTACAGCAGACAGCTAAGGCTTCCACCATCAAATGACTGCAATACAGGTTGAATATCCCTTTATCCAATATTACGAAATCCTCAAAAATCATTCACATGGGTGGCTGAGATAGTAATACTTTTGCTTTTTGATGGTTCAGTAACACAAACTTTGCTTCATGCACAAAATTATTAAAAATATTATTTATAAAATTTCCTACAGATTATGTTTATAAGGTATATAAACATAACAAATTTCATGTTTATATTTCGATCTCATCTCCAAGACACTTATTATGTACAGTCGTCCCTTCCCTTACGCGGGGTATACGTTCTGCCCCCCCCCCCCCCGCATAAGGGAAAAAACGTGGATGCACATTTGAATGGGGTTTGTGCCCACGGCAGTGTGGCAGCGGTGCATGGGGCGCACACCACGGGAGCGCGCACCATTGTTTTCTTCCTGTGCGCGGCTCCTTCCAGCATGGCTTCCAGCATATGTATATGAAAATATTTCAAAATTGGAAATCCAAAACACTTCTGGTCCCAAGTATTTTGGATAAGGGAGACTCAATCTGTAGTGAAAAGCCTGAAAAAGAAAAAAAAAGTATTATCTCCTGGAATAGAGGATGATAACGATGATGACAATAATGACGATTTTAAAAAAATTGTCAACATCCAAATTGCTAACCATTATACTACTATTACTATTATTTTTAACAATGTTGATGTAAAGTATTCAAAAGCTATTCCCTCTTCCCTAGATTTCCTTCCTTCCTTCCTTTTGAATTTGCTGGATTGGCTCCTCCCATCTTCTCTGTCATATTGTTTTGGTCTCTAGATTTCCTTGTTATGAAAACCATACAAAAGTTTAAAACAGATAAAACAGATCTATAATAAAAGCCTATCAGCTTAAGCTTGCTGAAATAAATAATAAAAAAAATGCTTGCCGGCGAAAGGAAAGCAGGGAGGGGGCCAGCCTCTGATGTTGCTTGGCCACATGTGTCCTAGTTTTAATCTATGAAACAATGGATATTATTTATTTATTTTAAGTATGCCTGTATGACCTCCTAGCTCACAAGGGCTCCTGAGGTGATGAACAAATGAAAACCAATTAAAACATCATTATAATAATAACATTTTAAAACACATTAAAATACTCGTTAAAGACTCAGAGAAGCAATCTAAAAACAATCCTAGCAGTATGCAGTTCTTTCTCTGAATTTATGTTTATTCTCTAGGGAATCTGAAAGTTAGCAAATTGGTTAATGGACCTGCCTTCTACTATGATCATGTCGTGCAATTGGAGAAGAAGAAGAAAAAAAAACATTTGTCTCGTGTAGATGAAGAGTTGTATTTTTTTGTCATGAATAAAAATGCAGAGCACTGGGATGACTGGAAAGTGATATTTCTATGACCCCACTTCCTTCCCTAGAAGCCTGGTACTACATTTTCTTTTCCACTCCAGGTGAGAACATTATCTCTTTTTCACGCTTTTTGCTACATGTTCCCTACACAGAAATTGAAATGGTAGTGCTGACTAATGGAAGTATCCTATTGTCAATGTATGAAAACTTGGCCATTCTGTGCTAGGAAAATGTGTGATATCTATGGGACAAAAGCAAGGCTGTGGGGAGATGTAAGGACTATAAACAACAAATGCACATTAATTTTATGATCAACCTGTCCTGGAATGGGTCACTGTCAGTGAAGTATCCCCCGTGTTATGCATCTCAGGTCTGTATGTGGTAAATGCATAGCAAACATTTAGTGCTAGCATTCCTGAAGTACAGGGCCCTGAACACTCTGTCTCCTTTGCACAGCCTTTTACGTCTAATAGATAACCTATTAGTAAAAATCTGCCTTCTTGTCCCCAGTTACTCTTGTCTACTTGTTCCTCTTTATTACTAAATGACCATTCTTGATTACTGTAAATCCTCTTCTCTGGCTTTCCTTTATCACACCTCAGCCCAGCATTCCATTGTCAAAACCATTCAGCGCTCACACTGTTCAAGCCATGAGATGCCACTCCTCAAAGCCTTTATTTGGCTGTCAGCACAAACTTTTTGCCCTTAGCTTTGATGTTCTCTAATGGACTCCCTTCCTTATCATCCCTGCATATTATCTTTACTTGCTACCTTCCCCACCAAAGGTTCTCTTTGTCTTAAATGACTTCACCTATTTGCTGCCTTGCATGCCTGGAAGACATCCTTGGACTGTACTGTTTTAGCTGTTTATCTGCATATGCTCACCTTTTACCTGGATTAAGGGGGTGGATACACTGAACAAAACTCCTAGTCTTCTGTTACTTCTATCTTTCCATGTTCCATCCTTCACACATTTTTTCCTGCACACAGTGGGGGGAAAATTCAACCATTTCAAATTGTAATGGGGATAAGCTGGAACCTTTTATGATTTTTAGACAAGAAGGTGTACGTGTTTGGATACACAAAGGGCATTGCAAACATGACTCCTCGGGTGTGTTATGAAGCAGAACTTACTGTATGAATGGTGATCATCATGCAATTGGAGTTTCTGATTATGGTGCATGGCGTTAATGGGAGTGTGGCAACTTAGAGCCAGAACAAGCTGGTATAAAAAGCCGGCTTCCAGCTGGTTTGGGGTTTTGGCGTATGCACAATGCCCCCAAGATGCCCAGAAGCTGTCTTCACACTGCCCAGCTGTCCAAATGTGTTCCATCTTCTGGGTACTCTGGTGGTGCAGTGTTTAAACGCCACATGCTGCCCAAGCATCTTAAGGCCATGGTGGGGTGAGAAAAGCCAGCTTTTTGCTGGCACAAAAAGGAGCGGCATTTTGCTGCTTCTTTTTGGGGCAGCAAAAAGATGGATTGGGTCTGTGGTTGCCATGGTCCCAATCCGACTTTCTCAGGGGTGGCTTCAGAGCGGTTTGTTTTGCCCTGTAGAGACATATGAAACAGCCTTAGACTGAATTATGCCCTAACGCTATCCCTATTCATTTTATCAATTCTGGTAGCAATGTCCCTGTTCAGTTTCAGACAGGTAGCTAGAGGTTCCTGATACTCTCTACTGGTCTTCCATCGAAATACTACCCAAGCTTGACCCTGAAATTATATGACACCAGGTGTCCAGAGAGTTAGGATGGTAATTTGACATCTTCCTGCATTACATTTATACCTCAATTAACAAAACTTCTGGACAAAGTCTTTTAATATCCATCCAGGCCCCCTTTCAAATTACAACAAAAGAGATTCCACCTAAACATTAGGAAGAACTTTATTCTAAGAGCAGTTTAGCAGTGGAACAGACAGCCTCATAGGGTGGTGGACTTTCCATCTTTCAGGGACGTAGCCAGGATTTTAGGAAGGGGGGGGGGTCCAGACTAAGTGCCACCATTATAATGGGGCTTGGGTGTGGCAGGGCAGCAGCACACATCATTCATTTTTCTAATGGAAGGGGGGTCCAGCTATGTCCCTGAACAATGTAATGCTTATGTCAGAGTTCTTATTATACAGCGCGCCCGCGCATACGCGGGCGCACCATACGCAGCCTTGAGTATATGCGCTCAAGCTGTGGGGCATGCGCGGGATGGAAGGGGCGGCACGTCCCATTCAATTGAATGGGCGTGCACGCCTGTTGCGCCCTGTGCGCTCCCGCGCCGCCGCGCATGAGCCCCATTGTTTCCAATGGGGCTCGAGCATAGGCGGAATTCGCCTTACACGGCGGGATCCGAAATGGATCCCCCACGTAAGGCAAGGACGGACTATATATTAAAACGTAAAACTAACTTAGCCTCTCATTGACCAGTTGACAAACCAGTATATTTTATTACACTATAGATTTACAATTTCTTGTAATTGTGAGTACAGTAATAAAAGACTTCAAAAGATTAAAATATAATTCTTCCACTACAAATAATTTTATTTCTATATGCCAATTTGATAACTTTCACTTCTTTTCCTATAATGAAGTTGTGATACATTTAATGTGCTTACCTCTTTTAGTTTGCTGTCAGAACATATTTTCTTTCTGATCACAAACACATCCATCTTGAACACTCAATATAAAAACTGTTAAACTATTTTAATATCACATCACTCAGAAAAACATACGATGTGGTTATGCAACAAACATGGCAGGTCAGCAATAATGCACTGGATATCATTAAAACATAAACAAGACAGTCCAACAGGCCAACAGGCCAAGGGATGAAGAGGGGAAAGATGTATGTCCACAAGTGGAATTCCTGGCTGCAGTGTGTGTTTGTACCATACAGTTCCCAGAATTCCCTAGCACTGAGCCAGGGCAGTCTCAAAGCAGTCTGAAATTAGATTATTGCTGCAGGTTGGCTTAATAAAGTTACTGCAAATGTATGGGTTTTGGAATTTGTCATGTAAAACCCACAAGGTAAAATTTGTTGTAGTGGTTTGAGTGTTGGACTATGACTCTGAAGTCTGGAGACCAGGGTTTGATTTCCAGATCAGCCATGAAACCCAGTGTGTGACCTTGGGGAGTAAGTCACACTCTCTCAGCCTCAGCCTCTCAGCACAGCTCTTCTGAGCAAATCTTGCCAAGAAAACCCCAGGATAGGTTCATTTTAGGGTTGCCATAAGTTGGAAAGGGCTTGAAGGCACACAACAACAACAACAACAACAACCCAGATCACAATGCACTGTAATGGAACTATATTCTGTTTTAACTTTAGCAGTGGCAACACTGTGAGCTACTACATTGTAGAAATAATGCAGTTTGACACCACTTTTAACTTCCAGGGCTACTAAAAAAACCCCCAAACCCCTGGGATTTGTAGTTTTGTGAGGCACCAGTACTCTTTTAGAAAGGAAAAAAATGCTTGTAAAAATACAAATCCCAGGATTCCACAGAATTGAGCAACAACACTTAAAGTGGTGTCAAAGGGTATTATATCAACAGTGTAGATTCCCCCATGCTATAGAATTCTGGGCTTTGCAGTTTGGTGAGGGGCATTTGGAAAGCTCAGCCAGAGATAGAGAGATGGGGGAGGTCACTGAATTACAACACCCATAATCCCACAGCACGTTGCCATGGCAATCACTCTATAACAGCCTAGTACAGTGCTCCCTCGGGTTACGAAATTAATTCGTTCCGCGGCTAATTTCGTAACCCGAAAAACCTTCGTAACCCGAATTGCCATAGGCGCTAATGGGAAAAAAAGCCGCGGCTCTGCCGCGGCTCCATTTAAAACAGCGCCGGCGTTTTTTCGTAACCCGAAAAAACGTTCGTAACCCGAAACAATAAATCCCTATGGGATTTATTCGTATCCCGAAAAATTCGTAAGCTGGGTAATTCGTATCCCGAGGTACCACTGTATGATAAACTACTCAAGTTGCAGTGAGTGGCTATTGCTGAAGGAAAGGGGTGGCCTTTTCATTGGTGCTTTCTTTCCTCACACTGACTGGAGCTCTGTCCAATCACAGACAGGAGCGCAAGGGACTCAGGCAGGGAAGGCATTTCAATAAGAAACGGACCGCCATCACTCTCTTCACAGATCCAAACAGAGCCCCTGCCAGAGCCATCCTCTTTGAAAGTGCCTCCTTGATTTACACACCCTCCCATTCTTCCTCCCTCCCTCCCTCTCTCTCTCAGCCTCCTTGCTCCCAGCGAATTTTTCCCTCTACAGTAGTCCTGCTCCGTGCTTTTGATGGAGGGGACGGAGGAGTTTTCAAGTGCCCCCTTGATTCACACACCCTCCCACTCTTCCTCCCTCCCTGGAAGATACTTTTATTTTGGCAAAAGCACAAGGGAGGAGGGGAGGAGGAGGAGGAGGAGTGGAAGCCAAACTCCTATGGAAACGAAAGGGAAAGAGCTTGCTTTGTCTTTCCCCCTTTCCCTCTCGGAGCTCCGTGGTTTTAATGGAGAGGAGGGGGAGGGGAGGAAGGAGCTTGAATGCTCCCAGGCCTGAAGGGGGGGACCAGACCCCCCAAACCCCCCCTCTAGCTACGTCCTTGCATCTTTGGAGGTCTTTAAGCAGTGGTTGAATGAACATCTTTTAAGAGCATTGCAATTGTGTATTCCTGCATGGCAGGAGGTTGGACTTGATGTCCCTTGCCTCTCCTTCCACTGCTATGTTTATATGATTTTATGTGCATATTGCTTAGTTTATATGTTTGCTGAAACATTTTGAATGGCTTTTCTTTTTTATGTGGTGTAGCAACCTGTCCCTATTCTTTCCATCTTAGTTCTCCCTCTGGTACCAAATTTCTTGTTAAAGACACCATGCCCAAGTACAGAAACTTGATTATCTGAGGTGGCGTCACTAAGGTTGGTGTCACCTGGTGTGGTAACTCATGGTGTCACCTCTCCATTGACCACCTCCCATACCACACCCATACATAGAATCATAGAATCATAGACCTGGAAGAGACCGCAAGGGCCAACCCCCTGCCATGCAGGAAATCCAGATCAAAGCATCCCCAACAGATGGCCATCCAGCCTCCGTTTGAAGATCTCCAAGGAGGGAGACTCCACTACACTCCGAGGGAGTGTGTTCCACTGTCGAACAGCCCTTACTGTCAGGAAGTTCCTCCTAATGTTGAGGTGGAATCTCTTTTCCTTCAGCTTGCATCCATTACTCCGGGTCCTAGTCTCTGGAGCAGCAGAAAACAAGCTTGCTCCCTCCTCAATATGACATCCCTTCAAATATTTAAACAGAGCTATCATATCACCTCTTAACCTTCTTTTCTCCAGGCTAAATATCCCCAGCTCCCTAAGGCGTTCTTCATAGGGTAAGGTTTCCAGACCCTTCACCATTTTAGTCGCCCTCCTTTGGACATGCTTCAGTTTCTCAATGTCCTTTTTGAATTGTGGCGCCCAGAACTGGACACAATATTCCAGGGGCCTGACCAGAGCAGAATATAGTGGCACTATTACTTCCCTTGATCTAGATAGAATCCTTAGTAATGTTTTTTGTACTAAAGTTACTCATAAATCATAATTCCCATATATCACTAAATGTAATGGTAATAGTTGTGACATAAACAAATAGCAAAATTAAACTTATACCTTTAAATTACGATATCTTGCACACAGAATAAGTGTGTTTACATATAGATAGTTTAATTTGGTTAAAATGAAAATTGAGTAAAATGTGGTGTTTTTAAAGAAATATTTTAAAATAAAATATTGTTGTAATCCGCTTGGATTCCAAGTGATTAAGTGG